>NW_024070185.1:72371105-72680751 GCF_014754425.2 Oryx dammah | reverse complement strand
CACACACACACACACACACACACACACACACACACACACACACACACTTTTAGTTAAACCCAGTAAGTTCAGTCAAATCCAATGATTTAAGCAACATCTTTATCTACTCTGCATCTCTTGGATAATTCAGCATTGCAAGTTTGCCTGCTAAATTGTTAATCAGGGGCACCTGTTATGGTTATTGGGGTAGTGGGTGATAGGAAATTATCAGGTCCTAGGTTGATTTCTCCAGAGAAGGCAATGGCAACCCACTCCAGTATTCTTGCCTGGAGAATCCCAGGGACAGGGAAGCCTGGTGGGCTGCCATTTATGGGGTCGCACAGAGTCGGACACGACTGAAGTGACTTAGCAGCAGCAGCAGCAGGTTGATCTCTCATGGTGATTTTTAGTTTCTGGCTCTGGGGATGTTGTTTTAGTCTAGTGGCTGGCCCCAGGTGCCAGTCCCTAGCCATCACACAGCTGTCCCTGATGAGTCTGAGGATGCTCACCCACAGACAGTTGCCCCACCTGATGACCCAGTCCTCTTGAGTCACAATAGGTTTATCTGTTTTGCCTCCGTTTGGTTCCTGGCTGGGGTAATGCTTGTTCTATTGCCATTGGCCAAGGAGTCACTTTGTCTGTAACAGCCCACGTGATCACTGCTCACAGGCTCCTGAGCTAAATTCTCGACGATGTTTCATCATTGTCTGAATGCATGGAGAGCCCCATGGGTTCCTCCAAGTCCACACCACTCACACCACACCTCACCCTACCTCACCACACCACACCACACCACACCACTCCACACCACACCAAACATTTGTGCCAATCCACACCTACTCTTCTGCACCCAGCCACACGGGCTGTCACTTTAGCAGATGTAATAGCCCTCTTGTGTCATCTCCCAGATGCCAGGATGGAGAGTGGGAAAAGGACCTTCATTTCCACCTCTGCAGTGCTTGTCAAGAGGGGAGTTCCGGAACACCAGGCTTTCTCTTTTCACTTCCTCCTTCCCCACTTCCCCCCGCTGTCCACCTGTGGAGGGCAGATACAGAAAGCTTTCCCTTCCTTTTTCTGGCTAAAAGGGAGCCTCCTTTGAACCACATACTCCTCCTCCTCCATGCAGGCAGAGAGAGGTATAGGTTTGCTAAAAAGGGAATAAAGACGAGGGATATTTAACAATTTTATAATCTTTATACATATTTAGCAACTATTCTTCTCATTGATTTTTTTTTTTGCATTTTACCCTTTTTGTCCTTTTACAAATACATAGACTTTTAAAATTTTTATGTAGTCTCATATTTTAATGTTTCTTCATGGATTGTGCCTTCTAAGGGACTTGGAGAGATCTTCCCCCGTGTAACTCAGATAACCTCTATTTTCTCCTAGTTCTTTTAGAACATCATTTATCATCTGCCTAGAATTTAGTTTTGTATTTTGGTAGGTGATGTCTAACTGTATTTATGTTGAAATGGCTAGCCAGATATTCTTTTTTAAAAAGATTTTTACATGGACCATTTTTAAAGTCTTTATTGAATTTGTTACAATATTGCTCCTGTCTATGTTTTGGTTTCTTGGCCCTGAGGTATGTAGGATCATTGCTCCCTGACCAAATTGAACCCACACCCCCTGCATTCAAAGGCGAAATCTTAACCACTGGACCACCAAGGAAGTCCCTAGCTAGATACTCATGAAAGACTTTTTGAATAATCTATCCTTTCCCATCTTCTTTGGGAAACTACCTTTGTTACATTAGGAAGAATCTTGAATCTATTTTGGAACTCCCACTTCTGTTACATTTATCTGTCTCTCTGCTATTAGTGCTACATTATTTCAGTTTCTGTGGTTTCATAATGCACTTTCATATTTTGGGGGTGAAGGCACCTGGATGAATATAATTTTTCAACATTATTTTGTCTGTCTTTGCACGGTCATTCTTCCAGGAAAAGTCTGAGGTCATTTTGTCAAGTTACATCTCCTGCTCCACCAATACCACTGTACACACACATGCTCTCACACATACATACACAAATCCTGTCACATGTTGTTCATAATTTTTGGATGCTGCTAAATCACTTCAGTCATGTCCGACTCTGTGCGACCCCAGAAATGGCAGCCCACCAGGCTTCCCAGTCTCTGGGATTCTCTAGGCAAGAACACTGGAGTGGGTTGCCATTTCCTTCTCCAATGCATGAAAGTGAAAAGTGAAAGGGAAGTAGCTCAGTTGTGTCCGACTCTTTGCGACCCCATGGACTGCAGCCTACTAGGCTCCTCCGTCCATGGGATTTTCCAGGTAAGAGTACTAGGGTGGGGTGCCATTGCCTTCTCTGAATTTTTGGATATATAGATCAATTTGAAAGGCACCATCTTTATCACACTGAGACCTCCTGTTAAGAAATATGACTATGTAAGTCAAGTGTACTTCAATAAAAAATATAACATTTCTCCATTTACTTCCCAAATTATTTTTTTACTATTGTTTACACTTTCCTTTTAATCACACTTACTAACATGTTCTTGAAAAATGATTGTTACAAAGAAGTTGGGGAATGCTGCTTTGGTATTTCATCATTAGATATGACACTGTTGGTTTTTAGATCAATATCCTTCATCGTATCAAGGAATTATCTTTCTACAGTTTATAGAACAATTTTATCAAATGAATTTTTAATTTTATCAACTGTTGCCTTTTTAATATGCATCAATATACTATTTTTCATTGACATTGAGTTGATAAATTTTATTTCCTAATAATAACCAATCATGTATTCTTGGGTTAAATTCTAGCTGATCAGTGGTATTATTCTTTTTTATGTTGCTACATTCTACTAAATATTTTATTTCTGGTTTCCATCTATATTTCTATGTGAAATGAATATATTTTTTTATTTTACAGTGGTGTTTTTGTTGCCTTTTTGGTTTCAAGATTATGTTAGCTTTATAAAATGAATTGCGACACTTTTCTTTTTTTTCCTACTATCTGTAACAATTTAAATAGCATAAGAATTATGTGTTCCTTGAAGGTCTGAAAGAACTTGCCCATAAAACATCTGGGTATAGCACCTTTTATGGAAGCAGCTTTTGGAGACTGTTTTCTATTTCTTCCATGGATAGTGGTCTATTCTGATTGTCAGATTTGATAATCTTTGTTTTCTTTTCTATTTTCCTTCTTATTGAGGTCTTACATTTTAGCACAGAATTCTACATGAAATTCTGTTATTTTTTTCATTTTTTTTCGATCTTTCTCATTTTGTACACCATCTACTTATGTCTTCTCACTTTTTGTCTTCACTGAGTTGTCTTGAAAGATTGTTCATTTCATTAGTTTTTTTCAGAGAACCCACATCCTGAATTTATTAATCATTTTTCTCTGTTTTCCAGGGCACTAATTTAAGCTCTGGACATTTCCTTTGTTTTTCTGGTTATATTTTGTTCTTTTATGTTAACGAGCAGAATGTTTGGTTCACGTATTTTAATTTTTCTTGTCTAAGATTAAAAATGACCAAAGTTGTTCATTTTCTTCCCTGCAACTTGAGTTTCTTGCCTTATGTTTTGCTAGGCAGTGCTCTCATCTAGTTTGTTTTTTTTTTCCTGTTTGTAGCTCCTTAGTCCTATATGAACAGAAGAGGATTTCTTATATTTTTGTTGTTGTTGCTTGTTAATTTGAACAGTAATTGGTGCTTTTATCCCCTACTTTTTTGGTTGTTGTTGTATCATTTTTATCGCAAAATTTCACTTATGTGATTGTGATTATCCAAACTGTTATATTATTTATTGTCACTATTTTTCAAAAAACATTAAAACAAACATCATCTAGAGTTCTATGTTTCAAGAGTAGAAACTATTAAGATAAAAATATATAAATCTATAGACTGTTTGAACAATAGTCCTAAGGAGGATATTGTTTATTTTTTCTTCTTTTAAAGTTTATTTATTTTTAATTGGAGAATAATTTACAATATCATGTTGGTTTCTGCCATACATCAACATGAATCAGCCATAAGTATACATATGTCCCCTCCCTCTTGTACCTCCTTCCCACCTCCCACCCCATCCCACCCCTCTAGGTCATCACAGAGCACCAGGTTTGAGCTCCTTGTGTCATACAGCAAATTCCCACTGGTTATCTGTTTTGCATATGAGAATGTATATATGTCAGTGCTACTCTCTCAATTCGTCCCACCCTCTCCTGCCCCACTGTGTCCACATATCTGTTCTCTCTTTCTGCATAGAGAACAGATGCTGCTCCGCAAATAGGTTCTTCAGTACCATCTTTCTAGATTCCATATCTATGTGTTAGTATGCATTTGTTTTTCTCTTTCTGATATACTCACTGTGTATAATAGGCTTTGGTTTTATCTACCTCATTAGAACTCTCAAATGTGTTCGTTTTTATGGCTGAGTAATATTCCACTGTGTATACGTACCACAATTTCTTTATCCATTCATCTCTCAATGGACATTCAGGTTGCTTCCATGTCCTAGCTATTGTAAATAGTTCTGCAGTGAACATTAGGGTACATGTTTCATTATTAGTCAATTATAATTGATAATGATACATGTACCCTAATGTAGTGGGATTGTTGGGTCATACAGTAGTTTTTTTATCCCCTACTTTTAAAAACCAATTTCAGATTTACTGCATTGTGGTCAAAGAATGTAAACCCAATAATTTCTAGCTTATGAAATGTATTAGCTTTTTTGATTACTTGATATATGATCAATAATTAACACATTTAATAGATTGAATGTTGCTAAGATATATTTTAATATTAGCAGTGGTGTTCTTGAGATCTTTATCCATTATTTATTATCTTTATCTCTATTTTGTCAGTCAAGAGAGGTGTGATAAACCTTCCTATTGCTACTGTGAATAATTCTTCCAATTCTTTCTTATATTTTTAACAATTTTTGCTTTAAATATGTTGATGTAGATGCCTAATACTAGAAAGATTAAGTCAATAATACCTTTATTTAAAGAGAGGCTTTTGTCCTGTTTATTTTTCCTTGATATGTACATTTTTAAAAATTAATATTGAAGTCTCAAACATATTTTTGTTTGCATTGTCAACATACCTTTGCCCATATTTTTATATATCAGATTGTGTATCTTGCATCAGATGGATTTTTCAGAGTCTGCATGTCTAATCTGGATGTTATTCTCTTAGTAAAAATTTAACTAATTTCCATTGATTATAACAGATGCATTTGGATTGATTTTGTCTTCTGGTTTGTCTTTCTGGCTTTATGCTTCCTTCTCTTGGTTTTCTGCCTCTTGAAAACAAGGGCCATTTTACTTGCTTTTTAAATTCTGCAGTATTTTGGAATTTTTAATTCTACTACCAGATCATCTGAGCTTTTGAAAAACATTTTTTAATCCTTCATTTCTTAAACAGCCATTTCTATCACCCACATTTGCCCATATAAGGGAGGAAGCTTATCACCCCTATTTTCCCTTCTTCCAGAAACCTGCATACAATTTGTGTTTTAAATGTAGTTTATTGCTACTAAATGTTTGCATTTCCTATCCTGTGTTTTGTATCTTTCTATAATTTAGTTTAGTAATACAAATAGTCCTCCTATTATACACTATGATTTACTCACTCAGAGCTCTGGATTTTGCTTATCTACCATGTGGAACAAGGACCAGCAAACTATGGCCTATTTTTGTAAATAAAGGTTTATTGCAACACAGCCATGTACGTTTGTTTACAAATCATCCATGGTTGCTTCCATGCTATAGTGGCAGAGTTGAGTAGCTGCTGAAGAGACTGCTTGGCCCACAAGATTTAAAATACTTGCTGTTATATTAAAGAAGAGTATAATGCCAAATAAATTTTGATCAATAAAGATGTTGGAGAAGGAAATAGTAACCCACTCCAGTATTCTTGCCTGGAAAATCCCAGGGACAAAGAAGCCTGGCGGGCTACAGTCCATGGGGTCGCAAAAGAGTCGGACATAACTTAGCGACTGAATAATAAGGTTGTAAGCCAAACACATTTTTTAAGCCCATATATGTCTGAGCCTAAACATGTAAAAGACAACCTCTCTAAGTACAGCACTTGAATTATGTATTTTTTTAATTTCAAAATACTATTGTTTACTCTTTTGTCTCTTGGTATTCAGTGCTTTATAAGTAATTTGAGGCCAACTTGATTATTTATTTTTTCTCAAGTGTTCTTTTTATTTATGTGTTTATTTTCTAACCAAGGTATTTATAGATTTTTTTCCCTAATCAAATTTATAAATGTCTTCTGGACATTTCTGGTACGGTGGTAACTTTCTCATTGTTGTTGCCTGAAACCCCATGCTTTTTTTTTTTTTTTTTTTGGTTCTGAAGCTAAAGATAGAATCTTTTGGTGATTACTTCATCTGCTTTATTCTTTCTCTTGGAATGAATATTAGCTCTGTTTTGGATCTCCTCTGTCTGCCCCCTTTTCTTTTGCTTTTTTGCTCATCTTAGGCATCTTTTTGCTATTTTCCTCTGACTTCCAAGTTTCTCAAGTCTGTGCTCTATTATATCTAGTTAGCCTTAGTAACAAGCTACCTCTACCTCCTTCCCTCAAATTCAATCCATTTTATTGGCACATTGTTCCATCTTCATTATTGCCTATACTACATTATTGCCTACACTTGTAAACCCAATAGCTCCTTAAATCTCATTTCAGTGCAGCACAGAGATTTCCTTACCTATCACTGTTTTTTCCTTAATTTTTATTGGAATATAGTTGATTTACAATGTTGTACTACTTTCTGCTGTACAGCAAAGTGAAACAGTTATACATATATCCACTCTTTTTAAAATTCTTTTCTCATATAGGTCATTACAGAGTAATGAGTAGAGTTCTCAGTGCTATATAGTACATCCTTATTAGTTATCTATTTTAAATATAGTAGTGGGTATGTGTTAATCCGAATCTCCCAATTTATCCCTCTCCCACTTACTCCCTAGTAATCATATGTTATTTTCTACACCTGTAACTCTATTTTTGTTTTGTAGATAAGCTCATTGGTACCCTTTTTTTGATTCTACATATAAGTGATATCACATGATATTTGTCTTTGTCTGACTTAGTATAGCACTCTCTAGGTCTATCCACATTGCTGTAAATGGCATTATTTTGGTCTTTTAATGGCTGTGTAATATTTCGTTGTATATATGTACCACATCTTCTTTATCCATTCCTTTGTTGATGGACATTTAGGTTGCTTCCATGCTGACTGAGCAACTAACACTTTCTTTCTGGGCTTCCCTGGTGGTGTAGATAGTAAAGAATCTGCCTGCAGTGCAGGAGACCCAGATTCTTGGGATTTCCCAGGCAAGAATAGTGAAGTGGGTTGCCATTCCCTTCTGCAAGGGATCTTCTCAACCCAGGGATCGAATCTGGGTCTCCTGCACTGCAGGCAGATTCTTTACTATCTGCACCACCAGGGAAGCCCAGAAAGAAAGTGTTAGTTGCTCAGTCAGCATGGAAGCAACCTAAATGTCCATCAACAAAGGAATGGATAAAGAAGATGTGGTACATATATACAATGGAATATTACACAGCCATTAAAAGACCAAAATAATGCCATTTACAGCAATGTGGATAGACCTAGAGAGTGCTATACTAAGACAGAGAAAGACAAATATCATGTGATATCCCTTATATGTGGAATCTAAAAAAAGGGTAGCAATGAACTTATCTACAAAACAAAAATAGCTCCAGTCCATGGGATCTCAAAGAGTCAGACATGACTAAGTGACTACTAACTGGATATTGTAAATAGTGCTGCAGTGAACTTTGAGGTGCATGTATCTTTTTGAGTTATGGTTTTCTCAGGGTATATGCCCAGTAGTGGGATTGCTGGATCATATGATAACTCTATTTTCAGGCTTTTAAGGAACCTCCGTTCTGTTCTTCATAGTGACTATACTATTTTACATTCCCACCAGCAATGTAGGAAGGTTCTCTTTCCTCCACACCCTCTCTAGCATTTATTATTTGTAGATTTTTTGATGGTGGCCATTCTGACCAATGTGAAGTGATACCTTATTGTGGTTTTGAGTTGTATTTCTGTAATAATTAGTGATGTTGAGCATCATTTCCTGTGCTTTTTAACCGTTTGTTTTCTTTGAAGAGATATCTATTTTGGTTCTTCTGCCCATTTCTTGATTGATTTGTTTGTTTTTGTGATATTGAGCTGCACAAGCTCTTTGTATATTTTGGCAATTAATCCCATGTTGGTTGCTTCATTTGCAAATATTTTCTCCCATTCTGAGAGTTGTCTTTTCATTTTGTTCCCTGTCACTGTTTTAAAAGTGAAGTTTTATACCTGAAAATCTCTGATTCCTCAGATCAATCTCATCTACTGAACAGCTAAATCTTTTCATGTAAACAGTAATTCTCTTTTTGTTCACGAGGGTGACCTAATAATAACATTTGAAATGGGCTCTGTTTGGAATTGGTTGGGTCCCAGTCCAAACCTTTCAGACCCAGATTAAGGGACTTTCAGGTGGTGCTAGTGGTAAAGAACCTGCCTGCCAATACAGGAGACATAAGAAATAAAGATCAATCCCTGGGTCGGGAAGATCCTCTGAAGGAAATGGCAGCCCACTCCAGTATTCTTGCCTGGAGAATCCTATGGACTGAGGAGCCTGGTGGGCTACAGTCCATGGGGTCACAAAGAGTCGGGCATGACTGAAGCCACTCCACACGCACATGAGGGGCGAAGGAAAAGAATTGTCTTTGTTGTAGTTCACATTTGCCAGAATCTTGATCTGTTTATCCATAGGGAGCAGAGGAGACAGAAGGACAAGTGTTCACTTTTGCCTAGCAGAGGACAAGAGTCCTTGTCCTGTTTGGTTGACACAGTGAGTGCAATGGCCTCTCCTCCATGTGGCATGACTGGCTCCCTGGGATCAAGGTCTTAAGAGCCTCCCTTTGGTTGTTGGCTGGCCTTGATGGGAAAACTGAGAGATTTCCCATCTTGCATGGACCTCAGCATCAGTACTCTAATTAGACACTCAAGTGCAGTTGATGTTTGTCTTTGAAAAGCTACCCTGACTCTGCCTAGGTCTCCAGGATCTACTATTCCAAGCTTCTGGGGTTGTCACCCAGCAGCAACTGGGAGCCATCTTCCCTTCATCCTGTTTTTTGAGATAAACTGAGGACTCCATCCTTCAATCAGACTGGTGGTGACCAAACTAGTTTCCAGAAATCTCTCAGAGGTTCTGCCTTATGTGTATGACCCTTTCTTAGTGTTTTCAGTAGTGATGCAAAATTTCACCTATTTGTGTATTGTTTTAGATTTTTTTAAATATTTATTTATTTGACTTCATTGAATCTTAATTGTGCCACACAGGCTCTTGGATTTATAAAGAATTTAGAAAGGGGATCAGGAGGTTCATTGTGAGCCACACATCTCTGCCTTAGCCCTGGCACCTTTTCAGGTTGATATTGAAGTGTGCAGCAGAAATGAAAATCAATGGACCTGTGACCATTTCCATTGGTTTCATGTAAGTTTGTGGTTCAAGGCAGAGCAGTCAGAGGGAGATACCTATGGGGTCAGGCAGGGGCGGAGTCTGTGTAGGTCAGCAGGCTGAGCTTTCACTTTATCACAAGAGGAGGAGATGAAATCATGTGAAGGGCTCTTGTCTGTGTGTGTGTGCTGTCAACTCAGTCGTGTCTGATTCTTTGCAATCCCATGGACTGTAGCCCACCAGGTTCCTCTGTCCATGGAATTCTCCAGGCAAGAATAGTAAAGTGGGTTGCCATGTCCTTCTCCAGGAGATCTTCCCAACCCAGGGATTAAACCTATGTCTCCTACATTGTCAGGCGGATTCTGTAACACTAGCGCCACCTGGGAAGCAAGAAATGAAGGAGTTTATGTAAGGGATATGAAGAGTGCTTGCTGTAGGCAGTTCAAGCTGTTGAAACAGAACACCTTAGACCAGGTGTCTTAAACAACAGATATTTACATCTTACAGTTTTGAAGACTGGGAATTCGAGGTCAGGGTGCACCATAGTCAGGTTTTCCTGAGGGCTCTCATCCTGGTTCACTGACAGCCAGGTTCTTTCCCTGTCTAGCTGGACAGAGGGCGAGCCGGCTCTGGTCCCTTCATCTCCTTTTAAGAACCCGGATCCCATCACAGGAGCTCCGCCCTCATGACCTCATCCAAACCTAATTACTCCCAAAGTGGAGGCCCCACCTCCAAATGCCATCACAGTGAGGGTTAAGGCTTCAACAGATGAGGTTGGGGGGAGGGAAGGGACACAAGGATTCAGTCCATATTAGTGGTGCTTGTGGCCACTTCCTGACTCTAGTTTAATTTCTAGAACAAGCCTCACGTAGAGAAGTAGAAACCAAGGCATGGCAAGGAGGAAGTGACCTCTCATTGGAGTTGTCTGGCTGCCCTCCTGGAATAGAGGAAAGCGCTCTGGCCATGAGTTTAAAAGCCCTGGGTTCCATCTCCTCATCTGTAGAAAATGGGGCTTGCATGGGACCAGCAGTTTTCCAGCTCCTCAACTTCACAATTCCTGGTTCCAGTGAAATCCTTCTCAGACACCCAAGATATAAAATGGTTAAAAGTGGCACTGAGCTCATGAAAGTGGTCAGGGGACCCCGAGTCCTGGACGCTGAACCCTCACCTTCCCACCAGGAGTGGTTGGTGGGGCGTCTGGAGCACTGATTGCTCTCTGTTCTAGTGGATCTGATTCCAGGCTCAGTAAATGGTATCAGAAGAAGTTCTGGAAAGAGTTCAGTCTGCATTTTCAAACGAGCAGGAGGGAAAGTTGACAAAGGGCACATCAGCTGTCATTATTCTGGAATGCTGGCAGAGCCGTCGTCTTTGCCCAAAAAGGGTTTGAGAAGAGAACATTGCACACTAACTTTGTTTCTTTTTTTTATGCTCTCCGCATTTAGCTTATCGTCGGGGCATTTAGTTGCCAGTGAGAAGCCTGCTGTTTACAAATTGGCTGTGTGGTTTGAGCCAATGTGATGAGAAATGTTTTAAAGGTTACCTGCCATCTGCAGTCATTCACTTTGTAAAATGATTTCACTGTCATCATAACTGAACGACAATCTCAGAAATGGATTTTTTTCCCCCAAAGGAAACTCTAGGAGAGGACAGAACCCCAGAGTAACAAATTACTCCTAAAGAAGTTATTGGAGAAGGAAATGTCAACCCATTCTAGTATTCTTGACTGGGAAATCCCATGGACAGAGGAACCTGGCAGGCTACAGTCCATCGGGTCCCAAAATAGTCAGGTGTGACATAGCAGCTAAACAACAGTGAAGTTACAGCAGTTGTTCTCAACCAGAGGTGATTTTGACTCCCAGGAAACGTTTGGCAATGTGTGGAGACATTTTTAATTGTCACAATGTCTCAGCTAGGGTGAGAGATGCTACTGGCATCTTCTGGATAGAGGCCAGGGATGCTGCTTAACATGGTACAATGTACAGGACAAACCCACAACAAAAAGGTATCCAGCCCCAAATGAAAATGTTGCCAAGACTGATTAGTTCGGTTCAGTTCATTTCAGTCACTCAGTTGTGTCCGACTCATTGCGACCCCATGAATCGCAGCACACCATGCCTCCCTGTCCATCACCAACTCCCGGAGTTTACCCAGACTCATGTCCATCACGTCGGTGATGCCATCCAGCCATCTTATTCTCTGTTGTCCCCTTCTCCTCCTGCCCCCAATCCCTCCCAGCATCAGGGTCTTTTACAATGGGTCAGCTCTTCTCGTGAGGTGGCCAAAGTATTGGAGTTTCAGCTTCAGCATCAGTCCTTCCAATGAAAACCCAGGACTTATCTCCATTAGGATGGACTGGTTGGATCTCCTTGTAGTCCAAGGGACTCTCAGGAGTCTTCTCTAACACCACAGTTAAACAACATCAATTCTTCAGCGCTCAGCTTTCTTCACAGTCCAACTCTCACATCCATACATGACCACTGGAAAAACCATAGCCTTCACTAGACGGACATTTGTTGGTAAAGTAATGTCTCTGCTTTTCAATATGCTATCTAGGTTGGTCATAACTTTCCTTCCAAGGAGTAAGGGTCTTTTAATTTCATGGCTACAGTCACCATCTGCAGTGATTTTGGAGCCCACAAAAATAAAGTCTGACACTATTTCCACTGTTTCCCCATCTATTTGCCATGAAGTGATGGTACCAGAGGCCATGATCTTAGTTTTCTGAATGTTGAGCTTTAAGCCAACTTTTTTACTCTCCTCTTTCACTTTTATCAAGAGGCTTTTTAGTTCCTCTTCACTTTCTGCCATAAGGGTGGTGTCATCTAAATATCTGAGGTTATTGATATTTCTCCCAGCAATCTTGATTCCAGCTTGTGCTTCTTCCAGCCCAGCGTTTCTCATGATGTACTCTGCATATAAGTTAAATAAGCAGAGTGACAATATACAGCCTTGACATACTCCTGGAACCAGTCTGTTGTTCCATGTCCAGTTCTAACTGTTGCTTCCTGACCTGCATATAGGTTTCTCAAAAGGCAGGTAAGATGGTCCGGTATTCCCATCTCTTTCAGAATTTTCCACAGTTTATTGTGATCTACACAGTCAAAGGCTTGGGCATAGTCAATAAAGCAGAAGTAGATCTTTTTCTCAGAGAAGGCAATGGCACCCCACTCCAGTACTCTTGCCTGGAAAATCCCATGGATGGAGGAACCTGGTAGGCTGCAGTCCATGGGGTTGCAAAGTTGGGCATGACTGAGCGACTTCACTTTCACTTTTCATTTTCATGCATTGGAGAAGGAAATGGCAACCCACTCCAGTGTTCTTGCCTGGAGAATCCCAGGGATGAGGGAGCCTGGTGGGCTCCCATCTCGGGTCGCACAGAGTCGGACACGACTGAACCAACTTAGCAGCAGCAGCAGCAGATGTTTTTCTAGAACTCTCTTGCTTTTTTGGTGATCCAGCAGATGTTGGCAGTTTGATCTCTGGTTCCTCTGCCTTTTCTAAAACCAGCTTGAACATCTGGAAGTTCACAGTTCATGTACTGTTGAAGCCTGGCTTGAAGAATTTTGAGCATTACTTTACTAGCGTGTGAGATGAGTGCAACTGTGTGGTAGTTTAAGCATTCTTTGGCATTGCCTTTCCTTGGGATTGGAATGAAAACTGACCTTTTCCAGTCCTGTGGCCACTGTTGAGTTTTCCAAATTTGCTGGAATATTGAGTGCAGCATTTTCACAGCATTATCTTTCAGGATCTGAAATAGCTCAACTGAAATTCCATCACCTCCACTAGCTTTGTTCTTAGTGATGCTTCCTAAGGTCCACTTGACTTCACATTCCAGGATGTCTGGCTCTAGGTGAGCGATCACAGCTTCGTGATTATCTGGGTCGTGAAGATCTTTTTTGTACAGTTCTTCTGTGTGTTCTTGCCACCTCTTCTTAATATCTTCTGCTTCTGTTAGGTCCCTACCATTTCTGTCCTTTATTGAGCCCATCTTTGCATGAAATGTTCTCTTGGTATCTCTAATTTTCTTGAAGATATCTCTAGTCTTTCCCATTCTATTGTTTTCTCTTTCTTTGCATTGATCGCTGAGGAAGGCTTTCTTATCTCTCCTTGCTATTCTTTGGAACTCTGCATTCAGATGCTTATATTTCCTTTTCTCCTTTGCTTTTCACTTCTCTCCTTTTCATAGCTATCTGTAAGGCCTCCTCAGACAGCCATTTTGCTTTTTTGCATTTCTTTTCCATGGGGATGATCTTGATCCCTGTCTCCTGTACAATGTCATGAACCTCTGTCCATAGTTCATCAGGCACTCTGTTTATCAGATCTAGCCCCTTAAATCTATTTCTCACTTCCACTGTATAATCATAAGGGATTTGATTTAGGTCATACCTGAATGATCTAGTGGTTTTCCCTACTTTCTTCAATTTAAGTCTGAATTTGGCAATAAGGAGTTTATGATCTGAGCCACAGTCAGTTCCCGGTTTTGTTTTTGCTGACTGTATAGAGCTTCTCCATCTTTGGCTGCAAAGAATATAATCAATCTGATTTAGGTGTTGACCATCTGGTGATGTCCATGTGTAAGGTCTTCTCTTGTATTGTTGGAAGAGGGTGTTTGCTATGACCAGTGCATTCTCTTGGCAAAACTCTATTAGCCTTTGCCCTGCTTCATTCCGTACTCCAAGGCCAAATTTGCCTGTTACTCCAGGTGTTTCTTGACTTTCTACTTTTGTATTCCAGGCCCCTGTAATGAAAAAGACATCTTTTTTGAGTATTAGTTCTAAAAGGTCTTGTAGGTCTTCATAAAACCGTTCAACTTCTTCATTGTTACTGGTTGGGGCATAGGCTTGGATTACCATGGTATTGAATGGTTTACCTTGGAGACGAACAGAGATCATTCTGCCGTTTTTGAGATTGCATCCAAGTACTGCATTTCAGACTCTTTTGTTGACCATGATGGCTACTCCATTTCTTCTAAGGGATTCCTGCCCACAGTAGTAGATATAATAGACATCTGAGTTAAATTCACCCATTCCAGTCCATTTTAGTTCACTGATTCCTAGAATGTCGATATTCACTCTTGCCATCTCCTGTTTGACCACTTCCAATTTGCCTTGATTCATGGACCTGACATTCCAGGTTCCTATTCAATATTGCTCTTTACAGCATCAGGCCTTGCTTCTATCACCAGTCACATCCACAACTGGGTATTGTTTTTGCTTTGGCTCCATCCCTTCGTTCTTTCTGGAGTTATTTCTCCACTGATCTCCAGTAGCATGTTGGGCACTTACCGACCTGGGGAGTTCCTCTTTCAGTATCCTATCATTTTGTCTTTTCATACTGTTCATGGGGTTCTCAAGGCAAGAATACTGAAGTGGTTTACCATTCCCTTCTCCAGTGGACCACATTCTGTCAGACTACTCCACCATGACCTGTCCGACTTGGGTGGCCCCACATGGCATGGCTTAGTTTCATTGAGTTAGACAAGGCTGTGGTCCGTGTGATCAGATTGGCTAGTTTTCAGTGTGTCTATCTTCTGATGCCCTCTCACAACACCTACTGTATTACTTGGGTTTCTCTTACCTTTGACGTGGGGTATCTCTTCACGGCTGCTCCAGCAAAGCTCAGCCGCTGCTCCTTACCTTGGATGAGGCTGCCCCTCCTGACCTTGAATGTGGAGTAGCTCTTCTTGGCCCTCCTGCGCCGGCACAGCCACCGCTCCTCAGATGTGGGGTAGCTCGGCTCGGCCTCTGCCCCTGACCTTGGGCGTGGGGTAGCTCCTCTCGACCACGCTTCTGCTGAGATTGATTAGTAGTTTATATTAAAATAATTCCTAAATATCAATCAAAATCTTTAGAAACACTGCATTTAAAGCAAAAAAAAATTTTATTATGATTCAGACTTTTAATTGTATTTCCAATATCTTGGCTAGTGATTTAAAACAAAGCACGCAAAAAAGGTTTCATGTACCTACCAACAATATATGAAGCTTCCAATTTCTCTACATACTCACATTGGTAGGATTTCTCACATCCTCACATCCTTCTTTCCTTTTTTCAATCTTTTAATTATAACCATCCTAGTGGACACAAAGTAGTATCTCATTGTGGTTTTGATTTGCATTTCTCTAATGACAAAAGAAGTTGAACATCTTTTCATGTGCTTGTTGGCCTTCTGTGTATATTCTTTGACATAAAGTCTATCCAAGTCCCTTGCCCATTTTTCAATTAGAATTTGTCTTTTTGTAGTTGAGTTGTAGGAATTCTTTATATATTTAGGATACTAGAATCTTATGAGATATATGACTGGCAAGTGTTTCTCTCATTCTGTGGGTTTTCCTTTCACTTTCTTGATAGTATCCTTTGATGCACAAATGTCTAATTTTTATGAAGTCCAATTTGCCTAATTTTCCTTTTGTTGCTTGTGCTTTTAGTGCCATATCTAAGAATTCATTGTCTGATCCAGGTCACAAAGAATTATTCCTAACTTTCTAAGAGTTTCTCATTTTAGCACTTACAAATAAGCCTTTGATCCATTTTGAGTTAATTTTTATGTATGGCATGAGATAAGGTTCCAACTTTATTCTTTTGCATGTGGAAATCCAGTTATCCAAGTACCACTTGCTGAAGAGACTATCCTTTTCCTAATGAAATGGTCTTGATGTCCTTGTTGAAATTCAATTGACTGTAAAATATGGGTCATTTCTGGACTCTGTTACATATTTCATGTGCCTATTAATCTTACGCGAATACCAAACTGTTTTGATTACTGTATCTTTGTAATAGTTTTGAGGTTACTCAGTTCAGTTCAGTTCAGTCACTCAGTCATGTCCGACTATTTGCGAACCCATGGACTGCAGCACGCTAGGCTTCCCTGTCCATCACCAACTCCCAGAATTTACTCAAACGCATGTCCATTGAGTCGGTGATGCCATCCAACTATCTCATCCTCTGTCATCCCCTTCTCCTCCTGCCTTCAATTGTTCCCAGAATCAGGATTTTTCCTATTGAATCAGTTCTTCACATCAGGTGACCAAAGTATTGGAGTTTCATCTTCAGCATCAGTCCTTCCAATGAATATTCAGGACTGATTTCCTTTAGGATGGACTGGTTGGATCTCCTTGCAGTCCAAGGGACTCTCAAGAGTCTTCTCCAACACCACAGTTCAAAAGTATCAGTTCTTCAGTGCTCAGCTTTCTTCATAGTCCAGCTCTCACATCCATACATAACTACTGGAAAAAACATAGCTTTGAGTAGACAGACCTTTGTCAGCAAAGTAATGTCTCTGTTTTTTAATATACTGTCTAGGTTGGTCATAGCTTTTCTTCCAGGGAGCAAGCATCTTTTAATTTCATGGCTGCAATCCCCATCTGCAGTGATTTTGGAGCCCACAAAAATAAAGTCTGACACTGATTCCATTGTTTCTCCATCTATTTGCCATGAAGTGATGGGACAAGATGCCATGATCTTAGTTTTCTGAATGTTGAGCTTTAAGCCAACTTTTTCACTCTCCTCTTTCACTTTCATCAAGAAGCTTTCTAGTTCCTCTTCACTTTCTGCCATAAGGGTGGTGTCATCTGTATATCTGAGGTTATTGATATTTCTCCCAGAAATCTTGATTCCAGCTTGTGATTCATCCAGCCCAGCATTTCTCATGATGTACTCTGCATATAAGTTAAATAAGCAGGGTAACAATATACAGTCTTGACATGCTCCATTCCCTGTTTGGAACCAGTCTGTTGTTCCATGTCCAGTTCTAACTGTTGCTCCTTGACCTGCATACAGATTTCTCAGGAGGGAGGTCAGGTGGTCTGGTATTCCCATCTCTTTGTGAATTTTCCACAGTTTATTGTGATCCACACAGTCAAAGGCTTTGGCATAGTCAATAAAGCAGAAATAGATGTTTTTTCTGGAACTCTGTTGCTTTTTTGACAATCCAGTGGATGTTGGCAATTTGATCTCTGGTTCCTCTGCCTTTTCTAAAACCAGCTTGAACATCTGGAAGTTCACGGTTCATGTACTGTTGAAGCCTGACTTGGAGAATTTTGAGCATTACTTTGCTAGTGTGTGAGATGAGTGCAATTGTGCAGTAGTTTGAGCATTCTTTGACATTGCCTTTCTTTGGGATTGGAATGAGAACTGACCTTTTCTAGTCCTGTGGTCACTGCTGAGTTTTCCAGATTTGCTGGCATACTGAGTGCAGCACTTTCACAGCATCATCTTTTAAGATTTGAAATAGCCAAACTGGAATTCCATCACCTCCACTAGCTTTGTTTGTAGATATGCTTCCTAAGGCCCACTTGACTTCACATTCTAGGATGTCTGGCTCTCAATGATTGATCACGCCATCGTGATTATCTTGGTTGTGAAGATCTTTTTTGTAGAGTTCTTCTGTGTATTCTTGCTACCTCTTCTTAATATCTTCTGCTTCTGTTAGGTCCATACCATTTGTGTCCTTTATTGTGCCCATCTTGGTATTTCTAATTTTCTGGAAGAGATCTCTAGTCTTTCCCGTTCTATTGTATTCCTCTATTTCTTTGCATTGATCACTGAGGAAGGCTTTCTTTTCTCTCCTTGCTATTCTTTAGAACTCTGCATTCAAATGGGTATATCTTTCCTTTTCTCCTTTGCCTTTCGCTTCTCTTCTTTTCACAGCTATTTGTAAGCCCTCCTCAGACAACCATTTTGCCTTTCTACATTTCTTTTTCTTGGGGATGGTCTTGATCACTGCCTCCTGTACAATGTCACAAACCTCCATCCATTGATCTACCCAAACTGAGATTGCTACCCAGTGTTTTTTACATTTCCTAAAGCTTAATGGAAGATTTAAAAGATAATACTTCTTTTTTTTTTAAATATTACATAGAATAGCATAGGTACATGATTTCTTAAATTCAAAAACTCTGAAGATTGAAATGTCTAGATTATTAATTTGAGGCTAAGACCTGACCTGATCAGAACTCACTTGGCAGTGAACACAATCTGAACTCACATGGATCTATAGAATCTATAAGATGTATGAAAATATAGATTTCAGAATATAGAGTTTATAGAATATAAAAATCTATATTTTAAATAAATTTCATATAACATTTATATTTTATCTAGATTTTATATTCACATATCAAGTTGCAAAAAGATTTATGTCTTTGATTATGGGTTGCTGCCCCATGCCTCTCTGGTGGTCTTATTTAATGCATAACATATGATCTGTGTTGCTTTTACAAAATCTGAAACATCCTAGGTTCCAAAATATATAACTCCCAAAGTTTTGGGAAAAGAATGGTGGACCCATGCCATTCTGTTAGAGCAACACTCTTTATCTCATGATGCTCAAAACTGATGATTTTCTATCTTTGGGTAGAAAAACACAAGGAGAAACAAATAATCACAATGTATTTTCTGTACTAACATTGATGGCACAAATGATCTGTGTTAGTCAATATTTACGTGTGCTGTCTCATTTTAAATCTTTCAAAACAGAGGTTCTGACAGTTCACTTTAGTTCAGTCACTCAGTCGTGCCCGACTCTTTGTTACCCCATGGACTGCAGCATGCCAGGCTTCCCTGTCCATCACCAACTCCCAGAGCTTACTCAAACTCATGTCCATGGAGTTGGTGATGCCATCCAACCATCTCGTCCCTTCTCTGTGGGGAAACACAATAAAGTGACCCTTATTAGTCAAAAGTTGGGGGTGGTTTTTCTGAGCCTCTTTTAATATATCAAGAGAAACTGAAAAGGAAAACGCTTTCACAAATTTGAGTTCCTGCTTAGCTCCCATGGGTGGGAAACCAAAAGCAAGTTTTCCTCCTGGTGTCTGATCTGGCTCCTGTGTGGGGACTGTTCCTCTCCTGTTTACAGTCTATTCTGCTTCATCACTCCTGAAAGGCAGCAGACCTGCCCAGATTCCCTTGCACCTCATCATGGGCTCTTGGTGATTTCTAGATGATTCTCCTTCTTCAGATTAGTTTACATAGTCTGGAATTTTGCACCTTTATGAGTTCTTTTAGCTTAAACATTGCCCTTCTGGAACATTCTTTTTTTTATATAAGTAATTTATTTTTCTAAGATTTTTTGATATGGACTGTTTTTAAAAATCTTTATTGAATGTGTTACAATGTTTCATGCTTTTTCTTTTGATTTTTTGGCCATGAGATATGTGGGAATCCCCAACCAGGGATTGAACTCTCACTCCATGTATTAGAAGGTGAAGTCCCAACCACTGGACTATGAGGGAAGTCCCTTCTGGAACATTCTTTAAAATGAAAATGCCCCAGCCAATCACAAGGCCTCTGGTACCTCCAAATCTATAGCCCATTATTCAAGTGTTATTTTACTTAACTACATGATTTCCCTATATAGTTGCAAGGAGATATTTTTATCCTTGTTTTACCTGCCTAAGAAATGCAACTCATAGGTGTTAAATAGTGTAACCAGTGCCACCAAGGTAGTAACAGAAGGGCCATTATGATTTTTTCCTCTACAGTGTGTTAACTTCCTCAATAGAACCATGTCAATCATACGGCAAACAAGATGTTAGCTTTGGCCACCATCTCCAGGAGAAAACAGAAGACCGGACTCTGTCTACCCTGACTCTGTTGAGATTAGCTCTTATAATTTCCTGGATGAAGGGAAGAAGTAGTTATACAAGAGGAACTGAAGTCGGAGAAACCCAGGATAAGCAGAAGGATCAGCAGAAATGAGAGAGTGTGGGGACTAAATTATTAACATTGTGAGTCTAATGTTCGCTGAGTTCTCAGATGTTTTCACATCCAGTCCTTCTCCTAAACTTGCTTAGTAGTCAGAAGTGTTTACAGAGCATCCAGCGTCTGCCATGTGCTCAGTTCTAAGTCTAGTGAAGGAGACTGGAGAAGGTGACCCACTGCCTCCAAGTCTGATTGGGAAGAAAAGGATAACATCCATAAGACAATAGTTATCAGGAAAAGCTCTAGGATTCAGAGGCAACATAGGTCAGGCAGGGCTTAGATGCTCATGGAAATTTCTGTGGAGGGAGTTTTCAATTGGATCTTGAAAGGTAGGTATGAAAAGTCAAGCTGCAAGGCAGAAGTGAACATGGCATGGTTATGGGCTAGTGAACTCATCCTCTAGAGAGGGTGACTGAGTGTGTGGGTTTGAGCACATGTGTGTGCATGCAGGGGACAGCCATCAAGACAACATTGGCCAGGTTTGGTTACACCATTCTCCTGGGTGTCTTTTTGAAAACCAGCCAAAGATTTTGATCTTGAAGTAAGAGAACCTGGGGAGCCACTGTGGGTACAAAGAAGGTAGGTGACATGGTGGGGTAGGTGACATTCTTCTCCTGTGAAGAAATGGAGTGGGGTAAACAAAAGATAGCATTTTGCTTTGAGTGTGAAGTGGAATGGTGGTGCCAAGGACTGATGCGGGGAGGAGGAATACCTTCTGGAAGGCCATCAGTTTTGACCATATTCCACCTGAAATCATGGTGCATAAGTGAAACTGTAAAAAACTGCTATTCAATGTGAATATGAAAAACTCTAGCCATACGTGGTGCATTAAAGTTAAAATTCATTGACATTGTTGTTCAGTCACTCAGTCATGTCTGATTCTTTGTGACCCCATGAACAGCAGCATGCCAGGCTCCCCTGTCCTTCACCATCTCCCAGAGTTTGCTCAAACTCATATCCATGGAGTCAATGGACCAACCACCATGGAGTCCATGGAGTCAACCATCCGACCATCTTGTCCTCTCTCATCCCCTATAACATTAAAAACTTAGTTCCTATAAAAACATACATAACATTTTTCCTACGTGGTTCCACTGTAAATCCCATTTCATCCATCCCCTCTCCCCTAGGTTTCTCAATGCCCTGGAGATACCCCATACCAGTCAAAAATGCCATGTGGCTCACTGGTAAAGAATCTGCCTGCCAGTGCAGGAGACAAGAGTTCAGTCCTTGATCTGGAAAGATCTTCTGGAGAAGGAAATTGCAACCCACTCCAGTATTCTTACAGCTGCAAAAACAATTCCATCAAAATAAAAAAAAATAAAAAAATAAAAAACTTATCTCCTCATTCAAGCTCACCACATTTCAAGCACTCACTAGTGACATATGGCTAATGGCTACCATATTGGACCACCATATGCCAGTATCAGTGGCCATATTGACATATGGCTAATGGCTACCATACAGAAAATTTTGCATCATCTTGGGATGTTCAGTTGCACCAGATCTACAAATCAGTAGCAAATATCAGCATTTTGGTAATGAAGGAGCTCCTGGGATGGAAATGGGAACTAGTGATGCTAAGTCACAGGTCATCTCTCAAGGAGGAGACTGTAGGGGTGAATTTTAGGACATGCATGAAGTTTAGGGGGAAAGGCATAAGGAGAGCAAACAAAAATTGCCCTGAAGTTTTGAAAAAGTGAGAGACACACCATAGCATAAATCCTGCAACAGAACAGGAAGAAAATATCAGTTAGGAGGGAGTGGAGCCGATATCAATTGCCAATGTCGAGGAGAAAGAGAACCAGAAAAGAAATTGTGTTTAGTAATTTGAGGTCATTGGTGACCTATCAGACTTGATGCTGATCTCTGAGACTGCGATAGGAGTTTGGAACTAGGAACAGTTTCAGGAGACTGGTGGGACCAGGGCTTGGTTCAGAGGATGGAGGTAGGGGAGGAAATGGAGGTGGGGAGCAGAGCCAGACAGTAGGAGAAGCAAAAGAAAGAGAGGGAATTGTCACCACCCAGGGCAACCCAGTCAAGTATTCTTTCTTTTTCCAAGAAAAGGAAGCAAAAAGATGAGAGACTCTTCAAGGGTTGTTTGAGAGGATTAGAAGAAGATACTTGTGAAAACCAGATGGATGCCTTTATGGTTGAGATTGAATGAGAAAGGGGGCGCTGGGAGAGGGTTTAAATTTACAGGGGGCCGGGGGAATGGGGGATCAGGAGAGTTATGGGTGGGCTTATGGCCATTGTCCTCTGAGATCAGAAGACTTGTGTGAAGCCAGGGAATGCCTCTGCTTGGTCTGCTGGCTCTCCTGTCTTCCCCACTTCCCTTCCACTGGATTATTCCTTTAAATTGATTTAATTCTGATTTTTTTCTAATGCATTAGACCTTCACACTTGTGCATAGTATGACTCCCTAGCTCTAGATTTCTCTAAAACTGTTGCAACTCTACATGCACACTGTGTCAGGGTCATCTGTCTTATTTATTTATTTACTTTTTAGCCACCCCATGTGGCATAGGAGATCTTAGTTCCCTGACCAGGGATTGAAACTGCACTCACTTTGAAAGGCAGAGTCTTAACCACTGGACCACCAGGGGAGTCCTAGCATCACTTGATTTAGATTGTAAGGATAAAGACAGGGTCTGTTTAACTCTTGTTATACAGGGTTCATCACACTACTGTGAACACAGAGGCAATTAATTCAATACCATTTACTTATAAAGTCAGTAATTACATTTAAATTTGAAGAGCTGCTTTTAAAAAATAGATGTATACAGTTAATTAGGTATGTAAGCATGCATACATATGTGTTGACAACTCTATTGACCAGATAAAGATTATTTGTCGTCCTTGCCTTTAGGGTAAAGAGTTGTTGGAGACTGATTTAATTTTGGATTTTAGTGTATTGGGCACTGACGCTGAATGCTTTGTGGACATTATTTGACTGAGTCCTTGCAAACATGTGGAGCCATAGGTATTCTGAGTCTCATTTCAGAGATGAGGAAATTGTGGCAGAGGCTGGTTCTGTAACTTGCCCAGCGTCACACCATTAAGTACAAGTGGCAGAGTAGGAATTGGAACCTGGTTCTCCCTCGTGCCCAGTCTCATGCCCTTAACATCCTCTGTGTCCTCAGGCCAGCGCACTAAAGTGATGGGTCTATTCCTGCTATCATGACTGAGTTTGCCACAGCTGTGATCATGCCCACATAAGGATGTGTTTGTTCTCTAGAGCCATAATTCTCCTCTCATTACTGAGAGGCAGAAAAATGGTTATGGGGAAATAACAAAAATAACACCTCCTGGTGTCAACCCAGCCTCCACAGAGGACAGAATGCTTAGCAACTCTTTCAAAGTATCCAAGACAAAACTTGATCTTTCCATATTTTCTCCATTTAGAATTAAAATTGTCTTTAATGAATATGGTTTGAATAAATCAAGACATCCTGTTTTAGCTATGTAACTGGGAAGGTAATATTTTCAATCTGATTTAAAATTTTTCTTTTACCAAATTCCACAGGGCAAGGAAGGGGAATGTTAAAGTTAAGGATAAAAAAACTTCTCAGGAAGTGCACTGATACAAACCATATCTGTGGTCATTGTAAATATCTTTCCAAACTGAAGTCCAGGGTTCCCATGGTAACCGCTTTTACCCTAACTGGCTTGCATCATATTTTTTTGTCTAGAAGCCAGTGGAGCAGGACCCAGCTGTGTCACAAAGTTCAGGTGTCAATAGCAGGTGGATCTCCTGGGACAAACACCAGACAGGAAAATATTGCATGCACCCAGCCGCTACCTTCCCACACCCTTGCACTTTGCTACTGTGCTGACCAAGTGCCCAGAGCTCCCCAGGGTTGGCCGTCCTCTCAAAGTCAAACCATAAACTATATCCAACTGTGACTTTTCTCTTTCTCTAGTGAGCATTGGACAGAAATTAGAGCCACATGCTTTGATCTACCAATGTTGCGTCCATCAGTGATCTTGAGCAATCGTGTTTCATAACGGTCAGAACATGGATTCAATAATCCAGGCCAATTGCCAGCTGGAAAAATTGTGTCTTGCCTTCCTATGACTCACTCCAGCCTCCAGATGGAAGTGATTTCCCAAGGTCACTGCAAAACCCAGTTCAAAGGTGTCTTGTGTGGAGAACGTAGGGCATGACAGTACAAGGGAAATTTCACTGAGGGTCAGGAATGTCTTTCCTGTTCTTGCTCTTGACCTCGGCAGATCTGAGAACTTCCGCCCAATCATGAGAGCATCATAGGGACAGCGAATGACTTTCCTCTTCCCCACGCCCTTCTCACCACCCCGCCCTACGCCCTTTCTCCTATATTTTAGGCGGAATGAAGGGACCGAGGAAGAAATGTGCCTTCTTTCACCGAATCATTTCCATTTCTTAAAATAAATCCTTGTTTTCCTCCTTTGGGAAGCCACCCCAGGACTAGGATCTCAAAATATCTTGTATTTACTTTATGTGAGAAACATATTGAGAGCCTACTAGGTGGCAGATACAGCAGACCCTGACTTCAAGGTGGAAACCAACATATAACTGAGCCTTTTAAAGGGCTGTGATTATTACGTAGGCACTGTTAGAAGAGGTTGCTTTTCCAATTTTGGATATGTGTGTGTGAGTATGTGTGTGTGTTAGTTGCTCAGTCATGTCCAACTCTTTGAAACCCCACCAACTATAGCCCACCAGGCTGCTCTGTCCATGGAATTCTCCAGGTAAGAATACTTGAGTGGATAGCCATTCCCTTCTCCAGGGGACCTTCCTGACCCGGGATCTTCTGCATTACAGGTAGATTCTTTACTGTCTGAGCCACCAAGGAAGCCCAATTGGGGGGGCAGGGCAGAATGTCAGAAGTCTTCATAAAAGAAGATTGGTGTGATCTTCATATAATTAGCATTCACATTTCATGATTAGGACATAGGTTTAAATACACACATCAACATGCAAGTTTGTCTTGATGTCTCCTTGTTGTTGTTCAGTCATTTGGTTGTGGACTGCAGTATGCCAGGCTTCCTTGTCCTCACCATCTCCCAGAGTTTGCCCAAGTTCATGTCCACTGCATTGGTGATTCCATCCAGCCATCTCATCCTCTGACACCATCTTCTCCTTCTGCCCTCAATATCTCCTTAGATCACAAAAATCTTCAATATGAAAACCTGGTCTTTCTTATTATAGGTAAAATATCTGACTTACCTAGAATAGAGCTGAGAAACCAATGAGGATTATCGTGGCCCTGACTTTGCCTCCAAAACTGAGGGAACAGATTGGAGAATCTTCAGGCTGTCTATGTGAATTGGGTGGCCTGTGCAGCTGAGTATACAGTGTCCAGTGGGAAATGGCCCCAAAGCTATAGAGTGGTGCTAATGGTAAAGAACCTGCCTGCCAATGCAGGAATCATAAGATTGAAACATAACATTCAATCCCTGGGTGGGGAGGACACCCCAGAGGAGGGCATGGCAACCCACTCCAGTTTTCTTGCCTGGAGAATCCTGTGGACACAGGAGCCTGGTGGGCTGCAGTCCATGGGATCACACAGAGTCAGACACCACAGAAGCTACTTAGCATGCGTGCACACACGACACTACTTTTATTATTTTCAACCACTTCTTTTACTTTATACCATTTTTAAAAAAATCCCCTCCCTCTTGAGCCTCCCTCACCCCACCCCACCCCCGCATCCTGCCCCTTTACATCTCACAGAGCGCCAGGCTGGGTTCCCTGTATTAACAGCAGCTTCCTACTAGCTAACTGTTTTACACATGGAGGTGTATATGTTCTACCATTTCCTTAAAAGTAATGGTACCTACATTTTAACCATAATTTCGCGCTTTGGATACCTTGATTCAGAAGCACAACTTTTCTTTTAAATTAGAGTATACTTGCTTTTCAATGTTGTGTTAGTTTCTACTGTACAGACAGCAAAGTGAATCAGCTGCAGGCCTGCATACATCCCCTCTTTTTTGTATTTCCTTCCCATTTAGGTCACCACGGAGCACTGAGTAGAGTTCCTTGTGCTATAAAAGTAGGTTCTCATTAGTTATCTGGTTTTTTCCCTTTGGCCATATTTATTTATTTATTAAACTTTTATTGTGCTGGGGTGTAGCCAATTAATAAACAATGTCATGATGGTTTTAGGTGAACAACAAAGGAACGTTGTCCATATACTGCGTACAGTCTCTCCCCAAGCCCCCTCGCATCCAGACTGCCACATAATGTTGAGCAGAGTTCCCTGTGCTATACAGTAGGTCCTTGTTTGTTATCCACTTTAAATATAGCATTGTGTACATGTCCATCCCAAACTACCTAACTATCCCTTCTCCCAGTCCTTCCTCCCAGCAAGTATACGCTCATAGTAGTGGATATATGTCAATCCCATCTCCCAATTCATCCCACCTCCCTATCCCCCTGTCCATATGTTTTTTCTCTATGTCTCTAACTCTGTTTCAGAAGCATGACTTTTAAAGATTCACACTTGCTACTATGTGACTCTGGGAAGGTTCGTTCTCCCCAGGCCTCACTTCTTCTTTTAATTAATTAAGCTGTATTGAAGTATAGTTGGTTTATAATGTTGTGTTAGTTTCAGTTGCATAGCAAAGTGATTCAGTTACACATATACATATATATTTTCTCCCTTATAGATAATTACAAAATATTGAGCATATTCCCTTGTGCTATACTGTAGGTCCTTGTTGGTTATCCATTTTACATATAGTAGTGTGTATCGGTTAATCCCAAACTCCTAATGTATCCCTCCCCCTACTTTCTCCTTTGGTAACCATGTTTGTTTCTATGTCGAGTGTGCATTCTCAGTCATGTCTGACTCTTTGTGACCCCATTGACTGTGATCCATCCTCTGTTCATGGGATTATCCTAGCAAGAATACTGGAGTTGGTTGCCATGTCCTCCTCCAGGGGATCTTCCCAACCCAAGGATCGAACCCAAGTCTTCTGCACTGAAGGTAGATTCTTTACCACTCAGCCACCTGCGAAGCCCACTGTTGCTATGTCTTTAGACCTCAACTGATGAGGTGATGTTTCTTAAGCTCTGCATTATATTCTACAGGCCTCACCTAAAGCAGTCTTAGTAGTAGTAGTCATTGCTCAGTCACGTCTGACTCTTTGTGACCCCACGGACTGTAGCCTGCCAGGCTCCTCTGTCCATGCGATTCTCCAGGCAAGAATACTGGAGTGGATTACCAGTCCCTTCCCCAGAGGGTCTTCCCAACCCAGGGATTGAACCCGGGTCTTCTGCACTGCAGGCAGATTCTTTACCATCTGAGCTACAGGAAAGATCCAAACAGTCTTAATCAGCTTTGAATCCCCAGATACAATGTACAGTACCTATCCCTTGTGAGGCTGACAGGAAGTGGAAAATATCAGAGACTGCCCCAGCTGGATGTGTCACTTCCTTCGAAGATGTCTGCTGTCTTGTCAACACAACTAGAGGACATGCTCTCATGTCCCAATTTGTTGAATTAAATTAAAAGGACTCAAGGTCCAGTTCTACTTGTGAGATGATAAAATGAATCTTCCTGTGGAGTTCAGATATCCTGATCAGCTGTGCCATATTGTGTATAAATAGCAGAACTAAGAGTTTGGACTTTCTCCATGTGGAGGTGACTTGGCTCTTTAAGTTAGTACAACTTTAATCTTCAGATGTACATTCAGGCAAAGATTTGCCCAGGTTTCATGCTGTTAAACATTTAGATCTAAAAGGAAAAACGTCAATTATCCAAAACACTTAAATGTGATCTCGTAAACTAAAAAAGTCTCCAAATTCCTTTCGGTGCCAGAAAAGTAAACTCAGTGTGAAACAGCTGTGTGATTGAAAGCCTGTCCTGGTTTGTACTCAGTTACTTGGCTTAACTACACAGCCTTGAGAAACAGGAGTCTTGTGATCAGTGTAGACGGCCAACGGGAAAAACTCAAGCCAAAAAGAAAAAATCTGAATTGTCCTAATTATATGTTGCAATGCTTCCAGTAACTTAAAGATGATTCCATTTTCCTGTCCTGAATTGCCTTGTTAGAGAATAAAGTCTTAGAATAGGAATCAAAGCCAGAAAAGCAGGGAATACTGACCCGTAGAAGATGCATCTTCTCAGTTTGTGTTAGGCCACCAGGGTGGGTGTCAGAATGTGTACGTGTGTACTTAGTTGTGTCTGACTCTTTTGCGACCCCATGGACTGTAGTCCACCAGGCTCCTCTGTCCATGGGATTCTCTGGGCAAGAATACTGGAGTGGGTCCTTCTCCAGGGGATCTTCCCAACCCAGGGCTCGAACCCACGTCTCCTGCATCTCCAGCATTGGCAGGTGGGTTCTTTACCACTTTGAAAGCCTGAGTGTCAAAATAGCCACTGCAAGCAAAGCATCCTCGTTGCGGACTTCAGTCAGCTCTCTGGCCATTTACTTGAGTACCAATGGCTACTGAAGACTTCAGCACAACTCTTACTACTTCTCCTTTGAACTGTGTAATGTCCTGTAGATTCCACACTCCAGATGAAGCTATTTTAATACAATAGAATCTTTGTGGGTCCAGAATAAATAAAACATCTTTTCATAAGGGGTTTTGGAAAAGATTCAGACAGATGCCTGGTGGAGGAAGTGGACTTTGTCTGCTTTATTTTTTTCTATTTACAAAGACAGGTATTTTCCAGCATGTATCTGCTAAGCCATTTACACAAACTTCTTTTGATAATTGCTATCCTATAGGTGGGCTTCTCACATGGCTCAGTGGTAAAGAATCTGTCTGCCAATTCAGGAGACTTGGGAGGCATGGGTTTGAGCCCTGGGTTGGGAAGATTCCCTGGAGGAGGAAATGGCAACTCACTCAAGTATTTTTGCCTGGAGAATCCCATGGACAGAGGAGCTTGGCAGACTGTAGTCCATGGGGCTGTAAAAAGTCAGACATAGAGAGTATGAGCACACATGTGGGTGCAAAGACACACAGAGTGTTTGAAATTTGTCTCCTAACACACCGGTGTAGTGTGAGAACAGTGTCATTGGCCCCAGGGCCCTGGACAATTTGATGGGCTTTCTGTTCAAGGATATGGGGTCAAGGAAGGTGGAAAGGGACTTTTGCAGTCCGAGCACTTAACATGCTTTGTGAGCCAGGGCCGTGAGATTAGACTCTTCACAGACCAGTATCTGGGTCCTTGCCACATATGTGGCTCCTTTAAGGAATGGGAAGAAGTCAGGGTCACGAATCAGAACATTTCAGGTGAGTGAGTGCAGCTCTAGCGCTCACTACTTTGGCCACGTTGCTGTCTCTGCCAGGATCTGGGTTTGTTGCCTGAAAAATGGGATTTGTTTAAAAGCTGCCCCAATTACCTCAGAATAATATCACCGGGGAGTCACGCGAGGGATAAGATTCGAGTGCCATAAACAGTTGTGCTGTACAGATGTCAGACTGTAGTGTTACATTGACTGCAGGACATGAAGAATCCCTGTCTAAAGTGGCAGTCAGTTTGTTGGTGACAAGATTTAGAACCTTTAGTCAGTGGACGGGTGCTTGGCTGATTTTGTTACTGGTCTATGGACAGAGTAAGTGTTTAGAGATGTTTATAGCAAGATGACCGGGAAATTCTGTTAAATGTGATAATAAAAATCAGGCCTTGTATTTGCTTGTCCTTTATGGTTTCTTTCTCTTTTTTGTCATTTATATTTCTTACATTTAACAAAAGCACTGGTATTGATATATGTTGTATTTGGAAAAAGACTGGCCTCTCACAGAGATTGGAGAAACTGTAGCGTGGTGGTGGTTTAGTTATTAAGTTTTATCAACTCTTTGCAACCCCATGGATGTAGCCCGCCAGGCTCCTCTGTCCGTGGAATTTTCCAGACAAGAATACTGGAGTGGGTTGCCATTCCTTCTCCAAGAGATCTTTCCAACCCAGAGATTAAACCCAGGTCTCCTGCATTGCAGGCAGATTCTTTACCGACTGAGCCATCAGGATGTGTGGGGCATCAAAACTCCAGAAGACAAGTGAAAAACTAAAATGAGGGTTGCATGTTTTACCTACCCCTTGAGAGGCTGACGGAAAGTGGAAAATACCAGAGACTGCCCCAGCTGGATGTGTCACTTCCTTCGAAGATGTCTGCTGTCTTGTCAACACAACCAGAGGACATGCTCTGATGTCCCAACCTGGGAATCTGCCCCAGTATCATCAAAAGGAATAAAGGCCCCAAGAGTAGGGCTATAAGCACTTTTCCTAAGGTGATGCTGCTGATGAAATCTGGCCATCCACAGAAGGTCATGGTCAGCTGAGCAAGGAGAGGATGCTAATTTCCATGTCCAGACCATCAGAAGTGGCTGAATGATCTGAAGACAGCCTGCTTTCTGTTTTGGTACTGATATTTATAAATTGGTGTACAGTTGATCCTTGAACAACAGGAATCTGAACTGCATAGGTCCACCGATAGGCAGATTTTTTTTTTAATTGTGTACAGTACTACACAATCAGAGGCTGATTGAATCTGCAGATGCCAGCTGCATATGCAGAGGGCTGACTGTGAAGTTATTCTTGGATTTTTCCACTATGAAGGCATTAATACCCTTAACCTTCATGTTGTTTGACAGTCAACTGTGACTTTAAAATATATTTTAATATCAAATAAGATAATCCTCATCCTTTTGGCTTTTCATACATATTTACTCTTCCAGATGAAATGTGGAATTATTTAGTTCTCTCATTTGGAAGTCTGTTAACTTGTATATTAAAATGAATAAAAGTGATATCTTTATATGATAAAGAAGCCCCATCCAGGCATGTATCACTTCATTTAAGTCAGTTAAGCTTTGTAACTTTCCCTTTGTGTCTTCTATACACTTCTTGTTAAATGAATCCCTAGATATTTTAGATTTTTTATTGGAATATAATTGTTTTACAATGTTATGTTAGTTTCTGCTGTACAATAACATGAATTAGCCATATGTATGCATATGTCCCGTCCCTCTTAAGCCTCCCTCCCACCCACCTCCCATACCCCTCTTTAGTTCCTCACAGAGCACTGAACTGAGATCCCTGTGCTATACAGCAGCTTCTATCTAGCTAGCTGTTTTACACGTGATAGTGTATATATGTCAGTGCTAGTCTCTCAATTTTATTGTTACTGTGAATGAAGTCCTGACCCCCATTGCATTCTAACTCTAATGATTACTGGTAGATAGGAAAGCTTTAAGGTTTTAGGTTTAACCAACCACCATCCTGCTGTCTCATTATGGTTCCAGTAATTCTTTTGGCTAATTCTTTGGCGTTTTCCAGGTCTACAAAATCATCTGCGTTTATCAACTCTGGTCCTCTTTCCAGTATGTACAACTTACCCTTTTCTTTGGCTAATTGTGTTGGCTATTATTTCTAGAACAATGTTAAATAAGTAAAGATGTCCTGCTGAGATAACAGGCTTCCAGAACTTTCTTTCTTATCAGTAGAAACATGGAACTTTAAAGTTCTGGGTCAGCCTCCTCTTCCTCTCCATTGTTGCTCAAACACTTGCTGATAAAAGTAAAATCTCATTCGGATGACTGTGAAAGGCAGTTTTGGGAGAAATACACAATTGAGTACTTTCCCTTGGCTTTGCCTTAATAATATGGGGCTAGAAAGAGAAGGTGGGATTGAAGGACTGATTCCAGTCTAATTATGAGGTGCCTACATTTTGTAACATCTTAATTAGCCTCAGGAGGGTGCTTACCTGAGTCACTGCTGGGGTCCTTAGTGAGGACCCAGTCAGAACAATTGTTCAATTTATAAAGCTCTGCCTTTCAAGGAGATAGTAGGGGGTACTTCTGAGGTCTTTGCTTTGCATTTTGTGCTTAATTTCAATTCAAACTTGTATTCAAGGTATGCACTCCTGACAAGCAAAAGGAAGACAAAATTTATCCCTTGCTTCTATTTCCAACCCATTCAAAAATAGAAGGCAGGCAGAGTTCTCAGGAGTGGACGTTGGTTCAGCTGGGAGACTGGTCATCTGGTCTCCACTGTGACAAGGTCAGGGGAAATCAGAATTCCCCGGGCTGGGCATCTCTTCTGTTTCCCCTCAGTATAGAGTCTGGTTAGGCTTCAGAATTGTCAATGTTCAGAGTAAATGAAAAATCAGGGAATCAAACAAGCTGCTCTTTACTTCTGCTTACTCCCTTACTTTATGCCTTGGCACAGACAGTATATATGCGTGTGTGCATACTCAGTCGCTCAGTCGTGTCCAACTCTTTGCGAGCCCATGGGCTGTAGTACACCAGGCTCCTCTGTTCATGGGATTCTCCAGGCAAGGATACTGGAGTGGGTTGCCATTTCCTTCGCCAGGGGATCTTCCCAACCCAGGGATCAAACCTGCATCTCCTGCTTTGGCAGGCAGGTTCTTTACCGCTGAGCCACCTGGGAAGCCATGAGTAGTAGTTTCTTAACTACACATAAATGTGATCATGTCCAGTGCAGTGGATGCTGTGCTGTGCTCTCGGGGCCCTTCCCTCCAGGACCAAAGCGGTGGATGACACTCAGTGCTGGGAGTGCTGAATTCCCAGCTCCCAGCTCAGTCTCCCCTCTCCTGGTGGGAGCTGTCCCCTCTCTGGAAGCAGCCTGCTTACAATGACAGTCTTTGTCCTAATTCAGCACAGCTGTTCAGCGCTCTCCAGCTCCAGTGGGATTGGCTTCACTCCCCAACAGGTGTGATCCCAAGGGTACATCCCATAAACCTCCCACAGACAAACCTCCATCTTAGAGTCAACTTCCCAAGTAGCGTCTACTGCCCAGAGCCTGTCCCTCAGTCCACTTCCCTGACCTATACAATCTGCTGGAATTTTTAGTGTCATTCTTGTTGTGTGTGTGTGCCAACACCTCCCTTACAGAGGGAGACCCAGTGGGAAATGAAGGAGAGTTTGGTGAGGGGAGGGCAAGACTGACGAGCTTGAGGAAGTCCTAAGGTCTCCTGGTGTCTCCTTCCTCTAGATGGATGAAAGACAGAGTAGAGACCTTCAGGACCTCTTCTGCTCTGGCCTTCCAGCCTGGAGCACTTGGGGCTGGGAAGCCCACCAGGGGCTGTGGAGCACAGCACAGGAGCTGCTGCTGCTGGCCTGGGGCCGAAAAAGAAGGACCTCGGAGCAAAGGTGGGCAGAATGGGCATAGGAGGAACTGCCAGAAGTATACTCCCCATCCCAGACCGAAAATGGTGTTTAGCTAGCCCCCATGAGTGGATTTATGCTCCTCTTGTCCCTAAAAAACAACTGGGATGTGAACTGGCATGTGGCTGATATACCCAAGAGGATGGGGGAAGATTAAGGTGTCACTGTTGTTGTTTAATCACTAAGTCGTGTCCAACTCTTTGTGACCCCATGGACTGTAGTCCCCTAGACTCCTCTGTCCGTGGGATTCTCCAGGCAAGAATACTGGAGTGGGTTGCCATTTCTTTCTCCAGAGAATCTTCCTGACCCAGGGATCAAACCCTCATCTCCTCCATTGGCAGGTAAATTCTTTACCACTGAGCCACCAGCAAAGCCCAAGATTGAGGTGACTGTCCTTAAATTGGAAAAAATCTATTTAGAATATTTGAGCACAGATGTACCTCCTCTTACGTCTAAGATGTTGGATGTGATCAGGCGCCTCCATGACCTCTGCATCTTCTGCAGACTGGCCATGGTCAGTGATGGGGTAGGGTGGGAGAGCTCGGCAGGTATGTCTCTATGTGGTCAGGCACCAGACATGAAGTATCTTACCGGGTTGGTCATCACTGGCGCCTCCTCTCCTCTTTTCGGTGTGTGTTGAAATGAGCTGACCCTCTATGCTACTATTGTGACAGAGACTCATTATCCCTAATAAGCATTTCATAACTCCATCTATTTTTGCCAATTGTTTTAAGTCTCTCTGATTAGCTATGTGAGGCATGCTGTTATCTTAATCTTCTTAACGTCCATGTGAGAGTTTGACAAGTCAGCAGGGGACCTTGCCTTAGCTGCCAAGGATACACGATTAGGTTACAGCTCCTGTGACCCATGCTTCAGAGCCTCCCTGCCCGTCCCCCTCCTTGTCAAGGATTCATCGCCAGAGCATACTTCTTTTAAAAGACCTCAGTTTCCTAAAGTCTGGTAAGTCATGGTGTATCAATGAGAACAAAGCTGTTAGGAAGACCAGTATCTTGGGCTTCCAACAAATAAATTAATCTTGTGAAAATAAGTAAATAAAGAGGGGGAAAGGTGTATGTGTGTGAGAGAGAGAAAGAAAGACCTTATCCAATTCCAGTTGGGAGCCTATGCAACAAGCAGCCTCAAAGCTTCAGAATCAAAAGTGTATGTATATATGGGACTTCCATGGTTGCTTCCCTGGTGGCTCAGTGGTAGAGAATCTGCCTGTCAATGCATGAGATGCAGGTTTGATCCCTGGGTTTGGAAGATCCCTTGGAGGAGGAAATAACAACCCACTCCTGTATTCTTGCCAGGAAAACCCCATGGACAGATGAGCCTGACAGGCTACGGTTCATGGAGTCACAAAAAGTCAGCACAACTTAGTGACTGAGTCAAGCATGCACATGTGTATGTATATTTTTTCACTTAAAAAATTTTTATTGAAGTATAATATGCTGATAGAAAAATGCACCTAAGTATCCATCTTGATGAATCTTTACAAAGTGAGCCCACCTGGGTATCCAGCACCCAGTTTAAGAACCAGCATCACCCAGAGCCAGAGACCCCTTATACCCTCCTCCACTCAGCCCAAATAACCACTCTCTCAACCTCTACTCTATAGATTCCTTCTGCCAGGCTTTGACCTTTACATAGATAGAATCACACAGGATGTAGTGTCTTAAGCATTTGTTAGATTTTTCTCTTGCAGTCGAGGTCCTTTTAGTCTCGTTATGCAGATTCATATTTTAACCTTCTGCAAGGGTTAATACAGAGTCCAGAGGGAGTAGTCAACATTGTGGCAGAGCTTGAGTGCTTCTTTTCCTCAGATCATTTCAGGGTAGGAAAATAATTGAGGTTTTGGCAGCTGAGATGACTGTGGGCGGAACAGCTTATTTCTCAGTTAATTCCTTAAGTAAACCATCATCTCTGCCAAATATTGCCGTAGCCACTCTGAGGAAGGTCCAACTCTGCTATCCCTCCAGCCACACCATCTTTGTTTCTACTTTCTATTAACTTTCCCACTTTTTTTGTTGAAAGAATACTGTCAAGTGTCAGAGCCTCATCCTTTCTTGGCCATTTCCCTGTGGTCCAGATGTGTGTTCTGATAACTAAGCTGGTTCTGGAGATAGAAGAAGAAAGCAGAGGTTGGAACTGGGTTGACAAGAGTGAGTGAGTGAGCATCTTCATTTCATAGCCGTGTTCCTCTAGGTTGTCCCCTTTCTTTGCAAGCAGGGCATCGATGGCTGCCTCCAAGGATCAAGTGTGGGTGTGGACGGAATAGGTCATAAAGCATCTTCTGCTAACCATGGTCTTGGGTGTTGACCCAGCCTCCTGCTCCCACCCCCACACCCCAGGGCACCACTCTTCCCTGCCCCAAAGTAGCCAGGTGCTAAAGTGGTGGTTCTTTTTTTTTTTTTTGGGTTGGGCTGAAGGGGAAGCTCCAATACTGTGGCCACCTGATGTGAAGAGCCAACTCTTTGGAAAAGACTCTGATGCTGGGAAAGATTGAGGGCAAGAGAAGAGAACAGCAGAGAATGAGATGGTTGGATGACATCACCGACTTAATAGACATGTGTTTGAGTAAACTCTGGGAGAGGGTGAAGGACAGAGAGGCCTGGCATGCTGCAGTCCATGCAATTGCAAAGAGTTGGACACGACTGAGCGGCTGAACAGCAAACCAGGTCTTAGTCTTGGCACATGGGATCTCTGCAGTCTCATGCGGGATCTTTCTCTGTGGCTCCGGGACTCTCTAGCTATGGCTCGTAGGCTCCAGAGCACAGGCTCAGTAGTTGTGGCACACCGAGTTGCTTCACAGCTTGCGGGATCTTAGTTCCCCAACCAGGGATCAAACTTACATCCACTGCATTGCACAGTGAATTCTTTAACCCGTGGACCACCAGGGAAGTCCCAAAGTGTGGTTCTCATTGGTGAGCATGTCCTAGAAACTTATTAAATGTGTAGATTGCTAGCCCCACTTCCAGAAATCCTGCCTCATGCAGGCTAAGGTGGGTCCTTGTGGTTCTGACACACATAGTTGAAATACTTGTTTTCTGCAAGCATTTGGCATTTCTTCTCCCTGCAGTACCCAGCCCAGCCTCCTCTGCACTTGGAACATAGAGTCACTGTTTCCCTAGTGAATCTGCTTCCACTCAGCTTGTCTGCACCTTAGATTAGGGTTTTCAGCATTTCCTCTAGAGACACTTACCAGGAGCAGGTGGGGTTATCCACAAGTGGAATATGTGTTGTGGAATTACAGTAAGTCTTCTACATAGGAACCTTCAAGTTGCAAATTTTCAAAGGTGCAAATCTGGAGCTTACTAATGAAGACCTGATGGAATGGGAGGCCCAGAGAAAGAATGAAGAGAGATAAGAGGAAGAAGTAACTAAAGAATAGAAGAGATTTACGACACACTAAGTGGCAAGAGGATTTTCTTTATTTGAGGAGGCACTGTTAGTTTTGGAAGCACAGGACTTGAATGGAGAATGGTACATGCAGGTTGCAGCAGCCGTTCAGAATGCAACCTAGTGCTACTGTGTCATCTATCATGAAAGAAAAAGAGCTACTACCCAGACATCACTGGATTGTTTATTTCAAGAGAGTAGATAGACTTGAATCCAGCAAGGAACCAGGATTGTCAGGTTCCTTCAGTTTCAGGTGTGAGTGTAATTACAGCTTGTCCTCTGTCTCCTATTGCTGATGGTCCCTCAGCTCTGCCATCTCTCACCTCCTCTCCCTCCTCCAGTCAGTAACTTTTCTTGCCTGTTCACTCAATGCCAGCCTCTGTATGCCAGCTGTTGTACTGTACTACTGTACTTTTCAAGGTACTGTACCACAAGATTAAGTGTTTTCTTAATCTTTTGTGTTTGTTTTTATTATTATTACTTGTGTGAAGAGTATTATAGAGCTATTACAGTATCGCACTATATAGCTGATTGTGTTAGTTGGGTACCTGGGCTAACTTTGTTGAACTAACAAACAAACTGGACTTGTGAACGTGCTCTTGGAATGGAACTCGTTCATATTTAGGGAACTTACTATACTTATCTAGGTTTCCATTTTATGTGGGGTAGTCTTCTGAACTCCAATACTGGCTCTTTGCCCACATTCATGAAAAACTCAAGACTCAGGCTCTGTGTGTTCAGAGGTGGAGTCAAGGATTGTGTGTGTGTGTGTGTGTGTGTGTGTGTGTGTGTGTGCACTAAGTCACTCAGTCATGTCCAACTCTGTGCGACCCTGTGGACTGTAGTCTGCCAGGCTCTTCTGTCCATGGGATTCTCCAGGCAAGAATACTGCCTGGAGTTGCCATGCCCTCCTCCAGGGGATCTTCATGACCCAGGGATCGAACTCGTGTCTCTTATGTCTCCTACATTGGGAGGCTGGTTCTTTACTACTAGCACCACATGGGAAGCATGGAATCAAGGATTACGTAGCTGCATTTCTTTGCTCTGTGATTGAGCCTTTTATCTTTCTGCCTAGTGCTCATTTTTTCCTGTTGTTCTCTTTCTCCACTTACTGAATTGTCATTTCTTCCTTGCCACTTTTTTTCTTGTGGATAAAATTTCATTGGCACATAATTTTAAGTTCCATTGAAAGTCCTATTTAAATTTATTAAGAATATGGGGTGAATCGGAATCCTTGCAACATGGCTCTTCACTTTAAGAGACATGCATATCCCTTCATTTTATCCTTTCTTAGAATATTGTTCTGGAACTGTCTTGCCTTTGTGTTGCTTGCCCCCAGGCAGCTGTCTTAGGGGGTACTACTAGTAGCCATTAATTAGAATTTGCCTTATTTTGTGGTCGGTTTCTTGTCAGCCCTGTGTTTACCCTCCTGTCATGTGGTCTTGAGTCCAGCAGGGTTTATCCAGACCCTGGCTTTGTCAGCAAGTGCGGCAGGCAGGTTACATGTGGCTCTATGGGTCAGGGTAGCTGATGGTTCAATACCCGGGCCAGGTGACAGCAAGAAGACACCACAGTCCCTAGTGTGTTTCTCAGCTTCCAGAAATTGTTTGTGTACTGTGACTCTGCTCTACTGAGATGTGATACTTTTGCAAAATTATGTGCCAGCCACCTTAAATTTGATGTTAACTTCTTCATGCATACAGCCCTGTAGGTTTAAAGGAAGAAGCAGTGGAGGAATTCTGAGATTAAGTGATATGACTTATACGTGGCAAATGCAGAATGGGCATCCTACCCTGGGCTTTAACTCAGGATGCCCCGTGTGTGGTTATGATGTGTCCCCGGCAAATATTAGTGCTTCCTAAGTCACAGGCATGACTGTTGTTTCCAGAGTTTAGGTCAGCTGACTCTTGGTCACTGACCATGAAGACATGAAAGAATTGATGTGCACACCCTACAACTTCATTTATTAGAGAAGCAGTCTACAGGGAGCATGTGTGTGAGCATGCTCAGTTGTTTCAGTCGGGTCCAACTCTTTGCAACTCTATGGACTATAGTCCACCAAGCTCTTTTGCCCATGGGATTCTCCAGGCAAGAATACTGGAGTGGGTTGCCGTGCCCTCCTCCAGAGGATCTTCCTGATCCAGGGATTGAACCCGAGTCTCCTGTGTCTCCTGCATTGCAGGCAGTTTCCTTACTGCTGAATCACCAGGGAAACCCTACAGGGAACATTCAGTTGTTCAGTTCAGTCACTCAGTTGTGTCCAACTCTTTGTGACCCCATAGACTACAGCATGCCAGGCTTCCCTGTCTATCACCAACTTCCAGAGTTTGTTCACACTCATGTGCATTTAGTCAGTGATGCCATCCAACCATCTCATCTTCTGTTGTCCCCTTCTCCTCCTGCCTTCAGGGTCAAGAGGGTCTTTTCCCAGCATCAGGTCTTTTCCAGTAAGTCAGTTCTTTTCATCAGATGGCCAAAGTATAGAGCTTCAGCTTCAGCATCAGTCCTTCCAACGAATTTTCAGAACTGATTTCCTTTAGGATTGACTGGTTGGATCTCCTTGCAGTCCAAGGAACTCTCAAAGAGTCTTCTCCAGCACCACAGTTCAAAAGCATCAGTTCTTCCACACTCATCTTTATGGTCCAACAATCACATCTATACATGACTACTGGAAAAACCATAGCTTTGACTAGATGGACCTTTACCAGCAAAGTAATGTCTCTGCTTTTTAATATGCTGTCTAGGTTTGTCATAGCATTTCTTCCAAGGAGCAAGGGTCTTTTAATTTCACGGCTGCAGTCACCATCTGGGAGCATACAGAGAGCATAGTCACCCTAAAACCAAGAGAATTTCATCAAATTGTGGTCATGCCAGTATCACAGAAACAACAGATATATAAAGAAAGAAACACTGTGAGTTCTCAGTATCCCAGGCCTTTGCCCCCAGCCCTGTGTTCTGAAATCGTCCCTCCTTTCAGCAGCTCCTGAAGTTGCTCTCTGGCGACAAGAAGCACCTTTATGTTAAAGTGTTGATGACTAATGAAGGACTTGGGCAACACCCCTTCCAGGCATATGGTGTTTTTTATTTAAACATGGATGGAATGGGGGAAAGAATCTAGCATTATTAAGCTTAGTACCAAATCTCCTGGTCTCCCATAAGGACTTGGAGGCTTTCATAACCATAGGCAAGTGGGAGGGATTTGTGTACAGTGATCCTCTTCCTCAACAAAAAGGAAAGGCAACTTGTGACAAGGAGACCCGGGATTTTTTTTTCTTTTTTAACTTTTCATTTTGTATTGGGTATAGCTGATTAACAATGTTGTAATAGCTTCCAGTGAACAGCAAAGGGACTCAGCCATACATATATATGTTTCCATTCTCTCCCAAACTCCCCTCCCATCCAGGCTGCCACATAATGTTGAACAGAGTTCCCTGTGCTGTACAGTAGGTCTTTGTTGATTATCTGTTTTAAATGTAGCAGTGTGTATGTGACCGGTATGGTTGTTTTCTAATTGAACAGCAGCATGAACTAACTTGAAAGCAGAAAAACATCTACTTCTGCCTTATTGACTATGCCATAGCCTTTGACTGTGTGGATCACAACAAAATGTGGAAAATTCACAAAGAGATGGGAATACCAGACCGCTTGACCTGCCTCCTGAGAAATCTGTATGCAAATCAAACAGCAGCAGTTAGAACCGGACATGTAACAAGAGACTGGTTCCAAATTGGGAAAGGAGTATGTCAAGGCTGTATATTGTCACCCTGTTTATTTAACGTCTATGCAGAGTACATCATGCAAAATGCCGGGCTGGATGAAGCACAAGCTGGAATCAAGATTGCCAGGAGAAACATCAATAACCTCAGATACTCAGATGATACCACCCTTATGGCAGAAAGCAAAGAAGAACTAAAGAGCCTCTTGATGAAAGTGAAAGAAGAGAGTGAAAAAGTTGGCTTAAAACTCAACATTCAGGAAACTAAGATCATGGCATAGGGTCCCATCACTTCGTGGCAAATAAGTGGGGAAACAATGGAAACAGTGACAGACTTTATTTTCTTGGGCTCCAAAATCACTGCAGGCAGTGACTGCAACCATGAAATTAAAAGACACTTGTTCCAAATAGAAAGCCCAGGGATAAATCCATGCACCTATGGACACCTTATCTTTAACAAAGGAGGCAAGAAATATACAATGGAGAAAAGAAAATCTCTTTAACAAGTGCTGCCTGGAAAACTGGTCAATCACTTGTAAAAGAATGAAACTAGAACACTTTCTAACACCATACACAAAAATCAACTCAAAATGGATTAAAGATCTAAATGTAAAACCAGAAACTATAAAACTCCTAGAGGAAAACATAGGCAAAACACTCTCTGACATAAATCATAGCAGGATCCTCTATGACCCACCCCCCAGAGTAATGGAAATAAAAGCAAAAATGAACAAATGGGACCTAATTAAACTTAAAAGGTTTTGCACAACGAAGGAAACTATAAGCAAAGTGAAAAGACAGCCTTCAGAATGGGAGAAAATAACAAACGAAGCAACTGACAAAGAATTAATCTCAGAAATATACAAGTAACTCCTGCAGCTCAATGTCAGAAAAATAAACAACCCAATCAAAAAATGAGCCAAAGAACTAAACAGACATTTCTCCAAAGAAGACATACAGATGGCTAACAAATACGTGAAAAGATGCACAACATCACTCATTATCAGAGAAATGCAAATCAAAACCACCATGAGGTACCATCTCACATCAGTCAGAATGGCTGCTATCCAAAAATCTACAAACAATAAATGCTGGAGAGGGTATGGAGAAAAGGGAACCCTGTTACACTGTTGGTGGGAATGCAAACTAGTACAGCCACTCTGGAGAACAGTGTGGAGATTCCTTAAAAAACTGGAAATAGAACTGCCATACGACCCAGAAATCCCACTGCTGGGCATACACACCAAGGAAACCAGAATCGAAAGAGACATGTGTACCCCAATGTTCTTTGCAGCACTGTTTATAATAGCCAGGACATGGAAGCAACCTAGATATCCATAGGCAGACAAATGGATAAGGAAGTTGTGGTACATATACACAATGGAATATTACTCAGCCATTAAAAAGAATACATTTGAATCAGTTCTAATGAGGTAGATGAAACTGGAGCCTATTATACAGAGTGAAGTAAGTCAGAAAGAAAAACACCAATACATTATACTAATGCATATGTATGGAATTTAGAAAGATGGTAACGATGACCCTATACTTGAGACAGCAAAAGAGACACAGGTGTATAGAACAGTCTTTTGGACTCTGTGGGGGAAGGCGAGGGTGGGATGATTTGAAAGAATAGCATTGAAACATGTATAATATCATATGTGAAACAGATTGCCAGTCCAGGTTCAATGCATGAGACAGGGTGCTCAGGGCTGGTGCACTGGGATGACCCAGAGGGATAGGATGGGGAGTGAGGTGAGAGGGGGGTTCAGGATGGGGAACACATGTAAACCCATGGCTGATTCACGTCAATGTATGGCAAAACCCACTACAATATTGTAAAGTAATTAGCCTCCAATTAAAATAAATAAATTTAAAAAAATAAATAAAAGACACTTGTTCCTTGGAAGAAAAGCTATGACCAACCTAGACAGCATATTCAAAAGCAAAGACATTACTTTGCCGATAAAGGTCTGTCTAGGCAAAGCTATGGTTTTTCCAGTAGTCATGAATGGATGTGAGAGTTGGACTATAATGAAAGCTGATCACCAAAGAACTGATGCTTTGAACTGTGGTGTTGGAGAAGACCCTTGAGAGTCCCTTGGACTGCAAGGAGCTCAAAGCAGTGAATCCTAAAAGAAATCAGTCCTGAATATTCATGGGAAGGACTGATGCTGAAGCTGAAACTCCAATACTTTGGCCACCTGATGCGAAGAATTGAGTCATTGGAAAAGACCCTGATGCTGGGAAAGATTGAAGACAGGAGGAGAAGGGGACAACAGAGGATGAGATGGTTGGATGGCATCACCAACTCAATGGACATGAGTTTGAGCAAGGTCTGGGAGTTGGTGATGGACAGACATGCTACAGTCCATGAGATTGCAAAGAGTCGAACGCAGCTGAGAGACTGAACTAAACTGATGAACTAAGTGGGTTTATTTTTTTAACTTTTCATTTCATATTGGAGTATTGTTAATTAACAATGTTGTGTTAGTTTCAGGTATACAGCAAAGGGATTCAGTTATACGTTTACATGTATCTATTCTTTTTCAAATTCTTTTCCCATTTAGGTTATCATAGAACATTGAGCAGAGTTCCCTGTATAGTAGGTCTTTGTTGGTTATCTGTTTTGAATATAGCAGTGTGTACATATCCATTCCAAACTGCTGGACAGTATTTTTAGTACTTGTGAAGCAACTGCTATTATGATTTGATTTTACAGATGAGAAAACAAAGTCTCACATGTAAATATGTATCATATGTCATCCTGCTGATGAGTGGCAGAATGGAATTCAAATCCACACCAGTCCTATTCTAAAATCTTTCCATTAAATCTCAACATTTTCCATAAACCAACTTTGGCTGCAGTGAGATGTGAAAACTATAGCCATGGTATCATCCTGTGGCAGTACTTTGAAAACTCTAGCATTCTATAATTGTGAGATGTTGTCATATTAAATCATAAGAATGAAAAATTAACATTTATGCAGTGCTTACCACATGCCAGATTCTGTATTAAGCATGAATCACCTCACTTTGTCCCCTCAGCAATACCATGAGAAAGATTCAAATCTTGTGCTCCATTTTACAGATGAGGAAACTGAGGTTTACTGAGTCTAAGAAATTGTCCAATTGTGCAGAACTGTGTCACTGATAGCCACAGAGCTCTAGCTCTGGGCAGAGCACTGACCCATGTGCTAGGGAGCTAACAAGAGGCCCAAGACCCTGCTGTCTGTCTGATGTGTACACATCATGTGGGCAAAGCAAAGCCCATGCACCGGTTGCCAAGGAAACAGGTGGACCAGCACCATGGAGGTTGAGACCAGAGAGAGAGGATCACAGACTGAATAAGAACAGTACCTAGGAACCATGATGATTTTAAGGGCTCATGGAAAGTTTTCATGTCTTTAAAATCAGCATCAAAATCTAAACTTTTATGTCAATGAAAATGTAGTCTTACAAAATATCTTTATACCAACACAGTCATAAAATATAATTTTTAATATTTTGTAATGAAAAGGAAACCTATGAAGGCAAACAAAACTAGAACTTGAAAATCGTAATGTGGCCCTTTATTATTATGAGCAGAATGCAGGTGACCCAAAGGCATCAGAAGTGGCAGAGCACAGGTAGAAGGAGCCTCCTGAAAAGCTGCCTGTCAGTCAAAGCAGCCAACTGCCAATAGGAACAGGTTCAAAAGATCATCCCATGGAGCGATCATCTTGGTCCATGATTCTGTTGTTGTTTAGTCGATGTCGTGTCCATATCTTTGTGACCCCATGGACTGTAACCTGCCAGGCTCCTCTGTCCATGGCATTTCTCAGGCAAGAATACTGGAGTGGGTTGCCATTTCCTTCTCCAGGGGATCTTCCCAATCCAGGGATCGAACCTGCATCTCCTGCATTGACAGGCAGATTCTTTACTCCTGAGCCACCTGGGAAGCCCCAGTCAATGACGCTAGCATTCCTCATTTCATTTCCTTGGGAAAACTGAAAGGACTTAAGGTTACACAGTCTGAGGAAGGTCACAGAAGGAAATCCAACTTGAGCTGAGTCTTGACAGGCATGAAGTATTGGCTCGACTGTCAGGCACCCTGTCTTCATCATCTCCGTGATGAGAATAAGGTCAGCTTGCAGAAGGGCTGGCCATCTCCTGAGAAAGAAGGGGTGAAGACAGCACTGGACAGAGTGTATTTCTGATACAGCCAGTTGCCAGCTCAGTGCCTGGAACACTGGAGGAATGTAAAAAAAAAAAGTTCTATGTTGAACTGAACCCTAGCACCACGGGAAGCTATTTCTGTGGCTTACTGAGTTTGTGCCCTCATGCAAACACCAGCATGTGGAAGTTGGAAGTAGGTTCTCTCTTTTAAGCAGGAGTCAAACCAGGTCTGTGCCTGGCATTGAACCAGGACACCCGTGGTGGATACAAGAGTGATGGGAGATTTGGTCTCCCTCCTTCAGGACCATTAAATCAAGTCATGGAGTCCACGTCATATGACAATCAAATTTGGACATAATTATGAAGAACACTTTGTGTTTTTCTAAAGAAGCAAGGGGAATTGTATAAAGTCTGAAGTAGTTAAGGAAGAATTTTTGAGGAGGTGGCACTTGACCTGGACTTAGGGAATAAGGAAGACTTATGTAGGAGGGATGAGGACATTTTGACAAAAATGGCTGATGGTTTGCAGGTGGGGTAAACACAGCTTCTGGGGCATGAGAGACCAAGGCTGGTGACCAGTGGGAAGTGCTCACAATTTCCTTGCAGGTGAAGAAGTGGGGCAGACTGAGGAAATGAAAGAAATGCGTCCTCCTCCCTGCTTGCCTTATACCTCTTGTAATGAAACCCAACTCTCTCACCTTGATGTTGGATGGATGTATGGTTAAAAGCAAGGAGAAGAGAGAAGAGAGGAAGTGAAGGCACAGTTGGAAGGTGGAAAACCAGCTAGGGGGTAGGGAGTGATGATTCACAGTAGCCTTCAGTGATGAGAGCTCATTAAACCCTCCTAAAGAAGGGGCTGTCTCCTTTCTCTGTCTCAGCACACTAGTGGGCACCGAGCCCTGGAAGGTTGAGCAAACTCAAGGTGAGACATGTGGGTGTGTGGCTGTCTTCTCAGCAGCATGCAGGCATCGTTGTTCCATGCACTGCTTGAATTCAGAAAAATCAAACGCTCACAGAATGGAGCTGGCACATTATTAGGATGGTAATTTAGTTCCGCGCTGTAAATCTGTCCACTTGCTTAAGAACAATTACCATTGCAATCAAAATCTCATGTCCAGTTGGAAACGGAAGCCTCCTTCTTCCTGTAGAGTAGGAAGCAGGCATACTTATGGATCTGAGAGGCTTTCCATCCTTTTCCCCAGAAATAAAGTTGGGCTCATTTAACATGATTTCTACCTGTTCTCCTGCAATTAGTGTTTAAGTGACCATCTCTGGGTATTAGTCACTCCCAGGAAATGAAATGATGCTATGGTAATTGGCCGTGTGGGTTTGTTCACATCCCTGGAGATTTCACTTGGCTCGGATAGCATTTATACATAGACCCTGTCTGCACTCTTTATTTAGCTAATTAGAGAGCTTGAGGGAATGAGCTGGCATTGGGGTAGGAGAGACGGAAGGGGAGGGGTAGCATATTATAACAGGAAGATCACTTGATTGAAACAGTATCTGGGTGCTAGTCCAAACTAATAAATATTCTCTCCTATTACCTTCTTATCTAGGACAGCTGTGTTGCATATATTATCTTGTTTAATCCTCACATTAACCCTGTAAAGCTGGTATCACGACCCCCCCTTAAAAAGATGAGAAAAATAAAGTTCAGAGAAGCTGCCCTAACTGAGGCTTCCCAGCTGGAGTGTGGCTGAGCTGAGATTGGAACTCTAGCTGACCTTAGTTCCCAGGCTCTGCTGTCCATTATTAGTGTGTGCTTACTAAATGAACCTCTGTAACCTGGAACAAGTCACTTTACCCTCCTGCTTCACTTTCTTTAACTGTTTATGATTCTATGAGGATGCTGGCTCTCATGGAAACTCTTGAGTGCCTTTGTTTCTGAACTGATGTAAACTGTGGGGCTTCCTTTCAGTTTTTGGTTCCCTACTTCTTTCTTTGGTTCTGTTTTTATTCTCTTTTCTACATATCTGAACCAGGGCTGGTGTTAACAGATGTGGAAGTGAGCAAGGGAATGGAGAGAGAAGCAGGTATAGTCACTAGGCATTCTGTTTTCCAGGCCTGAACAATACTTTCTTCTAAATGAGCTCAGAACACCATAATATATGGAAAAGACCCAAGGGCTTAGAGTTTGAGGATTTTGTTTTCAGTTTTGCCACCATCTTATTGTGAAAAGTGAAAGTGTTAGTCGCTAAGTCACGTCTGACTCTTTGTGACCCTATGGGCTGTAGTCTGATAGGCTCCTCTGTCCATGGAATTCTCTAGGCAAGAATACTGGAGTGGGTTGCTATGCCCGTCTCTGGGGGATCTTCCCAACCCAGGGATTGAACCTAGGTCTCAGGCATTGCAGGCAGATTCTTTACCGTCTGAGCTACCAGGGAAGCCCCATCTTATTGTGAGGCTTTGACCAAATCACTGTCTCATCATAACACTGGTTTTTTTTCTCTTTGCAGCTGTAATTGTAATATACAAGAGGGAGAGGGAATGGCGTTTCCTTAGCATCACAAAAATGTACACGTCAGGTGGAAATAATGGAGTTACAGTCTTTGTAGGGGTCTCAAGCCATAGAGTTCTGATCCTCCCTTGGAATTTCCTGGTGGCACACACATAGTTGGTGGCACAAATATATGTCAAGTATTCGGGCAACCTCTTAGCATTCCCAGTGCTTCTGGAGCCAGGCCACTTGTCCTCATTTCCAAAATGGAAGAAAGATTTATACCTATCATGAGGGAATAATGAACTATCTGTCAATGAATATCATCTACGTTCATTGTACAACTTTTCTTTTTTTTTTGAATTGTGAACATATGCTAACACATTTACAGGAGACTTGGAAAATACAGAGCAAGGTTACATATTGTTCCACTATATATTCCAATTTTTTAAGTAGATAAATTAAGATTTTTAGTTGGAGTTTCAATATCAAACTCTGTGCAATTTTTTGAGAGGTGAAAGCAGAGATAAAGTTCATCAGGGACCAGTTTTGGTTTTTTTTCTCTTTTTTTTTTTTTTAAGAAAATGTACTTATTTATGTGGTTGTGCCAGGTCTTAGCTGTGGCATGTGGACTGTTTCAGTTGTGGCACAGGAACTTTTAACCGAGGCATGTGGGATCTAGTTCCCCGACAAAGGATCGAACCCAGGCCCCCTGTGTTGGGAGCGCAGAGTCTTAACCCCTGAACCACCAGGGAAATCCTAGGGACAACTTTTTCATGCCAGAGCACATCCCTACTGGTGACCTGTCTTCATAATGAATTCTGTGAGATTTTGCTTTGTGAGGAAGCAGAAAGGAAATTGCTACCCACACCCAGCCCCCAGCACAGAGCCACCACATAGGGTGGAGCTCACCAGGTGACACTGTAGACAGCAGATGCCGGGCTGTGTGGCTGTCTGAGTGTATCACAGAGAGGGGCACAGTTTGAAGAAACACTGGCCACCCATTTTGCTCCCATTGACATCTTCCTTCACATTGTCCATTTTTTGTTAGTATTTCTTTTTCTGTTGAAGTATAGTTGATTTACAATTTTGTGTTAATTTCTGCTGTAAAACAGCAACTCTTTAATACATACATACATATATATATATATATATATACTTTTTCATATTCTTTTCCTATGGTTTATCACAGGATATTGAGTATAGTTTTCCATGCTATAAAGTAGGAGAGAGAGGAAGTAAAGGAAAGAAAGAGCAGAAGAAAGGAAGGAAGAAGGAAGGAAGAAAAGAGACAGAGGAAAAGAGGGGAAGAAGGAAGGAGAAAAAGAAAACTATAGTCTAATACCTTTCATGAATATAATGCTGAAATCCTTAACACAATGATTTAAAAAAAAAAACTTCAGCAATATACAAAAGTAGTTGTATATCATTGCCAAGTGGGATTTATTCCAAAGATGCAAGGTGAGTTTAATATTTGAAAATCAATGTGTAATTTATCATATTAACACACTAAAGAAAAATCACAGGATCATATCAATTGATATAGAAAAAGCATTTGACAAAAGCTAAGGTGCAGATAATATGAAAACTCTCAGAAAACTGGGAGTAGATGGGGAACTTCCTCACCTTGATAGAGATTATCTAGAACAAACCTACAGATAACACTCAACATAATCGTGAAAGAGTAAATACTTTCCCTCTAAAATCAGGAACAAGGCAATGATCTTCACTCTCACTACTCTTATTCAGCATATTTGCTGAAGTTCTAGTCCATGCTGTAAGGCAAGAAAAGGAAAGAAAAGACATACAAGTTAGATAGGAAGAAATGAAGCTGTCATTATTTGTAGATGATGTTACATATATGTTGAAAAAGCAAAGGAATCTATTTTTTTAAAACCTTCTAGAACTAATAAGTTCAGCAAAGTCTCAGAATACAAGTTAAATGAAACAAAAAATTATATATTTACATACTCATAATGAGCACATGACATCAAATTTAAATATACTATACCATTTACAATTGCTCATAAAAATGAAAGACATAGGTTTAAATCTAACAGTGTATTATACAGTGTCTGTAAGCTGAAAACAATAAAATGATGATGAAAGAAATCAAAGAAGATATAAATAAATGGAGAGATATATTGTGTTCATGGACTTAATATAGCAAAGATATCAATTCTCCCCAAATTGAAATAGAGATCTAACACAATCACTGTCAAAATTCTAGCCTGGTTTTTTTTTGGTGTGTGTGGTTATGCATAAGATTCTTCTACAATTTATATGAAAGAGAAAGGAAATAAAATAGCTAAAACCACCTGGACACAAGTTTAAAACAAGAGGAATCACTTTTTCAGATTTCAAAATTTATTATATAGTGATGGAAACCAAGCAGAGAAACAGACACACATATCAATGGAACAAAATGGAAAAGCCAGACATGGATCCATACAAATACACTCAACTGATTTCTGATGAAGAGGCGAAAACAATTCAGTGAAGGAGAGATAGCTTGTTCAACAGCTGATGCCAGAGTAATTGGACATCCAGAGGTAAAAACTGAACCTCAACTTAAACCTTACACATTAAACAAAAATTAGCTCAAAATGTATCACGGACTTAAATGTAAAACACAAAACTATATGATTTTTAGAAAAATAAAGGAGAAAATTGTTGGCATCTGGGTTTAGATAAAACTGTTCATTCCCCCTGCTTCATTTTGTACTCCGAGGTCAAATTTGCCTGTTACTCCAGGTATCTCTTGACTTCCTACTTTTGCATTCTAATTCCCTATAATGAAGAGGACATCTTTTTTGGGTGTTAGTTCTAGAAGGTCTTGTAGGTCTTCATAGAACCATTCAACTTCAGCTTCTTCAGCATTACTGGTTTGGGCATAGACTTGGATTATTGTGATATTGAATGGTTTGCCTTGGAAACAAACAGAGATCATTCTGTCATTTTTGAGATTGCACACAAGTACTGTATTTCAGACTCTTTTGTTGACTATACAGTCGGCAAAAACAAGACCGGGAGCTGACTGTGGCTCAGATCATGAACTCCTTATTGCAAAATTCAGACTTAAATTGATGAAAGTAGGGAAAACCACTAGACCATTCACGTATGACCTAAATCAAATCCCTTACGATTATACAGTGGAAGTGACAAATAGATTCCACAGATTAGATCTGATAGACAGAGTGCCTGAAGAACTGTGGACAGGGGTTTGTGACATTGTACAAGAGGCAGTGATCAAGATCATCCCCAAGAAAAAGAAATGCAAAAAGGCAAAAGGGTTTTCTGACAAGGCCTTACAAATAGCTGAGAAAAGAAGAGAAGTGAAAGGCAAAGGAGAAGAGGAAAGATATACCCATTTGAATGCAGAGTTCCAAAGAATCGCAAGGAGAGATAACAAAGCCTTCTTCAGTGATCAAAGCAAAGAAATAGAGGAAAACAACAGAATGGGAAAGACTAGAGATCTCAAGAAAATTAGAGATACCAAAGGAACATTTCATGCAAAGATGAGCACAATAAAGGGTAGAAGTGGTATGGACCTAGTAGAAGCAGAAGATATTAAGAAGAAGTGGCAAGAATACACAGAAGAACTATACAGAAAAGATCTTCATGACCCAGATAACCATGATGGTATGATCACTCACCTAAAGCCAGACATCCCAGAATGCAAAGTCAAGTGGGCCTTACAAAGCATCACTATGAACAAAGCTAATGGAGGTGATATAATTCCAGGTGAGCTATTTCAAATCCTAAAAGATGATGCTGTGAAAGTGCTGCACTCAATATGCCAGCAAATCTGGAAAACTCAGCAGTGGCCGAAGGATTGGAAAAGGTCAATTTTCATTCCAATCCCAGAGAAAGGCAATGCCAAAGAATGTTTAAACTACTGCACAGATGCACTCATCTCACATGCTAGCAAAGTAATGCTCAAAATTCTCCAAGCCAGGCTTCAACAGTACATGAACTTCCAGACGTTCAAGCTGGTTTTAGAAAAGGCAGAGGAACCAGAGGTCAAATTGCCAACATCTGCTGGATCATCAAAAAACCAAGAAAGTTCCAGAAAAACATCTGCTTCTGCTCCATTGACTATGCCAAAGTCTTTGACTGTGTGGATCACAACAAACTGGAAAATTCTTAAAGAGATGGGAATACCAGACCATCTTACCTGCCTCCTGAGAAATCTGTATGCAAGTCAAGAAGCAACAGTTAGAACCGCACATGGAACAAGGGACTGGTTCCAAATTGGGAAAGTAGTACGTCAAGGCCGTATAATGTCAAGGCCACTTATTTAACTTATATGCAGAGTACATCATACAAAATGCCGGGCTGGATGAAGCACAAGCTGGAATCAAGATTTCCAGGAGAAACATCAATAACCTCAGATACTCAGATGACGCCACCCTTATAGCAAAAAGCGAAGAAGAACTAAAGAGTCTCTTGATGAAAGTGAAAGAGAAGAGTGAAAAAGTTGGCTTAAAACTCAACATTCAGAAAACTAACATGATGGCATCAGTTCCATCACTTCATGGCAAATAGATGGGGAAACAACGGAAACAGTGAGAGACTTTATTTTCTTTGGCTCCAAAATTACTGCAGGCGGTGACTGTAGCCATGAATTTAAAAGACACTTGCTCCTTGGAAGAAAAGCTATGACCAACCTAGACAGCACATTCAAAAGCAGAGACATTACTTTGCCAACAAATGTCCATCTAGTCAAAGCTACGGTTTTTCTAATAGTCACGTGTGGATGTGAGAGTTGGATTATAAAGAAAGCTGAGTGCCAAAGAATTGATGCTTTTGAACTGTGGTGTTGGAGAAGACTCTTGACAGTCCCTTGGACTGCAAGGAGATCCAACCAGTCAATCCTAAAGGAAACCAGTCCTGAATATTTAGAAGGACTGATGTTGAAGCTGATACTTTGGCCAAAGTCCAATACTTTGGCCACCTGATGTGAAGAGCTGATTCAATGGAAAAGACGCCAATGCTGGGAAAGATTGAAGACAGAAGGAGAGGGGACAACAGAGGATGAGGTGATTGGATAGCATCACCGACTCTATGGACATGAGTTTGATCAAGGTCTGGGAGTTGGTGATAGACAGGGTAGCCTGGCATGCTGCAGTCCACAGGGTCACAAAGAGTCGGACACGACTGAGCCACTGAAATGAACTGAACTGAAGGTTTAGACATGACTTGACACCAGAAGTGAAAATGAAAATTTATTACACTGGACTTGATAAAAATTTAATTTTTTTGCTCTACAAAAGACCTTGTTAAGAAGATGAAAGGACATTACATACTGGGAGAAAATGTATTCAAATTCCGTATTCAGTAAAAGACTGTTGTCTAAACTATTTGAGGGACTTCCTTGGTGATATAGGGGATAAGAGTTCACCTCCCAATGCAGGGGACACAGCTTTGATCCCTGGTCCGGGAAGATTCCACATGCCACAGAGCAGCTAAGCCCGTGTGCTATAACTGCTGAAGCCCATGTGCTAAAAGCCTGTGCTCTGCAACTAGAGAATCCACTTCAATGAGAAGTCTGTGCACTGCAAAAAAGAATAGCTGCCCTCACCACAACTAGAAAAAGCCCACAGACATCAGTGAAGACCTAGAGCAACCAAAAATTAATTAAACTAATTAATTATAATTTTTTAAAAAATAAAAATATTTGAGGAACTCTCAAAACTCAACAGTAAAAAAAAAAAAAAAATCCAAGTAGAAATGAGCAGAAGACAGGAACAGATATCTCAATAAGTATATAAAAAGATATACTTTTGAATGATAATGAAAAGCATCATTACCTATTAAGGAAATGCAAATGAAAACCATTGTTAGATATTATTACACAACTATTAGGATGGCTAAAATTAAAAAATAATGGCAATATCAGATAAACTGGATAACTCATAAATTGCTGGTGGCAATGTAAAATGATTCAGACTCAGGAAAATTTTGACACTTTAAAAAAAAATCTAAACACAAAACTATCACACAACCCAGTAATTGCATTCCTGGGCATTTATCCCAGAGAAGTGAAAATTTGTGCTCACACAAAAACCTGTACAGAAATATTTATAGCAGCTTTATTTGTACTAGTCCCAAGCCAGACACAACGCAGATGTTCTTTAGTGAGTGAATGGTTAAACAAACCATGATCCATTTCTACTCAGCAATATATAAGGAAAGAACTATTAGTAAATGCAACATTCTTTGGATCAGTTTCCAGAGACTTATGCTAAATGAAAAAAAACAACCCTCAAATGATTACATAATGTATGACTCCATTTATATAATACTTTTAATTGAAAAATTATAGAAACAGAGAACAGATTAATGGTAGCCAGAGGTGAAGGAGAAAATGGAGTTGGAAACTAAGTAGGTGTGTTATGCTAGTTAGTGATGAAAATGTTCTGTATCTTGGCTGTATCAGTGTCAATATCCTGGTTGTGATATGGTCCTATAGTTTTGCAAGATGTTAACCATTGAAGGAAGGGTTTCCCAAGTGTCTCAGTGGTTAAAAAAAAAAAAAAAAAAGCCTGCCAATGCAGGAAACCCAGGTTCAATCCCTGGGTTGGAAAGATCCCCTGGAGATGGAAATGGCAACCCACTCCAGTATTCTTGCCTGGAGAATCCCAGGGACAAAGGAGCCTGGTGGGCTACAGTCCATGGGGTCCCAAAGAGTTGGACATGACTTAAGTGACTAAACAGCAACAACCACTGGAGGAAACCTGGCAATAAGAGATCTCTCTGTGTATCTCTTACAGCAGTATGTAAATCTACAGTTACCACAAAAGAAATTTTAAATTTTTAAAAATGTGTCTATTTCTATACACCTATTACTTATAGAAGTTTCATCATTCCAGAATCTCAGTGTAATCAAGCCAATTCTGTTTATAGCAGTGTTCATATACTGGTGTGTGTATGTGAGCATATGTGTGCATTTGTGTCTGCAAATGTGTGGCTTGGTTGGGTGGTAGGCAGTAGCAGAGAATCAGAGAAGGTGATTCATGCCTTCGGGAAGGTGGTGAAAGGTCTCACAAAGAAAGGAATGCTTGTACTCTCCAGCTGAACAGATATGAAGTTTTAGGTGGATGTTTGTGTGCTAAGTCAATTCAGTTCTTTCCAATTCTTTGCGACCCTGTGGACCATAGCCCACCAGCCTCCTCTGTCCATGGGATTTCCCAGGCTAGAATACTGGAATGGGTTGCCATACTCTCCTCCAGGAGATTTTCCCAATCCAGGGATCGAACCCAGGTCTCTTTATATCTCCTGCATTGTTAGGCGGGTTTTTGTTTTTGTTTTTGTTTTTGTTTTACCACTAATGCCACCTGGGAAGCCTGAAATTGCTCCTCAAGAGGAGATTTAAAGAATTTTTTGAAAAGAATTTAGGCATCTTTATAGAATGAATGGAACAGTGAATGAATCTCTCTCTACTAATCTTTTTCACTTAATTATAGTATCTATTTCATAAGATGATTGTGAACTATTAAATGAAAGGATGAATGTAGAAATGAGGACCACAGTATCTGGAACATGCTAAGAGATTAATAATGGTTGTTATATTTTTAATAGGAAATTCCCTATTTGTATTCGATTGAGGCATAATTTATACAGTATACTTTATTCTTTTTTGCTGCACAGTTCTATGAGTTTTTACAAACATGTACAGTTGTGTAACCATCAGTATAGTTAAGGTATTGAAAGGTTAGAACATCCCCAAAACTTTCTTTATGCCCCCTCTGCAGTCAGCCTCCCTCCCCAGCCTCAGCCCCAGGCAATCATTGGTCCGTTTTCTGTCTCTGTAGCTTGGCCACTTTGAGAATGTCATGTCAACATTAAAGGAAAGATATAGTATGTAGCCTTTTGAGTCTGGCTTCTTTCATTTAAGAGGGTACATTTGAGAGTCATTCATTTTATTGCCTGAATTAATAGTATGTGGATATAAAACAAGATCCTTGATCCACCTGGAATTTGTGAAACTGCTTAAATTCTTTTTAAAAATACATTTACAAGTATGTTTGTAGCTGCTTTGTTGATAGTATCCTAACAAGAAACAACACAAATGCCCATTACCTATTAAGTAGCTAAATTGTTATGTTCATATGGAATGCGTGCATGCATGCATGCTAAGTTGTGTCTGACTCTTTGTGACTCTATGGACTAGCCAGCCAGGCTCCTCTGGCCATGGGATTCTCCAGGCAAGAAGACTGGAGTGGGTTGCCATGCCCTCTTCCAAGGGATCACAAGATGAATCACACAGACAAGAGTGAACAAAGCAAGACATAAAAAAGAGCTGACCGCGTGATTCGGTTTATATGAAGTTCAAAGCAGGTAAAACTAAGCTATAGAGTTAGAGATTGGAATAGTCATTACTTTGTGGGGAGTATTGACTGGGAGCAGGCATAAGGGAACCTTCTGAGGTTCTGAAGATGTTCTGGATCTGGATCTGGGTAGCAGTTTCCTGTGTATATATGTACATGTAAAACCATTGAGCTGGATACTGAAGATTTAGACCCTTTATAAATCTTAAGTTAAATCTCAAATTTTTTTAAGTACAAGAAATTAAGAGTAGATTCCCACTTCCATACTCTCATGTGTTGATGAAAAGTTTTGTGAGTGGGCTCTGAGTGAACTGGAGTTTAGTAGCAATGACTGAAGAGAGGTTGATGTAAAGACCAATTTGTCTTTAGACAGCTAGACGGTGACTCTCTTTCTGGCAAGATCCAACCTCTATCTCTGTTTCTCTCACAAAGGCCTCACATACAATGACGATGAACAAATAAATGCACCTAGAGTGAGTTTCTGTTTGTTAATGGATTCAAGGATTGATATAGAATGTCCTGCATGGATTCAAGGTGTTTCATTTCCATTCATTATTGAACTCTAAAAGCTTACCCAGAAGTACATTTGAAGGATATCCTGAAAGAGTAAAATGCCATGCTGGGTGAATCTTGATTTTTTTTAATTTTCAGATAATTTTTCAAATAACTGATTAATCATAGCTTAAATTAGGCAATATTTTTGTTTGTTTTTACTTTCAAACTCTTTGGGGTCTGTCAAAGAAGAGGCGTATAAATTAGAAATAATTGCAAGGAATTCCCTGGTGATCTAATGATTAGAACTCCACACTTTCAGTGCCAAGGGTGCAGGCTCGATCCCTGGTTGGGGAACTAAGATTACAAGAGCCATGTGGTGGGGCCAAAAAAGTGCAAAACCTGCCATTCAGTGAACAAAGATGTGTCGTCCGTGCATGATTCTACAGGAGTGGATATGTGAGACTTGGAAGATAGACATGAAATACTCGTTCTGGTCTCTGCTAGAGCCTCCATTCCATCTCTCTAATGAAGTAGTTGGTTTTTTGCAAAGAAAAAAACATCACTGTGTTTATTTTAAGCTGGAATATGCCAGGTCTGCCTTGCCTGTGTGACTCAGGAATGGGATAATAAGAGTTTGCCTTCTTATTTAAAGTGGGAGATTAGGCTTGACATATATACACTATCGTGCAAAATAGATAGCTAGTAGGAACCTGCTGTATAGCACAGGGAGCTCAGCTTGGTGCTCTCTGGTGACCTAGAGGGGTGGGAGGGAGGGGATATATGTATACATATAGCTGATTCATGTTGTTGTACAGTAGAAACTAACACAGGATTGTAAAGCAATTATACTCCAATTAAATAAATAAAATGCTTCAGATCATCTTATACATATTGTTACCTTTAACTGAGCTTCTTGAAATATTCTCCACAATTTCTTTAATACGCTGGTAGAAAATTCTAACATATGGTTTCATTCAGAGTACATATGCAGCCTCTCTCCCTAATGAAACGGAGCAGCTGTTTTAAGGTTGTTGCCTGTCACCAACTCTTAGAATGTAACAAGTAAACAAATCTGCAGTTATGATTACATCAAATAGAAATTGCAGTGGGAATTCAGAAGTCCAATATGAAATTAAGCCACGATGGAAATTGCCTGAATTACTAGAATCTGCATAACTACTCTTTTGTTAAAAAAATATATATTACTTTGGTACTTGAGATAGCCACATTACAAATTGGTCAATATGTTGGCTTTTATTGACTTGATCTCTGAATTTAAAAGATTAATCATTAACAACATAAAAAACATGTCCACAAGCCAGTATAGCCTAGCTGAGAGAAGGGCAGCCAGTTTTCAAGGGAAGATCTCCTTCTTAGAACCTGAGTTCTACTGCTATGATAAAATTTGCAAGCTGAGACACAGGAGTTTAATAATCTATGGAAGAAATTCTGTTAACCATCTAGGAAATCTGAGGACCAAATTGCTAGAGAGACTTTGTCAAAATTATACAACAAGCCTTTTACAGAAGCAATCCTAGTTCAAGATTGTCACTCTTCCATCTCCCTTTGACAAGGTGACATCATTTTGCATTTTATGAGGCTAACTCAGTGGCCACGACTGTCTCTCAACTCTTTGAGGGAACAGACCACCCCTGCATTCCACATAGAGCCCAGTGCCCAGTGGAGGTAGAAGCTGAATATATGTTTGTTTATTTAAGTGTCCTTTGGGCGTTACTAAATTAGACAAGATTTTTTGTTTTTTACAAATGGTTGCTAATTATTATTTAATGGGATTCCCCTTGTTGTTCTTGTTCAGTCTCTAAATCCTGTCCAACTCTTTGCAACCCCTTAGACTGCAGCGTGCCAGGCTCCCATCCTTCACTATCTCCCTGGCAGGCCATACAGCTTGTAGTGTCGCAAAGCATCAGACATGACCAAAAGACTAACATTTCACTTTCATAAAGTATCACTACAGATGAGGAAACAAGCACAAGAGGCTAAGTAACCTGCCTGACAGCATACAAGAAGGAAATGGAGGAAGTGGATTTAAAATCCCGCAACCCAGTGATCAGGAACCTACACTCTCAGCATCCACCCCTTGCCCTTCCCACATGTGGTCACATCGTTTTTGTTTGAAGAAAGTACTGGCATATTGATCTAATAGATTTCTTCCTTGGAAAGAAGAAAGAGAATCTATCATGCCCCTGCTTCTGCCCCATCTTTGCTGTCCTCCCCCCTCCCCAGGCATGACCCCCTGTGGGGAATTATTACTATCCTATTTTTTACTGGGCTGCAATTCATTCAGCCTCCTGTGTTTGTACCAAAATAATTTCCACCACGGTCTGCCTTCAGATATGGTGAAACCAGCCCCAGAAGCTGAGTGTTTACACATGAGTTTATTTCTTAAATTGAAACCAGGCTTCTGCTTTGCTCCTCTTTTGTACTATAATAGCTAAGAGGGTGTAAAAAGCTCTTTATCAGTTAATACAGTGGCCCTAGGTAGGAAAAAAAGCACAACTCAAGTTTTCTGTGGCTTCTGACTCAGTTTTAATGGAATGTAAGTGCGATGCCAGAGCCTGGTTAAAAATAGAAGCTCTCTGGTGTCCAGGCTCTTCTACAGACAGTGCATGGGAATCCAGATAGTAACTCATCACTGAGAGGGTCGCTATTAATTAGTAGGAAGATGTCAAGCTTCACACAGGGCAGTAAGTGAAAATGGCTTAGAGTTTATAGAGTAGAGCTGCTGCTATTGCCAGAGAATCAGGGTTACTCCCTAAGTCTCTCTGGGGGCAAGTCTCTGGATTAACTGAGAGCTCAATCGCTATATACAGCAGCCACACGCCTTGAAGGATGAAACCGGAAGAGCTAGTGTGGTTGGCCCTGTTTAGAAATGGCCTGCAGGACAGTCTTGGAAAAGGAGGAAGACCCTGCCGGGTAGCTACAGAAAGGAAAGTGACTTTCTAGACCCAACTTAAGAGAAGTAATGGGAGAACAAGGCCAAGCCCATCACCTCAGGTCCCTAAGAGTGGATGGGAAAGGAGCAGACCTTAGTGAGCATTGAGAGAAGATGGATGAGTGGGAGGAGGGCCTCAGGCTCAGGTTTGTGTGGACCATCTGCTTCTTTGAAAGTGTTAGTTGCTCAGTTGTGTCTATTCTTTGCAACCACATGGACTGTAACCCGACAGGCTCCTCTGTCCATGGGATTCTCCAGGCAAGAATACTGAAGTGGGTTGCCATTTCCTACTCCAGGAGATCTTCCCGACCAAGGATCGAGCCTGTATCTCCTGCTTTGCAGGAAGATTCTTTACTGAGTCACCATCTGCTGCTTTACTGAGGGCCTTCTGAGCTTGACTTTGACCTTGTTCATAATGTAACTTGTAGGGGAAAATGCTAACAAGAAAATGTGTTCAATGAATGAGTTTTAAATTCCAAAAACCCATGGCTCAACAAGGTCCTGTAACCAGATGCAATCAATATAAGAGAGAGCCTTATAATAATTTTCACAATAATAATTATTTTCCACCCTAAAGATGACAAACTTATCCCCCTCCCATTAAGCATACCTCCTAAGAGGAATTAGTTTCCAGCCTTGAGCGGGCCCCTTACATCTCCAAGCTTTCCTTCTTTATCTGTACAATAGCTGTATTACTGTTGTTGTTTAGTTCCTAAGTCATATCCAGTTCTTTGTGACCCCATGGGCTGCAGCATGCCATACTTCCCTGTCCTTTACCATCTCCCAGAGTTTGCTCAAACTCCAGTTCATTGAGTCGGTGATGCCATCCAGCCATTTCATCTTCTGTCGCCCCCTTTTCCTGCTGCCCTCCGTCTTTCCCAGCATCAGGGTCTTTTCCGATGAGTCAGCTCTTCATATCAGATGACCAAAGTATTGGAGTTTCAACTTCAGCATCAGTCCTTCTAATGAATCTTCAGAGTTAATTACCTTTAGGATTGACTGGTTTGATCTCCTTGCAATCCAAGGAACTCTCAAGAGTCTTCTCCAGCACCACAGTTCAAAAGCATCAGTTCTTTGGTGCTCAGCCTTCTTTATGCTCCAACTCTCACATCCGTACATGACTACTGGAAAAACTATAGTAGCTTTGACTATATTTGACTGTATAGCTGTATAATCATAGCTGTTTTCACAGGATTTCTTTTAACAATGAAATAACATGTATGTGCAAGAATTAGGGAGGGTGATTTAGCACATAGCTTATTAAAACATTAATTTAACTTTTAAAATGTTTTTATTATAAAAGTCACATAAAATAAAACATACTATTGTAACCATATTTAACTGTACAGTTCAGTGGCACTAAGGGTATTCACATTGTTGCACAACTCTCACCATCATCCATTTCCTGAATTTTTCACCTTCCTAAACTGAAACTCTGTCCCCATTAAACACTAACTCCCATCCTTTCTCCCCAACCCCTCACCCCTTGGTCCTTGGCATCTACCAATGTAATTGCTAACTCTATGAATTCAACTATTCTAGGTATCTCGTATAAGTGGAATCAAACAGTATTTGTCTGCACTTAACAATAAAGGTCCATTTAGTCAAGGCTATGGTTTTTCCTGTGGTCATGTATGGATGCAAGAGTTGGCCTGTGAAGAAAGCTGAGTGCCAAAGAATTGATGCTTTTGAACTGTGGTGTGGGAGAAGACTCTTGAGAGTTCTTTGGACTGCAAGGAGATCCAACCAGTCCATTCTAAAGGAGATCAGCCCTGGGTGTTCTTTGGAAGGAATGATGCTAAAGCTGAAACTCCAGTACTTTGGCCACCTCATGCGAAGTGTTGACTCACTGGAAAAGACTGATGCTGGGAGGGATTAGGGGCAGGAGGAAAAGGGAACAACAGAGGATGAGATGGCTGGATGGCATCACCAGCTCAATGGATGTGAGTTTGAGTGAAATCCAGGAGATGGTGATGGACAGGGAGGCCTGACATGCTGTGATTCATGGGGTCGCAAAGAGTTAGACACGACTGAGCGACTGAACTGAACCGAATGTTTATTAGGGCTTCCCAGGTGGAGCTAGTGATAAAGAACCCCCTGCCAGTGCAGGGGACATAAGAGACCAGGTTTGATCCCTGGTTGGGAAGATCCCCTGGAGGAGGGCATGGCAACCCCCTCCACTATTCTTGCCTGGAGAATCTCGTACAGAATCTGGCAGACTACAGTCCATAGGACTGCAAAGATTTGGACATGACTGAAGCAACTTAGCATGACTTAGCATGACATGACAATGTTTATTAAGATGCATTTTTAAGGTTTAACTTAATATATAAATATTAATTTGAGAAATGAAAGTAATATAAACGATTGGTATCACTTTTCTTTCTGATCTGACTGTAGGGTATTTCTCCCCTAGTCAATTCTTACTAATTTTCACTATTAAGAATTAGAGTTACCTCTCTGAGAAGCTGTTCTGCAGTGCCATGCTACATCATTAATCTCAGTATCTGTCCATTGTAATAGGCAGTGCACCCCTTCAAGAGAGGGAATGTGCCTCATTCAGGTCTGGGGTCTGCCACCATGTTTAGAGGATGGAGGTGCTTGGATATTTAGTAAATAACTGAATGAATGAAGATTTGTGTTGGTGAGAAACATAGGGAAAGATGTTCGCTTTGGCAGAAATATGGCGTGAACAAAAGCAGGAACACATTTAGAATATTTAGGAAGATGCGGAGGAGGATAGCCTGGCTAGGGAACAGGAGTTGGGGAGTACTAGGGAACAGATCTGCCATAGAGACCAGGTGGTGGTTTAGTCACTCAGTCATTTCCGACTCTGCAACCCTATGGACCGTAGCCCACAGGGCTCCTCTGTCCATAGAATTCTCCAGGCAAGAATACTGGAGTTGGTTGTCATTTCTTCTCCAGGGGATCTTCCCCATCCAGGAATCAAACCTGGGTCTCCTGCATTGCAGGAAGATTCTTTACCAACTGAGCTATCTGGATTCTTGACCCACCTGCTTTTGTTCCTTACCTGTAAATTCTGTTCCCTCCTTCCAGTTCACAGCTTCACAAGATGACTAAATCTTTCCATCATCACCTCCTGCTCCTCTCTGGACATAGAACCAGCTCCCAAGCCCCTTGTGTCATGACCTCTGCAATTCCTTATTTTTTAAAAAAACTTACTTTTGAATGCTAAGACATTGATTTAGTTCAAAAATTGAGCAATATAGCAAGATATGTATGAAGAAGCTATAACCCTAGGCAATTCTGAATGGCCCTATTGGGAAATGATTGCTAAAGAACACAATAAAGATTCAGAAACCCATGGGATGTCTCTAGCAGTCCAGTGGTTTAGGGGCTTCCCCTGTCATACACTAGTTAAGAATCCACCTTCCAATGCAGGGGATGCAGGTTTGATCCCTGGTCAGGGAACTAAGATCCCACATGCCCTGGGGCAACTAACCCTGTGTGCTGCAGCTAGGACCCCATTCAGGCAAATAAATAAATAGATATTTTTTTAAAGGATGAAAGAGAGCACTCTAAATAATTATGGCAAGACAATAGGCATAAATGGATTCTGCCCTGGGCAAACCAGGAAGGTGACTTTGAGTAAAAGAGATAGGTATATTGACTCCCTCACTTCCCCCATTTTCAGTGGTCACAATGAAGTTCATCTAACTGATATTTTAGAATTTGATTCCTAGCCTAAAATGAGCATCCAAATCACCAATAGCATTAGAAAAAATTTCAAAGTGATGCTCTAGATCTCCAGAATCAACACGTATGGGACCTGGGTGGTGTGTATTTATGTGTGTGTGGCTATGGCTCCAAAGTTGACTTACACCCATTGTTGATGCTGGCTGATGAGCTATGAAATCCCAATTTTATGGCTTCTCTCTAGCTGTTAATAACAAAACAATAAGAATAAATTAAGTTTCTATCAGATATTATGATTGCTATTATTGTTCACAAGTCATCTCATCTGATCTCTTAGACAACCAACTTCTAAGGCAGAAGATATGCCTCTGATAGGATACACAGAAGTTACTTGACTCTGGAATTAGACCCCAAACTTTTAGTTTCAAAATTCTCCACTTTCTGTGACCATTTGTTCATTAAACAATCAGTGGCATATGTTAAAAGAGTTCAGAACACCATTCTGGAGTAGTGAATCTGTGCCCCAGACAAGCACTTATCTGTTTTCTGATACTATCTACTAGCTTGAAATTTCTAGAATCTTATGAATGGCATTATATAGTATTTACTCTTTTTTTTTTTTTTTGCCTCTTTCATTCAGCATGATTTTGAAGTGTGTCTATGTTGTGTATCAAGTTAGTTCCTTTTTATTGCTGAGTGCATGCTCAGTCCCTTCAGTCATGCCTGACTCTTTGCAATTTCATGGACTGTAGCCCGCCAGGCTCCTCTGTCCATGGGATTGTCCAGGCAAGAATACTGGAGTGGGTTGCCACTTCCTTCTCCAGAGGATTTCCCCAAGGCAGAGACTGAACCCACATCTCCTGCATTGGCAGGAGGATTCTTTACCGTTGAGTCACCAGAGAAGCCCATTGCTGAGTACTATGTATATTATAACATGTTTATACTTTCAACCATTTGCTGAACATTTGGACTTTTGAATTGGGGCTATTACAAACAAAGCTGCTTTGAATATTCTTATACAAGCCTTTGTGTGGATATATGTTTTCATTTCTCCTGGGTAAATAGAACTGACTGGGTCATGTGCTAGGTGTATGTTTTAACTTTTTAACTACTAAAATCTCACAAAATGATTTGGTTATTTTACATTTCCACCATCAGTGTATGAAATTTCCAATTGCTTTTTACCAGCATGTGCTATTGTCAGGTTTTTGTCTGTTATAATGAGAATACAATGGGCTTCCAGGGTGGCACGGTTGTAGAGAATCTGCCTACCACTGCAGGAGACCCTGGTTTGATCCCTGGGTGGGGAAGAACCCCTGTAGAAGGAAATGGCAACCCGCCCTAGTATTCTTGCCTGGAAAATCCCATGGACAGAGGAGTCTGGTGAGCTGCTGTTCATGGGATCACAAAGAGTCAGACACGCCTTAGTAACTCAACCACCACCACACTCAGGCATTAAATGATATTTCAAGATAAATAACCTACTATCTCTGTCTGGAAAAATAATTGAGGAATGAAAAATGTCCTTGTAACAAAAATAAATGAGAATAAGCAGAAGGTAGGTGAGCGTTGACAGTGTTTATGATATATAAGCAAATGGGTAAGTGGTTTCAGATCTGCTGAATGTACTAGGAGTCCTTTTTAGAACATACTCTTTCTCCATGGTTTAATAAAGCTATGCTTTTCTTAGTGAAGTTCAAAACTTTTCCCATCCACTCAGGTAGAAGAGAAAATAATTTGGAGCATCTCTAGGCATTATTGAAAACTAACTCACTTGTCAATGCAGATAACAATTTGTAACAATTTGTATTCAAGTCAGTCAGCCTGCTTGACAGCCTGAAGATAATTTTTATCCCTCTAGCTTCTTTTTCCGAGAAGGCAATGGCACCCCACTCCAGTACTCTTGCCTGGAAAATCCCACGGACAGAGGAGCCTGGTAGGCAGCAGTCCGCAGGGTCGCTAGGAGTTGGACACAACTGAGCAAATTCACTTTCACTTTTCACTTTCATGCATTGGAGAGGGAAATGGCAACCCACTCCAGTATTCTTGCCTGGAGAATCCCAGGGACGGGGGAGCCTAGTGGACTGCCTTCTATGGGGTCGCACAGAGTTGGACACGACTGAAGGAGATCAGCCCTGGGATTTCTTTGGAAGGAATGATGCTAAAGCTGAAGCTCCAGTACTTTGGCCACCTCATGTGAAGAGTTGATTCATTGGAAAAGACTGATGCTGGGAGGGATTGGGGGCAGGAGGAAAAGGGGACGACAGAGGATGAGATGGCTGGATGGCATCACTGACTCGATGGACGTGAGTCTGAGTGAACTCTGGGAGTTGGTGATGGACAGGAAGGCCTGGTGTGCTGCGATTCATGGGGTCGCAAAGAGTTGGACACGACTGAGCGACTGAACTGAACTGAACTGAAGTGACTTAGCAGCAGCAGTAGCAGCTTCTTTTTAGTACTTTGGATGTAGTGAGTGTTTAATGATTATTTACTGAAGTAATTGCCATGTCTTGACCACTTTTCCCTTGACACTCTTTGCTTTTTTTCCCTCCATATCCTTAATAAACACTTGAGTACAACAGTTCTTAGATTTTTTGGTCTCAGGCCTCCTTTATACTTTTAAAAACTATTGAGGCCCTCAAAGAGCTTTTATTTATGTGGATTATATCTGTTGACGCTACTATATTGGAAGTTAAAATTGAGTTTTTTAATATTTATTAATTCTTTGGAAATAGCAATAATAAACCTATCACATGTTGACATAAACTATTTTTGTGAAAAGAAACTTTATCTTCCAAATTAAAAAAGAAAAGATAGTGTAAAGAGGAATATTGTTTTACATCTTTGCAAATCTAGCTATAAAAACAGCTGAATCCTCATGTCTGCTTCTGCATTCAATCTATCACAATAATACACATCACATCATCATCTCTGGAACATTCCACTAGACTTTATGTGAAATGAGAGTGAAAAGGCAAATGTGTTTGTATTATTATGCATGTATTTTCCACCTTACAGCCCCTTTGGAAGAGAGCTGTGAGAACTGGTGGTCTAGTATGACTCTTCATTTCACACCAGATTCCACTCTCATCTCTATTAATATTGGCTCAGTGCATGAATAAGCCTCTCCAATGTATCCTGATTATGTCTACCTTAAAAGCAAAGGTGTATCCAGGCTTCCTCTGATCATACATTGTAAAGGCTGCTGAATTATTGCTGTATCAAATGATATATTGATATAGTTATTAAATGATGCAATTATCATTGTATCAAATATGATGACCATTGTATAAATAATTACTGGATTTCCTGGGCTTGCCTGATGGCTCAGACAGTAAAGAATCTGCTTGCAGTGCAGGAGATCCAGTTCAATCCCTGGGTCCAGAAGATCCCCTGGAGAAGGTGACCCACTCCAGTTCTTGCCTGGAGAATTCCCTGGACAAAGGAGCCTGCTGGGCTACAATCCATAGGGTCATAAAGAGTCAAACACAATTGAGTGACTAACACTTTCACCAGATTTCCGGGGACTCCTCATCGCTGCTCACTCTTTCTAACTTGATGTTTCTACCCAGGTCCATTCTAATTCTCCCTTTGTATGGTTCCCCTGACTCATTGGAAAAGACTCTGATGCTGGGAGGGATTGGGGGCAGGAGGAGAAGGGGACGACAGAAGATGAGATGACTGGATGGCATCACGGACTCGATGGACGTGAGTCTGAGTGAACTCCGGGAGTTGGTGATGGACAGGGAGGCCTGGGGTACTGCGATTCATGGGGTCGCAAAGAGTTGGACACGACTGAGCGACTGAACTGAACTGAACTGAACTTGAAATGCAAAACTCACTTAAGAAAGTTTTAAGAAACTGCAGATAAAAGTACAAAAACCAGGGAATAAGTGAATTTTTGATAGCCATGAGCTTTCATTCCTTTTTAATTTTAAACAATTTTATCAGGGAAATTATCAAATATAAATAGAAAAGTGGAGAGAACTGTGTAATGAGGCTGCTCTACCCATTACCCAATTTTAACAATTTTAAATAGGTTTGTAAACTCTTCTGTTTCACTCAAATTCCCCACTCCATGGAGATTCTTTTGAAGCAAATTCTAGACAGTGCATTGCTTCATCTGAAAATTTTTCACTGGGTACCTCTATATAGAACTCATTTTTGAAATGCATAACCATAATATCTGGAGGATGAAATGTCAACACACTCCAGTATTCTTGCCTGGAGAATCCCATGGACAGAGGAGCCTGGCAGGCTACAGTCCAACATAAGAGTCGAACACAATTGTAGCGACTTTGCACACACGCAACCATAATATCATTATCATCTCTAAGAGGAAAGTCAACAATAATTATTTTCAAATATCCACCCAGGGTTCACATTTCTCCAATTTTCTTGTAACACTATTAGAATCTCTTTGCTTCAATCAAGATCCAAATAAGATTCATATATTATGGTTGGTTTTATGTCTGTAAATTTTTTTGACCCCCTTCATCTCTCTTTTTTCCTTTTCTTTGAAAATTTTATTGCTATTTTATTTGAACGAGCAGTTTTCTATAGATTAGATTTTGCTGTGTTCTCTAGGTTGTCATGTTCCTTTTCTCCTTGTATTTCCTGGAAATTGGTCATTAGAACTGAAAGGTTTTCTCGTGTTTTTTGTTTGTTTTAAAATTAATGTTTAGATGATGTACTTCCATCAGGAGGTACATAATGTTTATGGACTCTATCAATCATGATGACCACTGTCTTGATTCATCAATTTGCTTTTATTAGGACTGTAAAATAGTTACATTCTATTCTGTTCTCTATCATTCTATCTTCATTTATTATTAGCTGGAAAACATCTGAAAGGACCAACTTTCACTCATCAGCTATTTGATTAATTGAGGTATAGATTTTACAAGAGAGGCAGGTTAAATTCTTGATTCAGACTTATAGATTGAAACCCATTATTAATCCTTACTGTGATGATTAATACTTTTTAATATCCTATCAAGCTTCAAACCATGCCAGCTTTGGCCAGTGGCAGTTTCTTCAGATTAGTTTCTGACTCCTCTTGCCAAAATCCCGTGGTCTCTTGTGACTACCATTCTTGTAGCTAATACATTTCCTGCCCACATCTGATTTCTCCAAGAATTCTTCATTCTTTTCAGTGATAAACAGTGTTTGAGGCCACCATCTAGTCAGAGGCTTATTTCAGCTGCACTGATCACAGTTTCTAGGTCTTTTTAGTAGTCTAAGCTAGGAAATGTGATTTTTAAGATAAATACACTATTTGTTTTCCAAGCAACAAATAATAATAAGTTGTCTTTTCCATTATATTAATATCCCTGTTTCTTTTCTTCTGTCATTGCATTGTCTAAGCCATCTAGAACATTGTTCATTAATTATACTTTTAGTCATCTTTATTCATTAAAAACATTTTTGATAATCAAGGAAGGAACAGAAAAAAATATTTCTGACATCAGACAAATTCCCCTTAAAGTGAGGGGAAAATCCTTTAGGTATTAGCAAGCTGTGGCCCAAGGGCCAAATACAACTGCTTCTTTTCTTTAATGACTATGAATTAACAATGACTTTTACCTTTGGAGAAGGCAATGGCACCCCACTCCAGTACTCTTGCCTGGAAAATCCCATGGACGGAGGAGCCTGGTAGGCTGCAGTCCATGGGGTTGCCAAGAGTCGGACACGACTGAGCGACTTCACTTTCACTTTTCACTTTCATACATTGGAGAAGGAAATGGCAGCCCATTCCAGTGTTCTTGCTTGGAGAATCCCGGGGGCGGGGGAGCCTGGTGGGCTGCCATCTATGGTGTGGTACAGAGTTGGACACGACTGAAGTGACTTAGCAGTAGCAGTTTACCTTTATTAAATGATTGAAAAAATCAAAAGAAAAGTATTTTGTAATACATAAAAATTATACAAAATTCAATTTTAGTATTTTTAAGTTGTCTGTCACTAGTTTTTATTTACTCTTCAACTGAAAAATTATCAGAAGATATTTTGCTGAGTTTATATTTTAGTCATTCTACTATGACTATAGCTTTATCAATTTTTTTCCAAGAACATTTTAATGTATATGTGTGTGTGTGTGTGTGTGTGTGTGTGTGTGTGCGCACACGCGTGCTAAGTCATTTTTGTTTTATCTGACTCTTTTCTACCCTATGGACTGTAGCCCACCTGGCTCCTCTGTCCATGGGATTCTCCAGGCAAGAATACTGGAGTGGGTTGCCATTTCCTACTCCAGGGGATCTTCCCAACCCAGGGATCAAACCCGCTTCCGTTCCATCTCCTACATTGGCAGGCAGGTTCTTTACCCCTAGTGCCACCTAGGAAGCCCTGTGTGTGTGTATAATATACATATTTGTGTGTGTGTGTGTGTGTATATATATATATATATATATATGAGATATCTTTTGGTGTGTAAAATATAATAAATATAGCTCTATTGGGGAGTATGCCTTTTATCAACATAAAGTAAGATCTTTATCCCATGAAATGCCTTGTGCCTTGGATTCTATTTTATTTAATACTTATCTTGCTGCTCCAGGTTGGGTTTTTTTGTATTGTTTTTTGTTCATTTTGCTTGTTTAATTTGTTTTTAATTAGAGAATAATTGCTTTACAATATTGTGTTGGTTTCTGCCATACATCAACATGAATCAGCCAGTTATATGTATGTCCCCTCCCTCTTGAACATCCCACCCACCTCACACCCCATCCCAGCCGGAGCACCTGGTTTGATCTCTGAGTCAGGAAGATCCCTGGAAAAGAAAATGGCAATCCAATCCAGTATTTTTGCCTGGAGAATCCCATGGACAGAGGAGCCTGGTAGGCTATAGTCCATGGGGTCGCAAAGAGTCAGACGTGACTGAAGTGACTTAGCACGAACACACAGCCAGTGCTTACAACCAGACACTATGCTTACCAATAAGAGGAAATTGAGGCACAAAGAAAGTGAGAAACCTGCCCTCACCAGTGGACCTATCAGTGGAAGGATTTCCTCTCTAGGAACAAGGAGTAGCTCTGAAAAGTTGGTAGCAGGCCCTAGTATGTTTATGCAGCACAATAAATGTGGTAACTATTGAGGTGACCAAACAGTTCAGGTTTTCCATAACATAGGTTGGGAAAACCTGAACAAACTTTTGCCAACCCAATATTTTCATTTTCCTCTCCTAAGGAACTCTGTATTCACAGATTCCAGTTCTCCTTTTAGGCCTGAACTCTAATTTTTTTATAAGTGACAAGTCTTATGTCTAACCTGATTGTTTTTTAAGCCGACCTTATTAACAGAGTTTTGTCAAAGGTGTTTTTTATTTGACAGAATACAGTCTTCATAGTTTTTCACATGGCCAATCATGTCCAACCTGAACAAACAAAATTATTAACTTGGAAGAATTTATTGTTCTTTCAGTGATTTGAATTATACATTTCTCTGCTTTCTGAAAAATAGAGCATAAAATGTGTGATTAATTTCCTTGGCCATTCAGATGACTGTTTTTGTTTCAAACGTTGAGCATTGTAGCAGTGAACACTATTTTCATTATAAAACCAGCAAAGCAGAGATTGATTCTTCGCGTGATCTGAAGGTTAAAAGCATATGCTTTGGTGTCAAACAGGGCTGGATTTGAATCTGAGCTCAGCCATGTCCTTTAGTCATGAATTAAACTCCTTAAGTCTCAGTTTCTTCATCTGCAAAATGAGAGTGAGAGTATATTCACACAGAGTCATAAGGAAGAATTAAATGGGATAGGTTAGTGAAATATCTTGCATAAAATGAGTATCTTCTAGTAAAAGAAGTCTGGCATAAAATAAGTGTTCGGTGAAATGTCAGTATGATCCATGAATATTTACTAAGCATGTACACTGTACCAGGCTTCCCTGGTGGCTCAGATGGTAAAGAATCTACCTGCAATGTGGAACATCTGGGTTCAATCCCTGGGTTTGATACTGTGCCAGGCACAATCTGTATTTGGATTAAATTTATTTTTTTAATGTTATTTATTTTTAAATTAATTTTTATTGGAGTATACTTGCTTTATAATGTTGTGTTAGTTTTTGCTGTACAGCCTAGTGACTCAGTTATACATATATCCCCCTTTTTTGGATTTTCTTCCCAGTTAGATCACCAGAGAGCACTGAGTAGAGTTCCGTAAGCCATACAGTGGGTTCTCATTAGTTATTTATTTTATACATAACATCAATAATGTATATATTTCATATCCAAATCCTCCATTGATGAAATGTATATATATAGAGAGAGGAGATTCCTAGGTGGCAGAGAGGCCTGGTGGGCTATGATCCATAGGATCGCAGAGTCTGACACAACTATATTAACTTAGCATGCACGCACGCATATAAGAAGAGACATTAAGCAAGTCATCACACACATTATCATATGAGAACAATTGTGGCAAAAAGTTATGCAAGTAGAGCATAGGATGCTAGGTCACGTTTAACAAAAGAATTCCTAGGTGAAATCTGGAGTGTGCAGATGGGAGGAGAAAGATCACAGACAGTTTTCTCAAGGAAGTAGAGTTTAATCTAAGACCTAAAGGATGAAGAAGGGGTGGAGGTGGAGAAAACATTATATGTAAATGAAACAACAGGTGTGAGGGTCCTGGGGTGAAAAGTTGAGAGAAGAACAGTGATTGGAGGAGTTGTGGAAGGTCTGCAAGGCAGAGTAGGAGAGGCAAGACCAGATCGTATGGCCTGATGGGTCAGTTCAGTCGCTCAGTCATGTCCGACTCTTTGCGACCCCATGAATCGCAACATGCCAGGCCTCCCTGTCCATCACCATCTCCCGGAGTTCTCTCAGAGTTGCATCCATCGAGTCAGTGATGCCATCTCATCCTTGGTCGTCCCCTTATCCTCCTGCCCCCAATCCCTCCCAGCATCAAAATCTTTTCCATTGAGTCAACTCTTCGCATGAGGTGGCCAAAGTACTGGAGCTTCAGCTTTAGCATCATTCCTTCCAAAGAAATCCCAGGACTGATCTCCTTCAGAATGGACTGGTTGGATCTCCTTGCAGTCCAAGGGACTCTCAAGAGTCTTCTCCAACACCACAGTTCAAAAGCATCAATCTTCGGCACTCAGCCTTCTTCACAGTCCAACTCTCACATCCATACATGACTACTGGAAAAACCATAGCCTTGACTAGATGGACCTTAGTCGGCACAGGAATGTCTCTGCTTTTGAATATGCTCTCTAGGTTGGTCATAACTTTTCTTCCAAGGAGTAAGCGTCTTTTACTTTCATGGCTGCAGTCACCATCTGCAATGATTTTGGAGCCCCCCAAAATAAAGTCTGCCACTGTTTCCACTGTTTCCCCATCTATTTCCCATGGAGTGATGGGACCGGATGCCATGATCTTCGTTTTCTGAATGTTGAGCTTTAAGCCAACTTTTTCACTCTCCTCTTTTACTTTCATCAAGAGGCTTTTTAGCTCCTCTTCACTTTGTGCCATAAGAGTGGTGTCATCTGCATATCTGAGGTTATTGATATTTCTCCCGGCAATCTTGATTCCAGCTGTGTTTCTTCCAGTCCAATGTTTCTCATGATGTACTCTGCATATAAGTTAAATAAGCAGGGTGACAATATACAGCCTTGACGGACTCCTTTTCCTATTTGGAACCAGTCTGTTGTTCCATGTCCAGTTCTAACTGTTGCTTCCTGACCTGCATACAGATTTCTCAAGAGGCAGTTTAGGTAGTCTGGTATTCCCATCTCTTTCAGGATTTTCCACAGTTTATTGTGATCCACACAGTCAAAGGATTTAGCATAGTCAATAAAGCAGAAATAGATGTTTTTCTGGAACTCTCTTGCTTTTTCCATGATCCAGTGGATGTTGGCAATTTGATCTCTGGTTCCTCTGCCTTTTCTAAAACCAGCTTGAACATCAGGGAGTTCACGGTTCACATATTGCTGAAGCCTGGCTTGGAGAATTTTGAGCATTACTTCACTAGCATGTGAGATGAGTGCAATTGTGTGGTAGTTTGAGCATTTTTGGCATTGCCTTTCTTTGGGATTGGAATGAAAACTGACCTTTTCCAGTCCTGTGGCCACTGCTGAGTTTTCCAATTTTGCTGACATATTGAGTGCAGCACTTTCACAGCATCATCTTTCAGGATTTGAAATAGCTCAACTGGAATTCCATCACCTCCACTAGCTTTGTTCGTAGTGATGCTTTCTAAGGCCCACTTGACTTCACATTCCAGGATGTCTGGCTCTAGGTGAGTGATCACACCATCGTGATTATCCGGGTCATGAAGATCCTTTTTGTACAGTTCTTCTGTGTATTCTTGCCATCTCTCCTTAATATCTTCTGCTTCTTTTAGATCCATACCATTTCTGTCCTTTATCAAGCCCATCTTTGCATGAAATGTTCCCTTGGTATCTCTAATTTTCTTGAAGAGATCTCTAGTCTTTCCCATTCTGTTCTTTTCCTCTATTTCTTTGCATCGATTGCTGAAGAAGGCTTTCTCATCTCTTCTTGCTATTCTTTGAAACTCTGCATTCAGATGCTTATATCTTTCCTTTTCTCCTTTGCTTTTCACTTCTCTTCTTTTCACAGCTATTTGTAAGGCTTCCCCAGACAGCCATTTTGCTTTTTTGCATTTCTCTTCCATGGGGATGGTCTTGATCCCTGTCTCCTGTACAGTGTCACGAACCTCATTCCATAGTTCATCAAGCACTCTATCTATCAGATCTAGGCCCTTAAATCTATTTCTCACTTCCACTGTATAATCATAAGGGATTTGACTGAGGTCATACCTGAGTGGTCTAGCGGTTTTCCCTGTTTTCTTCAATTTAAATCTGAATTTGGTAATAAGGAGTTCATGATCTGAGCCACAGTCAGCTCCTGGTCTTGTTTTTGTTGACTGTATAGAGTTTCTCCATCTTTTGCTGCAAAGAATATAATCAATCTGATTTTGGTGTTGACCATCTGGTGATGTCCATGTGTAGAGTCTTCTCTTGTGTTGTTGGAAGAGGCCTGATGGGTAGTGTTAGTGAATTTCATCCAAGTGCACTCGAGACATATAGGCAGAGATGTCACAGAATAGGAGTTAGTTGAATTTCATAAAGACCATCCTAGAGAAAAGAGATGATACGTGCATGCAGGAGACCAATGAGTAGAGTCATGCGGATGATAAATAGCGGTAGTTTGGATTAGGCCATGACCCATGACAGTGGAGACAGAGATGTACAAAGACTTGGACAATGTTAGGAGGTATAATCCACTGGAGATATCAATAAGGTATCAGAATTGACTGCCATGTTTTTGTCACAAACACATAAATGAATGTTAAATATTCTTTATAGAGATAAGGAATACTAGAAGACAAGCAAGTTAGAGTGTCATTTGGGACATATTAATACTGAAATTCCTACAAGACATCTAAGTATAGATGCATGTATGCACTGACTCAAGCTATATGTGTGTATGCTAAGTCGATTCAGTTGTGTCCAACTCTTGGCTACCCTATGGACTGTAGTCTGCCAGGCTCCTCTGTCCATGGGGATTCTCCAGGGAAGAATACTGGTGTGGGTTGCCATTTCCTTCTCCAGAGGATCTTCCTGACTCAGGGATCAAAGCCGAGTCTCATTATGTCTCCTGCATTCTTAGGCGGGTTCTTTACCACTAACCACACCTGGGAAGCCCAGGCTATATATTTGATAGCTAAATGCTACCCACAGATATTAATCTTGACGGCATCCATATTTTTAGAGCAGATTTTCTGAGCACTCCCAGATAATCAGAGATATTTCTACTCTTGCTATGGAAAATTTCAGTGTATTTATTAGTAGAAAGGTTTCTGAACTGGAAGTCTGAAGACCAGAGTTTTAGTTTAATCCTTCTGCTCACCAGCTGTGTAACCCTGAGCAAGTGCTTCACCCTTTTGCATGTTCATATCCTTATCTGTTTGTAGCTCAGATGTCTGCTTGATTCTTGGTGTTTCAGGGGCTTATAGGAAGAGGTTATAAATAATTTCCACAACAATTTAGATCAAAATATGCATGCTGGATCCCAAATAGACTACAAAGAAAATCTACAAAGTATTGAAATACATGTCGATTAGTACCACTCCCAGAAAAAAGCTAAATCGTGCTGAGTATATTATTGGTGAGATTTAATAATATGTCCATATTCTTATATCTGTGGGCCTCCTAAAATGCTTCCAATGCACAGTTTCTTTTTTTATATTTTATTTTTGGCTGCATTGAGTCTTAATTGCTGCTTGTGGGCTTTCTCTAGTTGCGGCGAACAAGGGCTACTCTCTAGTTGCGGTGTGTGAGCTTCTCATTGCTGTGACTTCTTATTTTTTATTACTTTTTAATTAGAGGAAAACTGGTTTACAATGTTGTATTGGTTCAGCCATAAGTATGTGTGTGTGTGTGTGTGTGTGTATATATATATATATATATATATATATATGCATGCTAAGTCGCTTCAGTCGTGTCCGACTCTTTGCGACCCCATGGACTGTAGCCACCAGGCTCCTCTGTCCATGGGATTCTCCAGTCAAGAATACTGGAGTAGGTTGCCTTGCCCTCCTTCAAGGGATCGTCCCAACCCAGGGATCAAACCCACATCTCCAGTGGCTCCTGCATTGCAAGCAGATTCTTTACAGCTGAGGCGCCCAGCTGCTCCCCTCCCCATCCCACCTCTCTAGGTCATCACAGAGCACCGAGCTGAGCTCCCTGTGTTCTATAACAACTTATACAGAGTGAGGTAAGTCAGAAAGAGAGAAACAAATACCATATGTTAACACATATATATGGAATCTAGAAAAAATGATGTAGATGAACCTATTTGCAGGGCAAGAATGGAGATGCAGATGTATAGAATGAACTTGCGGTGGCTTCTTTTGCTGTGGAGCACAGACCCTAGAGCGTGGACTTCAGTAGTTGCAGCACGTGGGCTCAGCAGGCTCAGCAACTCCCAGGCTTTAAAGCACAGATTCAATAGTCGTGGCACATGGCTTAGTTGCTCTGAGGCATGTGGGATCCTCCCAGATGAGGGATCGAACCCATGTCTCTTGCATTGGCAGATGGATTCTTCACCACTGAGCCACCAGGGAAGCCCAGTCCAGTTCAGTCACTCAGTTGTGTCCGACTCTTTGCGACCCCATGGACTGCAGCACACCAGGCGTCCCTGTCCATCACCAACTCCCAGAGTTTGCTCACACTCATGTCCATCATGTTGGTGATGCCATCCAGCCATCTCATCCTCTGTCATCCCCTTCTCCTCCAGAAGCCAGGAGTTAACTTCTAACTCACCAGAATCAAATCAGAATAAGCAAAAACAATGAGTATTATGATTTCATGTTAACAGACTGTCGAAACTTTCTTCTCTTCCAATGATAATTTTTCTGGGAATGAGAGAGACAGATTGACAACTAAGCCAGGTAAAAGTTAAGCTGCTTCAACACTTGCCTGGAAACTGAAGTCAGCTGGGCTGAAGGTGCTGAAGGAAATTCCTGTCCCAAACAGAATATCTAGAAAAATATCGCTTGTGATTATCTGATGTGTTCTGAATGCATCACTTAATTTGAGCAGATATTGGGTGGGCATTTCAGAAGTGAATAGCCACAGTGGGAAACAACCTTTCTTAGAAACATGACTCGTTTGGGTAACAGAAAGTCACACCATAACACCAGGGATTAGTTCTTTTCAGGAAGAAAGGTGTTTGTCTCTGTCTTTGCTTTTTCAACTTTTTATTTTGTATTGGAATATAGCTGATTAACAATGTTGTGATAGTTTCAGGTGGACAGCACAGGGACTCAGCCATATGTATACATGTATCTATTCTCCCCCAGACCTCCCTCCCATCCACGATGCCACATAGCATTGAGCAGAGTTCCGTGTGCTATACAGTAGGATGTCCTTGCTTTTTCTTCACCATTTTCCATGTTTATCCTTCAGGCATCATTTTTTAAAATTAATTTATTTATTTTAATTGGAGGCTAATTACAATATTATTGTGTTTTTTTCCATACACTGACATGAATCAGCCATGGGTGTACATGTGTTCCCCATCCTGAACCCCCCTCTCACCTCCCTCCCCATCCCATCCCTCAGGGTCATCCCAGTGTACCAGCCCTGAACACCCTGTCTCATGCATCAGGCCTGGACTGGCGATCTATTTCACATATGATAATATACATGTTTCAATGCTGTTCTCTCAAATCATCCCACCCTTGCCCTCTCCCACAGAGTCCAAAAGTCTGTTCTTTATATCTGTGTCTCTTTCTAAATTCCATATATATGCATTAATATACTGTATTGCTATTTTTCTTTCTGACTTACTTCACTCTGTATAATAGGCTCCAGTTTCATCTACCTCATTAGAATTGATTCAAATGCATTCTTTTTAATAGCTGAGTAATAGTCCATTGTGTATATATACCACAGCTTTCTTATCCATTTGTCTGCCAGTGGATATCTAGGTTGCTTCCATGTCCTGGCTATTGTAAACAGTGCTGTGATGAACACTGGGGAACACGTATCTCTTTCAACTCTGGTTTCCTCGGTCAGTATGTATGCCCAGCAGTGGGATTGCTGGGTTGTATGGCAGTTCTATTTCCAGTTTTTTAAGGAGTCTCCACACTGTTCTCCATGGTGGCTATACTAGTTTGCTTTCCCACCAACAGTGTAACAGGGTTCCCTTTTCTCCGCACCCTCTCCAGCATTTATTGTATGTAGAGTTTTTGAAAGCAGCCATTCTGGCTAGCGTGAGATGGTACCTCATGGTGGTTTTGATTTGCATTTCTCTGATAATGAGTGATGTTGAGCATCTTTTCATGTGTTTGTTAGCCATCTGTATGTCTTCTTTGGAGAAATGTCTGTTTAGTTCTTTGGCCCATTTTTTGATTGGGTCATTTGTTTTTATGACATTGAGCTGCAGGAGTTGCTTGTATATTTTTGAGATTAATTCTTTGTCAGTTACTTTGTTTGTTATTATTTTCTCCCATTCTGAAAGCTGTCTTTTCACCTTGCTTATAGTTTCCTTCGTTGTGCAAAATCTTTTAAGTTTAATTAGGTCATATTTGTTTATTTTTGCTTTTATTTCTATTACTCTGAGAGGTGGGTCATAGAGGATCCTGCTGTGATTTATGTCACAGAGTGTTTTGCCTATGTTTTCCTCTAGGAGTTTTATAGTTTCTGGTCTTACATTTAGATCTTTAATCCATTTTGAGTTTATTTTTGTATATGGTGTTAGAAAGTTTTCTGCTAATTGCTAAGTCACTTCAGTCGTGTCCAACTCTGTGCAGCCCCATAGACGGCAGCCCACCAGGCTTCCTCATCCCTGGGATTCTCCAGGCAAGAACACTGGAGTGGGTTGCCATTTCCTTCTCCAATGCATGAAAGTGAAAAGTGAAAGTGAAGTCACTCAGTCGTGTCCTACTCTTAGCGACCCCATGGACTGCAGCCTACCAGGCTCCTCCATCCATGGGATTTTCCAGGCAAGAGTACTGGAGTGGGGTGCCATTGCCTTCTGGTTGACCAGTTTTCCTAGCAGCACTTATTAAAGAGACTGTCTTTTCTCCATTGTATATTTTTGCCTCCTTTGTCAAAGATAAGGTGTTCATAGGTGCATGGATTTATCTCTGGTCTTTCTATTTTGTTCCATTTATCTATATTTCTGTCTTTGTGCCAGTACCATACTCTCTTGATGACTGTAGCTTTGTAGTAGAGCCTAAAGTCAGGCAGGTTGATTCCTCCAATTCCATTCTTCTTTCTCAAGATTGCTTTGGCTATTCAAGGTTTTTTGTATTTCCATACAAATTGTGAAATTATTTGTTCTAGTTCTCTGAAAAATACCTTTGGTAGTTTGATAGGGATTGCATTGAATCTATAGATTGCTTTGGATAGTATACTCATTTTCACTATATTGATTCTTCCAGTCCATGAACATGGTATATTTCTCCATCTATTTGTGTTATCTTTGATTTCTTTCATCAGAGTTTTATAGGTTTTTATACATAGGTCTTTTGTTTCCTTAAGTAGATTTATTCCTAAGTATTCTTTCAGGCATCTTTATTCTCAACTCAGGCCTTCTAGATTTTGCAAATCTATCTGAGCCATTGTCATCAATACCACAGGAATGGCTGGAAATTCTTGAGTGGTTTCTGTTCCTTGGCCTTGAAAAGCCATTTTAGTGGGCATGCTGCCTTCTGGACACCATATCTTTGCTCCTTAGGATTAAGCCATCATATATCAACCACAATAACCCCAAACCACATCCTCAGGAACAAAAATGCCCTATCACTCACTTGAGTTAACAATTACACACTGTTATTCCTGTTGTTTATTATTTTCTACTTTAGGTGGCACAGTGGCAAAGACTCACCTGCCAGTACAGGAGTCTCTGACCCAGGGTTTGATCCCTGGGTCAGAAAGATCCCCTGGAGGAGAAAATGGCAACCCATTCTAATATTCTCACCAGGGAAATCCCATGGACAGAGGAGCCTGGTAGGCTACAGTCCATGGAGTCACAAAGAGTGAGACAAAACTGAGCAGGCACACAAGACATAGTACTAACTAGAGACTTTGAATGGGCACATGGATCATTTTACTCTACTAACTAGTTATCTAGCAAAGTGGATTTTCACTCTCCCAGACCAATGAACCTAATAAGTCCTAGTACAAAATTTGTGCTTGATTTTGAATTCATTGAAGAGGCACTGAGATGATTTAACCAAGGAAGGTAAAATCAGGTTTGTTTTCTCAGACTCCCTCTGGTTACACTTTGAAGGTAGGTTATAAGGCATTGAGACAAGAATCAGGAAGCTTAGTTAGTAGGCTGATATGGGGTCCTAGCTAGAAATGATGGTGGCTTGAATAGGATGGATGGTGACAAGGAGAACGAAGTTTCTGTGGTCTGTACTAGGCGAGTGGATGGAGTGGAAGAGTTGGGAGAGTGAAGAATTGAAGATGACAGTGGGTATCTGGCTGGGACAATTCAGGAGGAGGGGTGCCATCTGCTGAGGATGGAGCAGAGAAGAAAGAGTAGGTTTTGTGAGAAATAATGAGTTCAGTTTGTTTGTGTTAAGGATGTGATGGTTTGGGAAAACCAAGAAAGATGCCTGGGGACTTCCTTAGTGCTCCAGTGGTTAAGACTTCACCTTCCAATGCAGGGGGTGCAGTTTTTACCCCTGATTGGGGAGCTAAGATCCCACATGCCTACATGTGGCCAAAAAAAACAAAACATAAAACAAAAGTGACATTGTAAAAAATTTCAATAAAGCCTATAAAAATGCTCCACATCACACACACACAAAAGAAAGATGTCTGTTAATAGCTGTGTATGCAGAACTTGAGTTCAGGAGCCAGATATGGTCTCAGGATGGAGATTGGAGAATTCATCAAAGCAAAAAAGAAATTGAAGCCATGGAAATGCATGAACATCCCTGACCTCTATCTTCCCCCTTAGAATATCAGACAGCTCTCAGTTAAGACTGCAAAGGCTTGGGTTACATTTGAAAAGAATGAGCATGTCCCCTTGCAAGCAAAACTGAGCTTTCTCAATATTGCATTTATTATGAAAGATGGAGACATGGTCAGTTCTTTTTTTCCAAGGAGATCTCTAATCAAAGCAGTGTCATACTCTATCGCCTTTTAAAATTAAAAAGTAAAGTTTCCCAGGAAAAAGTAAAATTTTCCTGCATTTTAAAGTTGGTTTTTTTCTAGCTGTGTTTAGAAGCCATATAACAGGTTCCACAAAATCACCTTTTATTTTGGAAAATAAGCTATCAAAATACCTATGAATATATGTTACATCAGTTTGACTAACATCTGCTTTGAATGGAGGTCAGGCACTCTGCTGGCCTGGCCCAGCTTGAGTCTAGGGCTAGAAGCAGTAACAGGGGCTTCAAAGACCACCTGCACCCCTGTCATAGCCCAGGCAGTGGAGGGAAACGTTCAGGAGCTGCAAGTGGAGACCAAAGTGCTAGTCATATTCTACCTTGAGCAGAGTTAGATGATACTCCTGGAGGATGGCTACAGTATTAGTGGACATGCCTCTGAGTGACCTGGTGGCCAGTGAGAGGACCTGGGGTTGTCATTTCCAAGTAGGGACTTGTCTAAAGAACTTACATTCCATATCTGTCTGTGTGTGTGTGTGCTGGGTCTTCATTGCTGTGTACACACTTTCTCTAGTTGTGGCCATTGAGGCTATTTTTCACTGCAGTGCATGGGCTTCTCATTGCAGTGGCTTCTCTTGTTGCAGAGCATGGGCTTTAGGTGCACAGACTTCAGTAGTTGTGGTGCACAGGCTGAGTTGCTCTGAGGCATGTGGGATCTTCCTGGGCCAGGTATTGAACCCATGTCTCCTGCACTAGCAGGCAGATTCTTATCCACCAGGTTACCACGGAAGTCCCCAGATTCTATAGCTTTACTGTCAGTCCTTGCCGGCTCCCCTGTCCACCTCCTACTGTATAACCACCAGACAGCTCCCATGTCCCTGATGGAATGGAGCCTGCTGTAGCCTGTAAGCTGAGAGTGAAGAGACACCACCCCAATAAGCTCCTGTGCTTCCTCCCTGGGTGACCGATTTTGGTTGTTTCTGTCACTGCTTTGGATTTGTAGTGTTTGGCCTGCAAACATCGCAAATATGAGACTGCTGATGACTATCACATATTAATTACAGGCTCCGAACTTTCCTACAGGACCCTATAAAATGTCTTTATAAGTACTGGAAGTAATCATTTTATGAAGTGCCTGCAACTTAGCTGTATCCAATTATTTGTAGAATGGTTTTATTTTCATGTAAATATGAGTGTCTTAAAGATCGGGAAGATATAAAGTGTTGGAATGTGAGTTAAGACCCGCTCTCTTTCTCCATTTAAAAGCGTATTTCCAGCTGTAAGTAGTTGAAGCCCAAGTTTTATTCAAAATGTCATTTTTTTTCCATTGGCAAATGTCATCCATTGATTCCATACACATTTATCGAGGATGCGTTCGACACTGATGGAGATTAAATGAAGGATAAGAAGTATGTGTCCTTAAAGAGACACTGAAAATAAAAATCGAATGTCTTATCTATTCAACATACATTTGTTGTGAGCCTACAAACTATTGGCACTGAGGACTTAGCAGTGAAATGTAAAGATAAAAACCTATGCCTTTGAGGAGTTCACATTCAAAGAAAGGGACAAAAAAAAAGAATAAGTATAGAAGATGGTGATGAGTGCTATTAGATTGACTCATTAGGGGAGACGATGAGAAGACAGGTTAGACTATGAAGAAGGAGGGGCTTGTGGATGAGCTGGATTTTGAACACACATTTTTTCTTTAATTTTTTATTGATATTTGCTTTACAGTATTGTGTTGGCTTCTGCCATTCATCAGCATGAATCAGCCACAGGTATACATATGTCCCCTCCCTCTTGAACCTCCCTCCCATCTCTCACCTACCCCATCCCTCCAGGTTGTCACAGAGCACTAGGTTGAGCTCCCTGTGTAACACAGCAAATTCCCACTGGCTCTGTATCTTACATATGGTAATGTTTACATTTCCACGCCACTCTCTCAATTCATCCCACCCTCTCCTTCCCCCACTGTGTCCACAAGTCTATTGTCTGTCTGCGTCTTCACTGCTGACCTGCAGGTAGGTTTATCAGCACCATCTTTCTAGATTCCATATATATGTGTTACTATACAATATATGTCTTTCTCTTTCTGACTTACTTCACTCTTTACAATAGGCTCTAGCTTCATCCACCTCATTAGGACTGACTCAAATGTGTTGAATGCAAAGTTGAAGATTTTTTTTTAATCAATTTTTATTGACGTGTAGTTGCCTTACAATGTTGTATTAGTTTCTACTGCACAGCAAAGTGAATCAGCTCTCTGTATACATATAACCCCTCTTTTTGGATTTCCTTCCTATTTAGGTCACCGCAAAGCTTTGAGTAGAATTCCCTGAGCTATACAGTAGGTCATGGATGTCTGTCATACAGAAATAAGTCAGAAAGAGAAAAACAAATATATTTTAATACATATATGTAGAATCTAGAAAAATGGTGTAGATGATCTTACTTGCAAAACAGAGCCCAGGAGCCGCAACTACTGAAGCATGTGTGCCCTAGAGCCCGTACTCTACAACAAGAGAAGCCATCGCAATAAGGAGCCTGTGCACTAGAACTGGAGAGTAGCCCCAGGTCACAGCCACGAAGACCCAGCACAGCCAAAAATAAATAAATAAATAACTATTTAAAAACCAGAACATGATGACTTAATTACTATTCTTTTCCTGAAACAAAATATATTTCACTAAGTAAAGGAGAAGAAAAAATCTTGCCATCTGTTGAAAGTGCTTAAATTATGTATTAATTTTAAGCAGACAATAACAAGGAGATTTTTGAGGGAAACGTACCTGATGAGTCTAGCCCTGGTCTAGCTGGTCATTCTTTCCTGAATTATCTTGGGACAAGCATGCATGTTCTGGGAGACACAGTGCTCTTTTCTACAAGGAGAAATGCTGTTTGGGGCTTTGATAACTGGTGAGAGACACCTTTAAAGAGCTTTACTTCGAGCCACTTGGATTCATCCAGGATAAAACCCCTGATTCTGCAGAGCTACACACTATGCAGCCAGAAGGATCCCATAAAGAATGTCTTCCACTTGCAGAAGTATGAAGATGAGAAAACCTCTCCCCAGGTGACCTCTTTACCCATCAGGGTTGGGTGGAGCAGTGGTTCTTGACAACAGTGTGCATGCTAAGTCAGTCTTGTCCCACTGTTTGTGACCCCATGGACTGTAGCCCGCCAAGCTCCTCTGTCCACAGGGATTCTCCAGGCAAAAATTCTGGAGTGAATTGCCATTTCCTCCTCCAGGGAATCTTCCCCACTCAGGGACTGAACTCGAGTCTCTTAGTCTCCTGCATTGGCAGGTGGGTTCTTTACCACTAGCACTACCTGGGAAGCCCATGACAATAGCAACCATGGCCGATATACCCTGGTCCCCAGAAAATGAGAAAAAGGGCAATGCTCCCATCCACAGTTGGTCCCCACAGTGCTCCAGGTTTGTTCTGTTCCATTTGTACCCAGCGCACAATGTGCGTCTTTTCCCCTACTCACTGTACCTTCCCACACTGCCATCCTTCCTCACCCGGACTACTATTTAAGCTTCCCCCAGAAAGCTCAGAAAAGGCCAGCAGTTAACTCTTTCCAGGGAACAATCATGTGACTGTCCTTAAAGGCAATTTTAAGTCCCAATTAACTAGGAGAAGAAAAGAACAAGTCCTTCTAAAGAGGAGTTGAACTAACATCTTCCTGTCATGATTATAAGCTGGATGCTCTTATCAGGATGTATAGGCTAAGTGGGGGTTTCCCCAGTGGCTCAGTGGTAAAGAATCTGCCTGCCAATGCAGGAGATGCAAGAGATGGGGGTTAAATCCCTGGATGGAAAAGATTCCCTGGTAGGAAATGGTAACCCGTTCCAGTATTTTTGCCTGGAAAAATCCATGGACAGAGGAGCCTGGTGGGCTACCGACCATGGGGTGGCAGAGTCAAACATGACTGAGCATGCATGAATATAGGCTAAGTGAGGTGCACCAGGCAGAGGTACCACTTTTGCTCAGCACCTGGGAGGTAGGCTTGGCCATACCTTGGGTCTCCAAGACCACTGTGAGTAGCTGATAGAAGCTGAAGTCTTCTCCAGAAAATGAATCTCTGTTCATACAAAGACTGCATTTCATTTCATGGGAAGTCGATTCATGGATCTTGGGTCGAAAGCCCAGGTTTCCAGTTTGCACTTAATCTGGCAGTATTCTTAGAGATTTCTGTCCACTATTCCAGGGAGCTAACTTAAAGATTCTTGTCTGGCTGAGAATTGCACAAGGGTGGCCCCTGGATGAACCTCAGAAGGGCTCAGGCAAGTCACTGTGACACAGCCAAATCAGCCACCCAATGTAGAGCACCTGGTGGACTCCAGGTGACAAAGAGCTTGAGTCTGTGCTTATACTCTGATTCCAACAACTTTTCTTTCGGGCTTAGCTCAATGGGGCAAGAACTGTCTTTGTAGCCAGAAGATGCCAACCCATCTGGCTTGAATACTGCTTGGCACTGGAGCTCCTTGGCCTAGGGAATTGGCCACCTATTTATGTAACAGCTTGTGTCTCTCTCCTATTCATTGAATGTATACCAGCCACACTGGACTGGTACCACACACATGAAGAGACCGCTGGTTGGACAAAGAGAAACAATTAAGGGTTATTTTCTCCCATGGCCACCTAACATTAGCTTCTCCTTGGGTGTCCATGGTTTTCTTAATTGAAGTCATTTAAACTCCAGTTTTCAAAATGTGATACCCTTCATGAGCCCTTCCAAGACCATCACCTACTGTTCTCCTTTCCAGTGTCTGAACATTGCAACTTTTAAATAGTGCAGTTATTGATGACACTGCTCTTCTCCCCCTTCTTTCTCATTATCTCTGCAAAACCTGTTGTCATTCTATGACCACAGCTGGACATGTCGCCATCAATACTTCCCATGCCATCATGAGGTTGCCAAATGGCCCAGCAAATCAGAAGAAATTGAGCAGAGTCTGGGTCTCTGGACCACAGATGAGCAGACAGTTTTATGGAAACCACTTTCCCTTCTCATCCGTACACTCTTCATCTGTTATGGAGGGGTTGACAGTGCCTGCTAGGTTTCCTAGTTTCTGCCACTCTCCACATTCTAACATCCTGTGACTCCAGCTAATTAAAGCTTGTCATAACCTGATATCTCTCAAAGTTGTCATTAAGATGTCAAGTTTTCAGGTAGGTGAAACTAAGTGTAGAGGTTGGAAGGCTAGAACCAAGAAGACTGACTCATGGCTTCCAACTTCTGGACCGAGTCCCCCTGATTTGACAGGAGCTGAACTCAAGAGGCACCTTCTAATTATCAGTGCTGGGTTAGAATTTGAGAACTTCTGGGGTTTTTTAATTTTTTAATTGAAGGAAAATTGCTTTACAATGTTGTGTTAGTTGCTGCTGTACAACAGTGTGAATCAGCCCTATGTATATCTGTACATCTTCCCTCCTTCTTGGATAGCCAAGAGTTCAAACCAGCCAATCCTAAAGGAAATCAATCTCGAATATTCATTACAAGGACTGATGCTGAAGCTGAAGCTTCATTTGGCCACCTGATGTGAAGAGCCGACTCACTGGAAATGACTCTGATGCTGGGAAAGACTGAGGGCAAGAGGAAAAGGGGGTGACAGAGGATGAGATGGTTGGATGGCATTACCAACTCAACAGACATGAGTTTGGGCAAATTCCGGGAGATAGTGAAGGACAGGGAAGCCTGGTATACTGCAGTCTATGGGGTCACAAAGAGTCAGATGAGACTGAGCAACTGAACAACAACCTCCTTCTTGAGCCTGTCTCTCTCTCCCCACCCCCCTCATCCCACCCCTTCTAGGTCATCACAGAGCACCAGGCTGGGTTCCCTGTGCTAAACAGCAGCTTCCCACTAGCTATCTGTTTTACACTTGATAGTGTATATGTGTCAATGCTACTTTTTCAGTTCATCCCACCCTCTCCTGAGAACTCCATTTTTATCCTCATGTACTTTAGAGAGAACTGGAACACTGGTGGATAAAACACACTTAGGAGTCCAGTATTGGCAGGAAAATAGTTTTCTTTCTATGGGGACCATTGAGAGCAAACTTTGCTGTAACTTTGTAGCTAAAATGTGACTATAGTGTAGCCTTCACTGGGATGGGTCCTGGTATCTTCCACAATAAGCCTACAGATGAGTCCTAGATCAGAAACCAAAAGCAAAATGCTTCCAATGGAGAGGACATCGAGTGAGACTTAAGTGCATCTTTTGAAATCATCAGTTTCAATTACTCCTTGGTATCTAGAGCCCTCAACAATGGAAGGGAGGATAGTGAATCTCCAAGGGTGAAGATGTAGATGGTGTTGAGGGGATAAACTCAGGCTCTTCCCGTCTCAGTCTGGCCAAGTTTTAGTCAATTAGAGTGTTTGGAGGGACCTGAAAATAGTCAGAAATTCTGCAGCAGGACCTAATCGTGGAGGAAACTCAGTGCATGGAAGAGTCTCTAGAGGCTTGGGGATTTTCCAAAGCTCGGGAATTCAGTGAAGCAAATTCACATGCAAGGGATGACCCAACCTGCAGGGGAGGAATTCTGGGAATTAAGCCGGAAGCTGTTTGTGTTTCTTGCAGCAGAGTCTGAACAGAAGTTGTTGAAGTGCCCAGCATACCTACGATGACAAGAGAAATAGGAGACCCCGTGCTGTAATGGGTAATTCAAATGTCTGGCTCCTCCTGTGGAGCATGGTGAGAAAAACTAGAGTATTAGATACCAGGTATGTTTAAAGCTCAACATTCAGAAAACAAAGATCATGGCATCTGGTCCCATCACTTCATGGGAAATAGATGGAGAAACAGTGGAAACAGTGTCAGACTTTATTTTGGGGGGCTCCAAAATCACTGCAGATGGTGACTGCAGCCATGAAATTAAAAGATGTTTACTCCTTGGAAGAAAAGTTATGACCAACCTAGAGAGCATATTCTAAAGCAGAGACATTACTTTGCCGACTAAGGTCCGTCTAGTCAAGGCTGTGGTTTTTCCAGTGGTCATGTATGGATGTGAAAGTTGGACTGTGAAGCAGGCTGAGCACCGAAGAGTTGATGCTTTTGAACTGTGGTGTTGGAGAAGACTCTTGAGAGTCCCTTGGACTGCAAGGAGATCCAACCAGTCCATTCTGAAGGAGATCAGCCCTGGGTGTTCTTTGGAAGGAATGATGCTAAAGCTGAAACTCCAGTACTTTGGCCACCTCATGCAAAGGGTTGACTCATTGGAAAAGACTCTGATGTTGGGAGGGATTGGGGGCAAGAGGAAAAGGGGATGACAGGATGAGATGACTGGATGGCATCACCGACTCGATGGACATGAGTCTGAGTGAACCCTGGGAGTTGGTGATGGACAGGGAGGCCTGGTGTGCTGTGATTCATGGTGCTGAACTGAACTGACTGAATGCAGTAAGGTAAACCAGATAGTGGAGAAAGCCATGGCAACACGCTTCAGTATCCTTGCCTGGAAAAACCCATGCACAGAGTCTGGTGGGCTACAGTTCATGGAGTTGCAAAGAGTTGGACATGACTGAGTGACAAACACACAAATCAGATAGTGGAAGAACAGCCCAGAGAACACCAGAGTTTTGAGCAGAAGCTCTGCCAAAATACAAGAAAGAGACAACAGAAGGAAGGCAGAGGCGTGATGAGAAATAAGGGCCGTGGCTGTGAGGCAGAGAAGAAGCCAGGCCACACTATGAAGCAGTGATGGGGAGGACAGGGAGGATTATTCAGTCAGTCCGTCAAGAAATTCATTCAGCCATTCATTCAGCAAAAATTAGGAGGATGCTTTCCTCGGTGGTTCTGTGGTAAATAATCTGCCTGACAATGCAAGAAGCACCGATTTGATCCCTGGGTGGGGAGGATCCCCTGGAGAGGGAAATGGCACCCCACTCCAGTGTTCTTGCCTGGGGAATCCCATGGACAGAGGAGCCTGGTGGGCTACAGTTCATGGAGTTGCAAAGATTTGGACACAGTTTAGCGACTAAAAAACAACTTTGAAACACCAGCATTGTGCCGGGTTCTGAGCTCTATGAGCAAGAAGAACTGACACGGTTCCCGCTAAAAGGGAGTTTTCATCCTAGTGACTGGATCCAGAGACATCTGTCCCTAAACCAGGCAGATTCAACCCCAGTGCTCCATGCCATGATGGGTGGACAACAAAGAGAATCAAGATCAAGCTTCCTGGTCTAAAAAACATCATCCTAATCAAGAAGAAAGTGAGGTTGGGAAAAGAAATTGTGAGGAATTCAGAAAAAGATGATCCCTGAGCATAAAGCTCTGAGCAGAGGAAGGGATCCTGAGATGAGAGCACCCTGACGGGGACCACGAAACAACAGCTCTTTCCAAGCCTGATGACACAGCTCAATCTTCTCTTCCTAGAGAGGAAAAATGAAAGGAAGAAAGATATCTAAAGATGTGAATAAGGGACTTCCCTGTGGTACACTGGCTTAGAATCTGCCTAGCAACACAGGAGACTCAGATTGGATCCCTGGTCAGGAAACTAAGATCCCACATGCCTTTGGAGCAACTAAGCCCATGTGCCACAACTAGAGAGTCCATGGGGTGCAACGAAAGATCCCACATGATGCAATGAAGATCCTGAGTGCCATGACTAAGACTCAACACAGCCAAATAAATAAATAAGTGCATTAAAAAATATGTGAATATGAAGAAGTTTGGAAAGAAGCCTGTACTGTCTTCTTTTAACTTTTGGAAAGCATTTGAAGGAAATACAGTTAGGAGTCTTTCTCCAAACCCCAATTCAGTTCAATTCAGTCATTCAGTCATGTCTGACTCTCTGAGACCCCATGAACTGCAGCACGCCAGGCCTCCTTGTCCACCATCAACTCCCGGAGTCTACCTAAACTCATGTCCATTGAGTCGGTGATGCCATCCAACCATCTCATCCTCTGTCGTCCCCTTCTCCTCCTGCCCTCAATCTTTCCCAGCATCGGGGTCTTTTTAAATGAGTCAGCTCTCCACATCAGGTGGCCAAAGTATTGGAGTTTCAGCCTCAAGATCAGTCCTTCAAATGAACACCCAGGACTCATCTCCTTTAGGATGGACTGGTTGGATCTCTTTGCAGTCCAAGGGATTCTCAAGAGTCTTCTCCAACACCACAGTTTAAAAGCATCAATTCTTCAGTGCTCAGCTTTCTTTATAGTCCAACTCTCACATCCACACATGACTACTGAAGAAAGCATAGCCTTGACTAGACGGACCTTTTTTGGAAAAGTAATGTCTCTGCTTTTTAGTATGCTGTCTAGGTTGGTCATAGCTTTCCTTCCAAGGAGTAAGTGTCTTTTAATTTCATGGCTGCAGTCACCATCTGCAGTGATTTTGGAGACCCAAAAAATAAAGTCTGCCACTGTTTCCACTATTTCCCCACCTATTTGCCATGAAGTGATGGGACCAGATGCCATGATCTTCGTTTTCTGAATGTTGAGCTTTAAGCCAACTTCTTCACTCTCCTCTTTTACTTTCATCAAGAGGCTCTTTAGTTTTTCTTCACTTTCTGCCTTAAGGGTAGTGTCATCTGCATATCTGAGGTTATTGATATTTCGCCTGGCAATCTTGATTCCAGCTTGTGCTTCTTCCAGCCCAGCATTTCTCATGATGTACTCTGCATATAAGTTAAATAAGCGGGGTGACAATATACAGCCTTGACATATTCTTCTCCTGATTTGGAACCAGTCTGTCTTTCCATGTCCAATTCTAACTGTTGCTTCTTGACCTGCATACAGATTTCTCAAGAGGCAGGTCAGGTGGTCTGGTATTCCCATCTCTTTCAGAATTGTCCACAGTTTATTGTGATCCACACAGTCAAAGGCTTTGGCAAAGTCAATAAAGCAGAAATAGATGTTTTTCTGGAACTCTCTTGCTTTTTCCATGATCCAGCAGATGTTGGCAATTTGATCTCTGGTACCTCTGCCTTTTCTAAAACCCCAGTTGGAAGCTACCAAAAGAGAATCACCTGAAAGGGAGGATGAAAGACTGCAGGGAGGAGAGATGGGTCCCATGACCTGCCTCCGTGGAATTGTCACATTGGGCATGGGCACATCGTGCTTGGTTTAGACACATATAGGTGTTGTCACACACCTGATGGGATAAAGCAAATGGTTCATTTATGGGAGAGCCTCTGATCCAGAATAATCTCCCATTCACTGTCTTAAAAGCCAATATCAAGAGATTTGCTATAATTAGCAAGACAGTATTTCTGCAGGGTTAAAACAGGACTGTCTTTAAAATCTAGGTGTAAATTCATTTTAACAATCTCCTTTCTCATCCTACGGGTTTCCCTGGTGGCTCAGATGGCAGAGAATCAGCCTGCAATGCAGGAGACCCGGGTTCAATTCCTGAGTCAGGAAGATGCCCTGAAGAAAGGAATGGCTACCTGCTCCAGTATCCTTGCCTGGAGAATTCCATGGACAGAGGAGCCTGGTCGGCTGCAGTCCATGGGGTCACAAAGAGTCGGACGTGACTAAGTAACTAACACATTTACACTTTCATCTTTCTCTTCCTATGCCTCAGCTGCCACCAGGAAATGGGTATTTTGAGCAGGGCACCTGAAGGAAAAGACCGATATTTATCTCTGAAGCTGTGGACACAACAGGAAGGCCAGAGTAGCTTGGCTCCATAAGGAGACTTCAAAGGAGGGAAGAGGAATAGGAGGAAACGGACTGAAAGGAAATGTTGAGATGTCTTAATGCAGAACAAGACTCTGTGAATACAAAGAGTGTCCCTGAAGGAATTGTGGGAAACTCCAAGGATCTGAAATCATCTCAACAGCATTAGCGTTCAGAATTCACATATTTTTTTCTTTTTCTCTTAAATTCTTCAAATAAGGGACACACACTCCCCTCTCTAGCTGATTTACAGAAAGGTTAAATTCCCAGACAAGGTAATCTGGGGCATGCCCTGCTCATATATTCTCATTAAGCCCAACCCAAGGCCTGCCTTGAGAAGCTGCTGCTGCTGCTAAATCGCTTCAGTCGTGTCCAACTCTATGCGACCCCATAGACGACAGCCCACCAGGCTCCCCCGTCCCTGGGATTCTCCAGGCAAGAACACTGGGGTGGGTTGCCATTTCCTTCTCCAATGCCTTGAGAAGAGAGTCCCCTTAATCCTGTCACTGTTGCTATTTGGAAGAAATATGGAACAACATATAGGCATCGTAATTAAGATGGATTTTTCTGGAACTGACAACATTCACAAGAATCACCATTCATGTTCATATTAGCTGCTTTTTTTCACCTCTCAGATTAAGTCTGAGAAACCTTCTTTCTAGTTTAACTCCCCCAACTGTATACCCTTTTTCATTCTCCATATATCATCCTCATTCCCTAGATATGCATTATTCTAATGTATTTTCAAATATGATAAAGGAACATAAGCCCTAAAGTCAGACTTCCCAATTTCAAATCCCAGCTAACCTTTTGCCTGTGTGACTTTAGTTGAATTATTCAATCTTAGTAAATCACAGTTTCTTAATTTGTAAAATGGGGATGTTGATGTCAATCATATAACTTTTATTTTTATTAGAATACATTAGCAGTTGATTTATAGTGTGTTTCAAATGTACAGCAAAGTGAATCAGTTTTACATAGATCCACTCTTTTGTAAATTATTTTCCTAAATAGATATTTTCCCATACAGAGTATTAAGTAGACTTCCCTGTGCTATACAGTAGGAATCATATGACTCTTGATGTTACTAATGATGATTAAATTTAAGTAGGCTGTTTAGTACAGAGCCTGGCTCAAATCAGACACTCAATATGAGTACATTGTATTATAACTGTAGGAAAATGTTAAAAGCTTTGGAGAAAAAGAATAATACTTTCCCACTTAACAACCCTCATCTCTGTATGTGCCTGTATGTGTTTTAATTTCTTTGAGACACATTGAATTTAACAGAGAATATGCTTCAGAGACAAAAAAAATACTCTCATCAATCATTGTACCATTTTGCCTTCTTTGGTTCTGCAATGTTTAACTTTACTCTTTGTTTGTATTTATGACATTCTCCACTAAATTTCAGGGCAGTGTTTGCCAGAGTAGATTTTTAAGCCTATCCATCAGTTTGTCATGACTCTGATGGGTCTCTAGAGCAGAGAGAAAAAGAAAGACATAAAATCAAGATCTTTATGAGGCTGAGGCAAAAGAAAGAAATTGTGCAGAAAATAAATAACACTGGGCTAGCAGTTCTATATCTCTTTATCTATCACTGTATTAGTACATAGCTATTAAGTTTGTGACAACCACTTCAATCATTGTTTTTTTCATTTGGAAATTGAGTAATTGAATAAAATAACCTCTAAGACTGTTCGCATGGTGCTTCCCTGGTGGCTCAGGTGGTAAAGAATCTGCCTGAAATGCAGGAGACACTGGTTCAATCCCAGGGTCAGGAAGATCCCCTGGAGAAGGAAATGGCAGCCCACTCCAGTATTCTTGCCTGGAGAATTCCATGGACAGAGGAGCCTGGTGGGCTACAATCTGTGGGATCGCAAACAGTAGGATACGACTGAGCAACTAACACTTTAACACTGTTCCCACTTTAAGATAACTTGGTTTTGCCATTTTGCCTCTAGGAGCTATGAGAGAGTTATTATGTAAGATGTAAAGAGACCTGAAACTTGATTCCTGCTGGGTAAGTTAAAGGATGACTTGAGTAGGTAAAGAGGACAGTAAAGGTCATTTTGGACATCTGGACCCAAAAAAAATGAGCAGTGACTTGGAGAAAATTTTGTAGTGTGTCTGTTTACAGTGGAAGTATTAATGTTAGAAAGCTAGAGTAGGTTTAGCACTGGAAAAGACCCTGCATGTCAAGCTCTTAAGAAGCATTTGGCTGCTATTGGAGTATTTTGAACAGGTGAGTATACTGCAATGTCAAAAGGCATCATCAGAGAAAAAAATCACTGGTCAAAGTTGACAAAGCCAATAAATAGTTTGTAAATTTGAAATTCTCATTAGAAAATACCACTCCAACATTCAGGAGAGAAAAAGATTCAAATTATTAATATTTAGGCTGTATTTGTATAATACTGCATGTATGCTCAGTTGCTCACTAATGTCCGACTCTTTGTGACCCTATGGACTGCCGTCTGCCAGGGTCCCCTGTCCGTGGGATTCTCCACGCAAGAATACTGGATTGGGTTGCCATGCCTTCTTCCTCTCTTTTGTCTCCTGCTTTGGCAGACAGATTCTTTACCACTAGCGCCACCTGGAAAGCCCATATAATACTGCATCAAAGAACAAAAGAACAATTCAGGTGATCTTATTTTAATAGGAATGTTTGGATGAATTTCAACTTAGTTTTAAATTCAGGCAAAACAATTTGCGTATGTAGACTCAGCCTCCATCTCATGTTTTCATGATTTAAGGCTTCCTAGTGGACATCAAGTGATATTTCATCACTAAGAACCAGTGCAGCCCTATCCTTTGGGTCTTTTCCCATAAATGATATTGCTCATGTGGACCAAGTATGAATGAATGGCTTTTGAGGATATTATCAAGGATGTGATCAGTCAAATGTGAAAACTCAAACGCATTTGGGATCATTTGGAGCTTTTTTGAGATACGATAAAGGTGTTTGTTGGAGAGTTTGCTTTATTTTCCTAGCCAAGTGGCCCATTGACTTGCAAATAACATGTATGAATCTCTTGTGTTTTCTTCCAGGGTCTTTCTTTCCTGATTTCAGGCCCTCAGAAACCGTTTTTAAAATAGCATTTTGGCTCGGTTACCTAAACAGCTGCATCAACCCCATTATATACCCATGCTCCAGTCAAGAGTTTAAAAAGGCCTTTCAGAATGTCTTGAGAATCCAGTGTCTGCGACGGAAGCAGTCCTCCAAACACACCCTGGGCTACGCGCTGCATGCACCCAGCCACGCCCTGGAGGGACAGCACAAGGACCTGGTTCGCATTCCGGTGGGATCTGCAGAGACCTTCTATAAGATCTCCAAGACGGATGGGGTCTGTGAATGGAAAATTTTCTCTTCCCTACCCCGCGGATCTGCCAGGATGGCGGTGGCCAGAGATCCGTCAGCCTGCACCACTGCCCGGGTGAGAAGTAAAAGCTTTTTGCAAGTGTGCTGTTGCCTGGGGCCCTCGACCCCCAGTCATGGAGAGAATCATCAGATTCCGACCATTAAGATCCACACCATCTCCCTCAGTGAAAATGGGGAGGAAGTCTAAAGGACAGGAAAGGTCAGAAGGATGGGAGGGTGATCTTAAGCACCCACTCTCCACTTCCTTCTGGGAAGGCAAGTTCACGTTCCTTGGATGCTGAGACACAGCCAGTAAACCAGGGACCCATCTGGGAAGGGGCTGGGGAGGAGAGCTGACTCTGGGGCAGAGGTAGGGCTTAGAGATGAGAGAAGATGTCCTACCACCATCCAGTTCACTCTGATGAGAAACAGCATTTCCTTGAGGCTAATGCTCTCTGGGTCATTCTCTGAGCCCCTTTCAACGACAAACACCATGGGAAACAGAATTTCATACACAATCCAAAAGACGATAAATATAGGATTATGATTTCATCGTGAATATTTTGAGCATGCACGCTAAGTTTGGAGCTATTTCTTGATGGAGTGAGGGGATTTTATTTCCAGGCTAAACTTGCTGAAAGCCACGTTGGATTTTTATGGGGAGAAGGCCTGGAGAGGAAGAGCCTTAAGATGGTGGCCAATATCCAGACACATTATTTTTAGACCAAGTTTTACAGTCCACCCTTTCTCAGTTTGGGTGAAACTTGACAGTGAGATTTTATTTACCTTTTGCTGCTGCTTGACAGGATACTGCTCCCGATTCCCTAAGGATGAGGGTGAGGGGCACTCATTATGTCAATGGTCATCTGCACTTGGGTCTAGAGAGTGTTGAAAGAACCAGTTGGGAAAAGGATGGCTTTTCCTAATGGAAGACAGTAAGGATGAGAGTCAGTTCTTCAACTTCTATGGACAGAATTCCATTAAGTGGTTCCAAGATCAGGTGGAAGAAGGCTTCTTGTGTAACATACTTAAAGATCAAGAGTTTGGGGTGGGGTGGGGTGGGTGCTACTTTCAAGCTAAGAAAGAGGCTACAAAATTACTCCACAGCCTTTTCAACATGGCATAGAAAGGCTTTTCTTGGCAAATCACTTACTTTTTCCAGAATCCCATTATGAAAACCCAGGGCGTATAATGTTTTGAATGGCATATCACCACTGCCGTTTTTTCTCAGCTGCTTCACTACTGCATAAAGAGTGAGGTCCATGGTCCCCAGGGCACATGGGACATGCCAGAAGAAGCCTGATGATTCACGTACCTCCTTCCTGAACTCTGAAAGATACTCTTAGGAAGATGCTTTCTGGTCACTTTAAGCCCATCAAAAACAGAAGTTTGCAAATTGTTTTTGACAGAAGCCTATTTCTGCTGAGAAAAGATCCAGTCCCCCATTTACTGAACATATTCCCACTTTTTACAAGAATTTGGGGGAGGAGCTATATTTTGTTTTCTGTATATCAAATTTTGGTAAACCTCAAGAATTCAATATATTACAAAGATACAGATGGTGACTATCTGTAAAAACTAAAATATTTTCACATTCCACAATAGGAATTTAAAAGAAGATTTATGTTTTTGAAATAATGCTTGACTAGAATCACAGGTCTAAAACTTCTAACCATTTCTATGGTCTATTTCCCCTATTTGGGGTAATTCCCTCTAAGAATTTTAAAACAGATTATTGCCATTTTTTAAATTTTCATTTATTTATTTATTTATTTTTGCCACCTCACATGGCCTGCAGGATCTTAGTTCCCTGACCAGGGATTGAACCCAGGTCCTCAGCAGTGAGTGTACAGAGTCTTAACCACTGGACCACCAGGGAATTTTCCATTATAGACATTATTTAACCTTCACTGCAAAGGTAGTGGCACCATCATCTTTTCCTTCTTTCCTTGCAGCAAAGTGATAATTTCCTGAAATCCTTCTGAAAGGCTAATTTGTTTACATACTGCCATGGAAGGTATGTTTGCACATCAGTTGGAGTTTGGTTGTTGGTTGTGTTTTGACATAGAATGTTACTGCTTTCTCGGTCCTTTCTGGAAAGTGTCTCATTGTTGTCCAGTTAGACACTCTGCCTTTTGCTTGTAACTTAGACTCTGGCAGTAGATGCTGGCTGTATTTCCAGACTCCTCTGGTCTCTTTGCACGTCTCACGATGGCTCTGCCAGATGTGGGTGTCATATTGTGCATGGAGGCACACGGGAAGGACTTGACTACGTACACCTTGCTTCAGTTTCATTGTTGAGAAGAACTTCTTTTAGGATCTGAATTTTTAAAACTACTTATACCAGGCTCACCCTTATAGGAAGAACAACTCCATGAAAAGAAGGGTAACAGTTTTTCTTCACCAGAATATGACTCCATGTTTGAGCTGGTCTTTAAACACCTTAGAGACAAATTTAAATTTTAAATACAAAAAAGCTTAGGATCACCAGAAAACTAGCCTTAATGCCACTTCTAATCAAAGACAACAATTTGAAAACCTTCCGGTCATCAGATAAAATCCATGACAATTGTATTCATGTAAAACTATCCGTAAATAATTGTCTGCTACACACTTCTCCATCCCCAGGCCCTCCAGGGAGGCAAACTTTAACATTTTTTTCCTTTCCCATGACTTGATATTAGGTACAAACACACCAGTTTTACGAAAAATTGATAATGTCACCCAAGACTTAGTCAAAGCGGGATAAACAATACACGAGTTATTTTTTTTACTCATCCACAAAAATCTCTGTACCTTGGAGCATGCCAAAAACTCTCTAAAATTGTCACAGTTAAACAAATGATCGTCATATTTATACTCATATGTTTACTGCTTCTATTTGGAGTTTGGAGAATGTACCCAGAGTAACAGTGATCAAAATATCTTCTCTAATGTGTTATAAAAAGCAGTTGCTTTCAGGATTGTCTAAACATCAGCAAAAAATCAACTTGACATTATGGGATAGGTGAAACTTGAGTTTCTTCTGCAATTCAAATCGCATGCATTAAGAGAGACCTTGAATCTCTTTATTCAGGAATTTCGCCAGAGCTTTGCAAGGATTTCAGAAAAGCATTTTATGTGTTACGCTTTCTTCATTTGACCTCCCATAAGGGAAGTCTCAGCCAACACTGCTTCTGCCTGTAATCACTTGGGGTCTGCTGCTGCTAAGTCGCTTCAGTCGTGTCCGAATTTGTGCAACCCCATAGACGGCAGCCCATCAGGCTCCACCATCCCTGGGATTCTCTAGGCAAGAACACTGGAGTGGGTTGCCATTTCCTTCTCCAATGCATGAAAGTGAAAAGTGAAAGTGAAGTTGCTCAGTCCTGTCCGACTCTTCACTACCCAATGGACTGCAGCCTACCAGGCTCCTCCATCCATGGGATTTTCCAGCCAAGAGTACTGGAGTGGGGTGCCATTGCCTTCTCGGGCTTCTAATGCTCTTGCCAGATGCTTGGATTGGTCCATCCATAGTGGACAGTGTTATTTGGGTAAATAAATATTTTCTTAAGGTTTTCTTCTTAGGTGTTACTATGTGCCAAGCACAGGCAGAACATTTCACATCCATAGTCTCTAAATGTCATAGCAGTTCTACTGTTCTTATTTGAGAGCCAAGAAATTTGATAGTTAAATGTGATTAATGATTCACCCAAGGCCAAGGAAGAACCATGGTTTGATCCTGGGTCTTCCAAACCCTAATGTCTACATGTTTCCCACCAACACCTCAGCCTCATAAGTAGTAAACGTCAAAGCCCCCAAATTGGAGTTGGATATGCTGATGATACTAAACCATTTTTGTCATTGTTACTGTTCAGTTGCTAAGTCGTATATGACTCTTTGCCACCCCATGGACTAGCAGCCCACCAGGCTCCTTTGTCCAAGGGATTTCCCAGCCAAGAATACTGGAGTGGGTTGCCATTTCCTCCTCCAGGGGATCTTCCTGGATCATGGATGGAATCCGTGTCTCCTGCATTGGCAGACGGATTCTTTACCACTGAACCACCAGGGAAGCCACTATACTCAAACTTTGAATGTTTTGTTTCTTTGGGATTTACTTCCAATTAATCTCAATAAATATGCCGCCAATTTTCCAGCCCAGCCAAACCCAAGAGCAGGTCATAATTGTAAGGGTTTGGCACCTACAATTCTATCAAACTGCACCACTTTTGTAGGGTATTGTGACCTGGAATGTTACTGAGGCTTTGCGTGAAGAACAAATTATATCAAACTGGGTGAAGATGGACATGTAAGAGAAGGCAGAAGAGGCTGCCTTGGCTTAGAACAGCAAACACATTTGTGGATTAAAAAAAACACATTGTGCAGTGTGTTGAAGTTATTGACGACAAGCCACAGTTCATAAGCACACTTTCAGGAAGTATAGCCCTTTTTAAAATAAATAAAAAATAAATACAATATCACTTTCTTTCACCTGTACTCCAAAAATAATTTTTTTGAGTTGGAGAAAGAGAAGGAATTAGAGATACTTCACCAGGAATTATAGAGTCCAGAGGGTATGTCAAACGTGAATTTCATGTCTGTCACCAGGAGGAAATGGTTCAGAACGCTGGTTTTCAAGTACCAGAGACCTGGGCAATCTTTGAAAATGAAGACTCAGTTGGTAGCTATAGCTACTTCTTAGATGGCATCCTCTTGCTTCTGAATTTCACAAATGAAAACTTTTAAGTCCTAAGCATCTTGGTTACCCCCACCCCCCTCCACCCCCCAAAATGAACCATCACGCAGACCTTCTGGCCCCATAAGGTTCATGATTATGGCCTGGGAGTTAGAACATGTTAGAAACTCTTTGCTTGGGCAGGTAATTATTCTCTCTTTAATCACGGCTACTTAATCACAGCTTGACAAACATTCTCACTTGCTTCGGGGGCTGTTTCTGCTCAGATGGTCCTGTCAGAAGAGATGCTGCTTCTGTGTATGAGTACTTGTTCACTTAATTAAGGAGAGAGCTCTGCTCATCAGCAAGGGGAGAAGGGAGCCCAAGCGCATGGAAGGTATACTCTGCAAGCAAAACCAGGGAGACTGGAAAACAAGGCAGCAGTGATAAATATGGTGGCATCCGAGGTGTGCTCATTTGTCACTCTGATTTCTTTTTACACTACTAGGACTTTTAGCCATCAAACTAGCTGCACACAGCTCTGGTGGAGCTCCGGTTGGAACACTGTTGACATCTGCTCCCTGTCTGCAAACTATACTTTGGAGCAGGGCTGAGCCCAGACTGCTGTGGGGTCCGTCATCTTCCAAAAGCAATGGCAGCAGTGAGAGCCTCTGGCCCTCCAAGTCCCTGCAAGATGAGTGAGTGCAGATGACTGTGATGGGGCTGGGCTGTCAAGAGCAAGCTGGAATTTGAACAGAGGATGCCGGATCTTGCCAGCGATCCTGTCAGCATTCCCTCTTTCCCTCTTACCCAGACCTCAATGTCACAGGGGCTATGGATGGATCTTGTCTGCTCTGTACAGGAAAAAATCATGTCTTGGCTACTGCAACATGAACTACTGAGTCTTCTACCTCGAAGGAAGGTCATGGCGTTGGAAGAGGGCTGTGGAGGAGGAGAAAGACTTACCCTGGACATTGCTCAAAGCTGTTCAGTAATGCGTTCCTGCAACTGCTCAACAAGAAACTTCCCTAAAACTGTTGCTGATTCATTTCCAAAGACAGATCAACTGTCTTTCCTCTACTTGTGGCTCAGGAGTCACTACGTTACTTGCCCTCCATAGCATAGTCAAAGTGGCACATCTTGAGCTATAAATGATTATTGCGAAACTATGAGGAATCCATATTTAATTAGATTATAAAGTCTGAGGACAAATTTGTACTATATTTGGCAGGGGGGGTGGAATGAAGGCTCTGATCTGTTAGAAAGCTTGAATATAATAACTGCATTCTGCTGTGATGGGCTTCTGCAGCAGGAGACACTGGTTCGATCCCTGGGTCAGGAAGATCCCCTGGAGAAGGGCATGGCAACCCACTCCAGTATTCTTGCCTGGAGAATTCCATGGATAGAGGGATCTGGCAGACTATGGTCCATGGGGTCACAAAGAGTTGGAAACAATTGAAGCATGCACGCACATTCTGATGTGATAGAAAAGAAACTACAGACAGTCCCAACAGAAGTTTAATATTTTCTTCTATTTATACATTTCATACGAGTCCAAAGTATATTTGCATATCTCGAGTCCTACCCCGTGAGGTAGGAAGAGAAATAAGGAATTATGTTTATTAGCGTATGAAGAGCCAAGGGGAGGGATGAGGTTAAGCTGAGGATTTCTTTGAATATCTTCAAATCCAGCCTCTGACTTCTTTTTCCTAGATGCCTTCAATATCCCCAAGGTCCACTGCATTTCTCAAGACCCTGACATTCACATTTCACTCACTCACCTCTGAGCCGTATTTTCAGCTCTGTTTGTACCTTCTCTCCCGCTGTATCTCTGCTGGTGGCTGGGCTGATCAAGATTGTTCCGGGGGCTGAGTGCATATTTGTCTAGGCTTCTCTCATTGGCTAAAAGACAAGCAGATGTTATTCTGCTCATTCTCCCTAGATAGGCAGCAGCAGAGCTAAGGAAATAAGCAGGGCAGGAGGGGCTCTTGGTTTGCTCAACGCAGTGACCTGTCAGGCAAAGACAGCAGTGACTGATACCTTAAGGACTTCAGGGATGCAAAAGTCCCAGAGAGAGTTTTGGGAATGTTCATTTTCCTGTGAGCCTGAGAGTTGTATGCACGATGATCATTACCATCAGCAAGTTGTTCACTTCTGCTCCTGCACCAGGCTCTGCATTTGGCACAAAAAGAAAAAGAAAATACAGAAAGGCACAGACAGTCCCCAGCTTGTGATCTGGGTGTGTTCCAAACTCATCTGTTGCATTTTTCCAAGAGGCATTGTTATAAATGGGGGTGGGGGAGGATGTTCTCAGATGAACCAAAAACCAAAAATAAAAATCTATTTAATATACACGTGGGGTTGGCCAACATTTTCTGCAAATGGCTAGATAGTAAATAATTTCGGCATTGTGGGCCTTACAGTCTCTGTCACACATTCTTCTTTGTTTGAAATTTTTTGTGGGGAGGGGAGACCCTCTAAATATGTACAAACCATTCTTAGTCCACAGCCTGTACCAAGAAAAACAAAATAACAACAGACCAGGGGCCGTAGTTTTCGATCCTTGATCTCTGCCATCACTTGTTTACAGCATAGTACAAACAATGCTAAGCACTGGATTTGGTTTTTCAACAGCAAGTTCTGTTGTTTTTTTTTAATGTTCAATTGCCACATCTACACTTGATTACATCAGCATTTCCAAACTGTGCGAGTTGTTAAGTAAAGTGACAGCGTTCATGTTCAGGGCTGGAGCCTGCTCCAGTATGACTTGCCCACCCAAAAGATACACTCCAGTATGTCATTGTGATTTTCAGTCCCCACTCCCACTGCTGTATTCTGCAGAGCCAGCAGTTCAGCAGAAGCCCAGGGCCATCCACAGGGGTCTTTTTAGCTCTTCCCCTCATTGGAAAAATTCTCTGGCACAGTCTGGCCAACTGCGAGAGCAGCAACAGCCAACCACAGCCACTTGACTAAGGCCAATGTGAAGTTCCTCCCAGACTGCTGGAGGCTGCTGTAGGGAGGTCCTCACTTGGCTCCATGGGGAGGCCTCCTGACCACAGCACAAGTACCCGGGCAATTAGCAGTCTGCTACTGGAGCTCACCAGGACCTGGGGTCCAGAGGAGGTGCTGGACAGGCAAGAAGGTCAAACCAGTCACTCCTAAAGGAAATAGAACCTGAATAGTCCTTGGAAGGATTGATGCTGAAGCTGAAGCTCCAATACTTTGGCCACTTGATGCGAAGAGCTGACTCATTAGAAAAGACCCCAATGCTGGGAAAGATTGAGGGCAAGAAGAGAAGGGGGCAACAGAGGATGAGATGGCTGGATGGCATCACTGACTCGATGGACATGAGTTTGAGCAAGCTCTGTGAGTTGGTGATGGACAGTGAAGCCTGGCGTGCTGCTGTCATGGGGTTACAAAGAGTTGGACACGACTAAACGACTGAACAAGTTACCAACAGGAGCTCTTCTCCTCCTCCTCCTCCTCCTCCCCCCTCCCACCTCCCTTTCCCCTCCCCTCCCCACTCCCCCTCCTCCTTTTCCTCTCCCTTTTTGTTTAAGTCTGAAATGACCTAACTAGACTCAAAATGGCGTTACTATGGAAACATATTTAGCCCTCCCCTGGGATAACAGAGCTCTATTTTTCTGAGCTGGTGCCTTGTGGGAGGGGTTTCCTTTCCATCCCCTCCAATTCTGATAGGCAGTGGGGGGAGAAAGACAGTCTCAGCTGGAAACAAGGTGTGCAGTTCCCTTGGTCCAGGACAGGGTATGCACAGTGCTAAGAGATGAGACTTGGTGGAGATAGGGATGGGATGCGGTGGAGGGCAGACCTGATGGGGAAGGACCTGGGAGCGTGGAGATCTATCAGTCATAAACAACACTGCCAGCGGCAGGTGTAGAATGGAGGACTGGACAGACACTGCTCCTGTTTGGCAGCTTCCTTTCCCTCCTCCCAGCCCTGTCTATCTTCACCCTCTCCTTTCTTTGCTTCGCCTGTCCTTCCTCATCACTCCTCTCTCTCCATCATTCCACCCTCCACCTCTTGTGAAATTTACAGGCAGTGATGATGTTGGGGTGGGTGCCCTTACTCCAGAGGGTGCCAGTTTCCATGGGGTACAGTGCTGGCAAGCTGGTGCTCCCCTCAGCTGCTGCACCCCTCCCACGGGAGACCCCCACCTTCCAGTGAGTCCAGGGCAGGAAAGGCCCCCAGTCTGAGAGCACAGGGGAAGCCTCCCCAAGGAGGACCCTTACCCTTTGGCAGGATTGCTGTCTTTGTCTTCTTATACTATTAGTTCCAAAGGAAAGCTACAACACCATGTGCAGTCGCATCTCAGAAAAGAGTCAGGAGTGGTATTTGTTCCCCTTCTCCCAGATGTGTGTCTCTTCTTTTACCAGCTGCTGCGTCTCCCTTTCTGATGTTCAGAAGTCTTTACGGACCCTACAATGCCCTCTTCTCTTCCTCTTCTTCATCATTTGTCTCTGGATTTTGTTTCTTCCCCTTTTTCTTTCCCTCTTAGGGTCTCCAGGGCCTTGATTAATGCCATAAAGTAAACTTAGCTTCATGTCAGCATGAGGCAGTGGTTATTCCCCCAGAAGGGATGCTATGCTCTGCTAAGTCGCTTCAGTTGTGTCTGATTCTCTGCAACCCATTGGATAGTAGCCCACCAGGCTCCTGTGTCAGTGGGATTCTCTAGGCAAGAATACTGGAGTGATACTGTAGGTAGAACTCAACTGGATGCAAGGTGTTCTTTCATTCCTGATGCTCCTATCCCCATCTTTATCCCCCCAGCCCATCCATTCCTGCACTGTGTTCCAGGACTCTTTCTCTTCTTTCATCATACCCACCAGGAGCCTTCTTACTGTAAGCAAAGGATCCTCTCCTGCCAAACATGTGCCTGCTTTTGCTGACACAGCTCTTAACATTTGTAATCCTTCCATTTGCAAGGGGCATCATAACAAAGGACCACACACTGAGTGACTTAAACAGCAGAAATTTATTCTCTCCGAGTCTAGAGGCTGGAAGTTCAAAATGAAAGTGTTGGCCGAGTTGGTTCTTCTGAAGCCTCTCTCCTTGAGTTACAGACAGCCACCTCCTGCTTGTATCTGCACACAACCTTCCCTCTGGGTGTCTGTGCCCTAGCTTCCTCCCTTAGAAGGACACCAGTCCTATTGGATTGGAGCCCATGCCAATGACCTCATTTAACTGCAGGTACATCTCTTAAGACCATATCTCCAAATACAGTCACATTCTAGGGTACCAGGAATTAGGATTTCAGCATACAAAACTTAGGGGGGAAACAATCCAGCCCATAGCACTTCCCTCCCCACTGTCTTCTTTCTTCACATAAAAATGTACCCATAATTCTTTTCCCAAAGCAGAAGTTCAAATGCAGTCCTTCCCAAAGACCCTCTCCAAGATCCTACAGCAGTTATCTATCACATGTATTTGGCAACTACTTGTGCACTTCAGGGGCTTCCCTGGTGGCTCAGACAGTAAAGAATCTGCCTGCAATGTGGGAGACCCAGGTTCAGTCCCTGGGTCAGGAAGATCCCTTGGAGGAGGAAATGGTAACCCACTCGAGTATTCCTGCCTGGAGAATCCCATGGACAGAGGAGCCTAATGGGCTACAGTCCATGGGGGTCCCAAACAGTCAGACACGACCGAGTGACAAACACACTTGTGCACTTTATTGTTATCTTTCTGTTGCTTTTTAAAAAATCCATAACTCCTTTTTCACTTTAGAATGTACTTTATACCCTACCTTTATTGGTTCCATGTTCTTAACTAGATGGAAACTCTGGGAAAGCAGAAACTGTCATATGATTCCATATGTGTACAGCAGTCCTCAGCACCTAGGTGTCATCTCGGAAGACAGGCTCTCCTAAGCAGGCCAGGAGAAAGGGGACAGAGAGAAGCTAGGGACCACTAATCCAAGCAATAGTAAGAGGCAGGGGCTGGGAGCTGGGAGACCAGGACCACAGGTGCTGAGGAGCACCAGACAATCCACCAGGAAGGTCCAGGTAATAGTTGATAACAAAAGGCTTCTGCAAATTTACAGCAGGAATGTAGTCAGCATGCAGAGCCCAGCAGTGGGGAATCCCAGGCTCGTTGTCTTCACACCCACATGCCAACATAGACACCCTCAGAGCTACCAGTGAACGGGACAGACTCTAGATCCTGAGAAAAGGTGAGACAGAGCAAGACTGGATCAAGAACCAAAGCCTGGGAATTCCCTAGTGGTCCAGTGGTTAAGACTTGGCCCTTCAACTGCCAAGGTCTCAGGTTCAATCCTTGGTCAGGGAACTAAGATCCTGCAAGCCCTGCAGTGTGGCCAAAAAAAGAAAAAATGAACCAAAGGCAGAATGCTTTGATCCTGGGAGTTGGGTCACTGAGAAGCAGCACATAGGAGGCTGTGGTTTCCATAGTCCCCCATTCCCAGCAGTGGCTGAGTTAATACTATTTCGATGATGTCTGCCCTACATCAAGATTAGCTTGGAAAACTGGTGCCAACCAGCCTTCAAATAGCCTTTCCTCTTTTGTCTCACAACCCAAGAGTGGAGGAAAGCAAGATACACTGACTTGATTGGCTATGAGGATGTATACAGCCATTCCCCCCTCACAGGCCTTTTAATTCCAACCTGAAAACCACCTCCCACCCTCACTGCCCAAACCCTCAGTGACTATATAGTGTCTAATCTCAGCTGCTTCTGCTTCTGCCTCTTGGGAACCCCCAGCCCATTCCCTTAGAGGGTGGCCTTAGAGGACCTTGGTCTGGTCCCCTTGCTTCTCTTGAGAAAATCTGATCCCACTTCTGTTTCATCAGTCCACCTAAGTCCTTCATTGTAGACAAATTTATTACCTGCCTGGTGCTTTCCTGACAGCCAAAGAGTGATACCTTCTCTTCTGCCTGGATTTTGCTGAGAAGCACAAGCCTCTATTCTCATTTTGAAGAACCAGCTTAGCATCTGCTGTCATGCTTTCTGGGTGAAGAATCATCCCACTTCAGTTTCCTGGTCCCTTGCCTCCTCCCCAGAGACCCTCATACTGGAAGTGTTTCTGGTTTCATGCTATCTATCACAACAAGGGAACACCGTTTTGTCCAGAGTAATGTGGTTTGCCAGCTTCAGTCCAACCTAGAAATTATAGGAGGGATAAAATCACATGAAAAGGCAGGTCCTACAAAAGCATTAAAATGTATTTAAACCAAAACCATCCAAAAATAGGTTTGATTGAGTGTGGCAATGGCTTATTGATTTATCCAATAAAAAGAAAAAACCATCTTTCTTCCTCACTCTGGTCCTCATGCCTTTTGCTAAACCCAGCATTATCTTCCTAATGAAAAGATTTCAGCTCTGCAGCTTGGCTAATTGAAATCTCAAGAGTGGGAGGGTCCTTGGTACATTAATCAAAAGTTGAGCCTCAGTATGAATGCATCTTAGTCCCAGCGCCCTCCCCACCCAGACCCTCTGTCATAGCAGAGGTGACGGTTGTTGAAAAGACCTGGGACATGGGAAGCATTGATACTTGAGGAGATGAATGAGCAGATTTAATCAAAAATAAAGATATTCAAACTCAATCTGATAAGTAGGAAGGCTATTAAAGAGTAAGCTGTTGAGGGTTTCACTGGTGGTCCATTGGCTAAGAATCTACCAGCCAATGCAGGGGCCGTGGGTTCGATCCCTGGTCCAGGAAGATCCCACATGCAGCAGAGCAACTAAGCCCATGCACTACAACTAATTAGTCTGCGCTCTAGAGCCAGAGAGTCAACGCTGCTAAGCTCAAGTGCCACGACTACTGAAGCCTGAGCACGTAGAGCCCGTGCTCTGCAACAAGAGAAGTCACCACAATGAGAAGCCCGAGTACCGCAACGAGAGACTAGTCCCCACTCACCCCAACTAGAGAAGCCAGAGCACAGCGAGACCCAGTGCAGCCAAAAATAAATCTTAAAAAACAAAAAGTGTGAAATATTCTTGAGCAAAACAAACAAAAATTGCAAATATTTAAATAACAAATTATGGCTAATTTTCTACACACTTTCTTAATGTAGTTAAATACCTATCAGGGAGTCATTGAATAAGAAAATGGAGTCCCCTTCTTGCTTTTGTCTCTACTTCCAGCAGCTCCTCTGATCCTCTGCTTTCTTATTGCAATCACACGCAACCTTGATCCCTAAACTTCAGCACACAAGAGCTGCCACTGTGCAACAAAAATTTTGCTTCAGCTTGTAAAGCCTGAGTCAAAACACATGCTTTCTTCATCAGATGTAGAAGGAGGAAAATAGCTATTTTTGTCTCTGGGGTATAAAGCCATAAGCAATCCATTTTCCAGTTATTACCACACCTACTTAACCCAATGTTGCAGACAATGAAATGAGTTTGCTGCCTACAAGGCACTGTGATGGAGTATGTAGAGATAAAGCTTTAAAGAATAAAAATTAAAAATTAAAAAAAATTGGAGCATCTCCTATGTGAGAGATGCAGTGAGCTAAGCCCACTGCCCATTTTTGATACGGTAAAGTACAAAATTTACAGTCGCATTACCAAAGAAGCATTTTCACAGAGAACTAATAGAGTGGTATGGGTATGAGAAGAATAAAAACAGTAGTCATAAGGGAGTTCAGGGAAAAGAGAAAGACTGGAAAAAGCTGAGCATCCTCTGTACCTTTTTCTGGAGCTCACCTGTGTAGGCACCCAGTTTGCTGAAGACTTGGCCTGGCATGGGTAATGTCAGAGCCCATCATAGGAGGGGAACCTGTGGATTAAGTAAGCAGGGACCTGGGAGCCACAAAACCTGGGCTTATTTTCAAGCCTCAACTTTATTCCTAACAAGGTTCTTGGACAAGTCATGCAACCTCTCTTGGCCTCATCTCCCTCACCTGTGAAATGGGTAAGCAAATGAAATGATGGAGGTGAAATTATCTCGCATGAGGATAAAACATTTGAAATCACAATAGCCCCTGATAAATGCTACCCTCTTTCCATGTCTTCATTTCCCCTCCCAAGTGCTATATAAATAAATGACATTATTATAAATTAGATCACCTTTAGAGTATCTTAACTGGAGGAGGAAATGACAATTCCGTCCAGTATTCTTGTCTGGGAAATCCCATGGATGGTAGAGCCTGGCAGGCTACAGTCCATGGGGTCACAAAAAAGAGTTGGACGCAACTGAGCATGGGCACACACACACACAGAGTATCTTAAAGCCCTGAAAACGCCACATTCAGGAAAAGACAGACTAAGTCTTCCTGTTTCCTTTGCTCTTCATCCTAATTCAGTTGATACTTTCTAGAAGTTGGTCATCACCAGTTCAAGACACAAGTGAGTCTTTCCCTAGAAAGGAATTCACAAGATGGGTGCTTTACCATCGCCTGGGAGCTGTCACTTGTAAATTTAGAGTGCTTGGCACCAAATTCCAAGTTTCAGTTATTTCTCCACACCCTGCCCCCAACCCGTCATGATGTTATTTTCCTTGGATTAGAAATAAACCCACCAGAACATTTTGTTTTAATTTTTAAAAGTCAGACTCACTGGGCTACTCTAAGGCTTTCCAGCCGACTTTCAGATTATAGACAGCCCAGAACAAGAATATCAGGGCTGGCGTTTGTAATCTTTCTCACATTGATGACTTACTTGGCAAATAGGAAGTATTTTGTTAGCATCATTGTCCTATGAAAGACACTGTACGGGATGCGGACACTATAAGATGTGTGTGAGTTTATACAATCAACATTAAGAGGAAGAGAAGTAATTTTGACCAGAGTGATTGAAGCAAAGCTTGGGGCTAAAAATCATCTCAGGAAAAAGGGCTGGACACCACTTGGCCTGGGGAACCGTCAGCAGTGTTTACAAGATGCAATAGCAAATTCCGGTCATGACCCACGAGCTGTTTAGATTTCAGCCGGAATTAAAACCCACAGCATGGGATCACCACGTCACAGTCTTAGCTCTCATTTCAAGTGCTGCTCATGAGAGCCTCACCATTTCTGTGGAGCCCTTTTAAAGATCTCTGGGACCCCTCGGGCAAGAGGCACGACAGGAAGGTCCACATGCTAGCTCAGCTCACCACGACTGTTTGCCCAGAGCAGTCAGTCGGATCAAAAGGCTGTGCTTGGCAGAGGACCTGCCACCATCTTTCTGCCAAACGGTCTCTCGTGACTCAGACTCTTAAACTTGTTTTAAAGGGAGGGGGAAAAGTCACTTTCGGGGATGAGGTTCTTGGCCCAACTCTGCTTTGTATGAACACAGTCTATGTCTATTTTGGTATTCTGAGTTTTTGAAGCAGCTGTTGAGTTGTGGCAAGGGTGACTGGATTGGTGTTGGCCCAAATCAAAACGAAGAGTTCTCCATCCTTTCAGTGCTGGGAGATGGAAAACTGAGAGTACCACCTAATACAGAGCAGCAGGGCTGCCCAAAGGGAAATAAGTGTGGACATCATTTCACAAAGAACCATTTGCAGAAGCCCAAACTTGTACAGATGAATACCTTTGTTAGGAGTAAGAATCCTTACTCTACAGAAGGATAAAATTTTGATCATGTTGACACAGAATATCTAGTATGTTAAGACTATTCAGTTCAGTTCAGTTCAGTCTATTAACATAATTTATTAAAGGTTGATCTGCCTTGTTTTTTGAGGGGACATGGCTCAGACAGTAAAGAATCTGCCTGCAAAGCAAGAGACCTGGTTTCTATCCCTGTGTCAGGAAGATCCCTGGAGAAGGGAATGGCAACCCACTCCACTAATCTTGTCTGGGAAATTCCATGGACAGAGGAGCCTGGCATGCTAATAGTCCATGGGGTCGAAAAATGTTGGAAACAACTAAGCGACTAGCACTTTCACTTTTTTTTTTTCACATCCATTATGGAGCTCAGTGGTAAAGAATCCACCTGCCAGTGTAGGAGACATAGGAAACTCGAGTTGGATCCCCTGGGTCATGAAGATTCCCTGGAGAAAGAAATGGCAACCCACTCCAGTATTCTTGCCTGGGAAATCCATGGAGAGAAGAGCTTGGTGGGCTACAGTGCATGGGATCACAAAGAGTCAAACATGACTTAGCAACCGAGCACGTACACACACCCATTAAATGAAGCCAGCTTCTTGTTCATGAGTGTGATCCTCATAACCTATTGAAGGCCAGGGGTGCAAGGGGGATGGTCTCCAGCCCAACCCCCTTTCCTGGTACCCACTGTCTTTTGAATCCACTTCAGGAGCCTGTAAGCCTCCCCTCCCATGTGGACTTCCTTCTTAAACATTTATCTGACTAAGGCACACATCTAGCATATTACTGTTGTCAATGCTGGGAAATCAGTGATTTAGGAAATGATAATGTAAAGAGAAAGAGGAAAACAAGTATGACGTAAAATAGCCCAGAGACTTCCCTGGTAGTCCAGTGGCTAAGAATCCACCTTTCAATGCAGGGTATGCAGGTTCAATCCCTGGTTGGGGAACTAAGATCCCACAAGCAACCGGGCACCTGAGGCCATGCACCTCACCAAGAGAGGAGCCTCCACGTGCTACAACGAAGACCCAGAGCAGCATAAAAAAAAAAAATCAATGTTTTGAGGGTCAGCTTAAGACAACTCTCCCTGTTGTGTTCTGAAAAAGTAAACACTGAAGTTCCTTTTGTGTCCTTCAACTGAGAGCATATCCACAGAAGTTGAGGAAGCCATGCTGTAAAACAAAGTCTCCTTCCACCAAGGAAGCTGCCCATTGCACGCACGGCTTCGCCCCTCATCTGTCCACTCTGTCACATTCACTGAGGCACCTGTGGTCTGTAGAGAGTCCAGAAAAGTCAATGAGAGCAGAGCGTGGTAAGGACTGGTACACGCACATTCACATGGTACTGTGGGAGTTTGGTTGAAGGCACCCAGTTCAGCCTCACAGTTAAGCTTCTCAAAAATAGTGACATCTAAGTGGGATCCTGGAGGATGACGTGGAACTGGGAACAGAAGGACTTGTTCCAAGCCAGGAAGGGATGCAAAGGCCCAGGGGCTGTAAACCTCATGCATGGGCCGGACTGCCTGCTCCTCCAATAGACCAGGGCACATGGATGTCAGCCTTGCTTATCATGGTGGCCACTTGGCTCTGCAAATCCCCACCACCTCTCATCCTCTCATCCTCTGCAGGCTTTTCTTCTCACTTTTCTTTTCAGCCAAGGAAGAACCGAAGAATAGCCAGTAAATGATGAGCCCAGGGGTTTTCTTATCAGACCTCCTGTGTTTGGCTTGGCTGGAAAGCCTTAGTTTCTCAGTCTTCTGATTATCTTGGTCTCAGGGCTTAGCACAGCATTGCAAAGCGATGGCTAAACAGAGAAAAAATACTCTATGTCTCATTGTGCAAATAAACATTTGCCCCAACATGAAGTAGCTAATCCATTAGAATAACCAAATGCTTTGGAGGTTTTAACAGGCAAATCTTCATTGATACAACTGAAAAGTTTTTGATGTGTTTAAAAATTGAGGAATTGTTTGTAGCAAGAAAATGTTGTGCAATAAGTTTCAAAGAAAGAATTTTTTCTACCCCTTCCCCCCAAAAAATGCAGTATGCCCAGAAGCTGGCTTCCCATTGTCCTTAACAGAGGGTGGGATGTCCATCACGGAGGGTCCATCACTGAAGGGTCAGTATCGTATGTTATATCAGGGCATATTATAATTGAAGAGGGCCTGGGATTTTATTACACACCAAATGCAGCAGAGGTGGTCGGAGAGAGACAAAAGAGTGAAGGTCTTGGAGCTGCATTTTTTACAATTAACTAGCCATAAGGAGGGACTTGACTTTCTGGGACTAAGGAAAACAAATTTGGAGGTTCATTCTGTCTGTGAAAATAAAACTGTATTTTAGGAAATAAAGTTGATGCCATTTAAACATGAACCCCAGGACATTCCTGGCTTACTGCAGCTTTATGTCTTTTCTCTTCATTCGAGCTGTTCAAAATATAAAGACGGCATTTCCGCGTTGCCAGGGAAGCAAATGTGAGCTGATGGGCTGATTTTAGCTGCTGTAGTTTTCCTATAATCCTTACTATTGTTGCAGCAAATAAGATCCCTGTAAAGTACAGTTCCACTACGCACTGTTCGTGTACACAACCATCTTCTCCATGTATTAGTATTTTGTCGATTGAGTTGATCTTACCAACTTTTCCCTCCTTGTAACAAAGTTCATCTGAATCATGCTGGGAGTTCAATCTTTGCTCTGTGCTATAGGAGGGAGGTATACCTCTCTGTTGTCAGGTAAACACGCTCATGTGTATGAATTGTTGTACTTGAATTCACTGCAGCATTTTGTATGGATGCTATATATGACCCCCAGGCTGGCTACAATGGCTTCTAAAGTGTTTCACTCTTTTTAAATGGACTCAGTGTCCATGGAATGTGCTGTTTTAGTGTTTCTGAATTTTCTACATGCCATTTTTACAGATCCATTTGTTTATGATGTGATGTGGTGAACGATCATTTTTTTTAAGAAAACAAATGTATATATTTACTAAGCAGATGAGTAAATTATTATTATTGAACAAATAGACTTTATGAATCATGTAGCCCACTGTTCAAAAGGAATTTATTTGTTGAATAAAGTGACTTCAAATTATAAGCATTTATAATGTCCTTCTAAATATGGATGCCATAATATTTAAATTGTGTTGCTCAATATCAATGTATATTCTCTAATAAAATATTTTAAACCTCTTTCTTTAGATGTGTGGTACCCTACTTCCTCAATAATACGTCATTGTTAATATATCTGTTGAGAATTGGAGTGTGTTATCCTTTTTTTTTTTTTCATCATAGGGAAACAATGTTCAGGAACACGCTAAATAAAATTTTGCAATCAGATCAGCTATGAAAAGTAAACAATCATGATAGTATGACTTTTTCCCTTTATTTATAGTGGATAACAAACTTGAAGTTTATTGTATATTAGTAGTCTTCAATTTTGTAATCAAAACAGAACTTTCAAGGTAATCCAACAGTGTTTCTGGTTAAGACAGCAGACTGAAAACAGTAGGCGAATTTCACCCCAGTTGGAGTCAGTAATAACTCTTAAGAAGGAGAGTTGATGCCTTTGGTCATCTATATAAGATAGATTGTATAGAAGATATGTGAGTTGTCAGTATTCAAGGTAAAAGTTGAATTATAACTGCATCATCAGGTTTAGAGGAAGAGGAAGGTGATACTGAAGCCAGACACACAAAAATGTTGAGTGTGCCCAGCATTTTTGAACCATATGTGTTAAGTGACCCAAAGCCAAGGCAATAGGTTGTAGGGATGAGGGGCTAGTGCTCAGAGATTGTCATGGGAAGCACAGTTCAAGGAGAGGTCTTTGATGGGGCTTCTTGTCTGACCATGAGCACAGAACTGGGAAACCCCAGGACTACCCTCTAGCTCCATTCCCTCCATGCACACCTTGGTGACATGATGTCATCATTGGGGATAAGAACTTTTTTAGTTAGTTTTTTTTTTTTTAATATTATTTCAGATGAAGCACATTTCTCTAAAAATGTTTCAATGTCCAGTTTCAATTGGCAAGTGGTAACGGTCAACTCTCACAAGATCATGAACATTTTACTGGGGGTCAGACACAGATTCTTACTCCTTCAGCCAATCACAATGACCAGGTAGGGGGGGAGGTTATCTTTTATTCTAATGGTGTATTTCAGAGGAATAAGCATTTACAGCTTGGCACCAGGTAGCTCAGTGGTAAAGAATCCACCTGCCAAGAAGGAGACTTAGGTTTGATCCCCAGGTTGGGAAGATCCCCTGGAGGAGGAAATGGCAACCCACTCCAGTATTCTTGCCTGGAGAATTCCATGGACAGAGGAGCCTGGTGGGCTCCATGTGGTCGCAAAGAGTCAGACACGACTGAGCACACTACACATACTTTGTTTTAACTGTTCTTTGGTGAAAGGTTTATGAATCAACAAATCCAATGATTTAAAAAAAACAAAAACTTCATTTTTCTCTTAAAATGCTAAGTAGAATTTTCATGGGCTGGTGACAGTTTCCAAATTCCCTCAACCACTTGCCACCTATACGATCTCAAGCTAGTCACTCAACAACTCTAAATCTTAGTTTCCTCTTCTGAAAAATGGGGACAATCATTGTACATCAGAGGGTCGCTAGGATAATAAAATAAAACAATGCATGGAGAAATACTTAGAAAAATACCTGACATCCAGTCAGCACTCAGCAATTATCAGTTGTTCTTTTATTTACCCACCTGGCTGTTTTTGTCAGGGCTGTTGCTTTTGGCTGCCCATAGAGATGATCATTGTCTTCCTGGTGATGAGAGATCAGTTTTACCCAAGGCCCTTAGCATCAAAGTCAAATGGTGGTACCATATCTCCTATACATGCTGATTCGGGGTTTGCCAAATGATGTCACATTTTGGGGATGCTCTGTGGGTCACAATACAGCTTCAACTGTCATGATGATGGCTTCACTCCCTGGAATCCCACAGAGGGTGTGGAGTGCAGGGCAGAGGCAGAGTGAGGAGATGTTCTAAAGGACACAAAAGTTTGCAGTTGTTCAGGCTTTGTTTTCATGGAGCATGGAAATGGTGAAACTGGTTTGTAATCTCACATCACTGGATTATCCTGATGACTTTTCTTCTCAGTTCACTTACTTTTTTGTCCCAGGACATAGACTCTGGAAGAGATAGAAAAAGGAGATATGGTCAATTTTGCCATTCATTTGTTCCTATGAAGGTAGTGAAATAATTTTAAATTGATGACCACAATGATGTCAGTGCAATATCTCTGCTGGGCATTCTTCCATGGCTAACATTTACCATGGGAAGCACTGTTCCAATGAGTTCAAATGCTTCACCTCATTTAATCCTCGTTTGTCATTCAGTCGCTCAGTCGTGTCCAACTCTTTGTGACCCCATGGACTGCAGCACACCAGGCTTCCCTGTCCTTTGCTGTCTCTGGGAGTTTGCTCAAACTCATGTCCATTGAGTCAATGATGCTATCCAACCATCTCATCCCCTGTTGCCTCCTTCTTCTCTTCCCCTCAACCTTTCCCAGCATCAGGATCTTTTCCAATGAGTCAGCTTTTTGCATCAAGTGGCCAAAGTATTAGAGCTTCAGTTACAGCATCAGTCCTTCCAGTGAATATTCAGGACTGATTTCCTTTAGGATTGACTGATTTGATCTCCTTGCTGACCCTGGGACTCTCAAGAGACTTTTCCAGGACCATAGTTCAAAAGCATCAACTCTTCAGCTCTCAGCCTTCTTTGTGATACAGTTCTCATATCTACAACTGGTACCTGACTACTGGGAAAACCATAGCTTTGACTACACAGATCTTTGTCAGCAAATTGATGTCTGCTTTTTAATATGCTGTCTAGGTTTGTCATAGCTTTTCTTCTAAGGAGCAAGCTTCTTTTAAGGTTGCAGTCATCATCCCCAGTGATTTTGGAGCCCCCAAAAATTCTCATAACAATGCTATAAGAAAGTGCTAGGAATCGATCTGGATTCATTTGGCTGGAATTAACAGAATACCCAAATAAAAGTGGCTCATACAATAAGGATATGTGTAATACTATTATCAATAATTTGGCATGAAAATTTTCATCTTTGCAAAAATGCTCTGGGATCAAATTGCCTGGGTTAGAATCCTATACAATGATGTGTCATAAGTGTTTAGCAACCACATTTCAGAATAAAAAAATAAACCAAAGAAAAGACACAATTTACAGCACTTGCCAATTCTTGGTGTGTAAATTCTCCCACAGTGACCAATATCAAGTTCCCAACATGAGGTCATTGAACATAATGCTGGGGAAAGGTGTTTTCATAATCGTCTCTCTGGGGCCATAGAAACCAAGTTTAGCACACCTAGGATCCTCACTTTGCCCCTTAGTATCATGTGACTTAAGCCTACCTGAGTGTTCATTTCCTCAGGTGTAAAATGAGATAAAGACAGTATCTTTTTCATGGGATTTATTACACGTAAAGGATTTCTGTGCTTATTTCACAGTGAGCAGTCAGTGGATGTGAGTTATTATTGCTATTGTCATTGTTGTGGGCTTCCCAGGGGGCGCTAGTGGTAAAGAACGTGCCTGCCAGTGCAGGAGATGTAAGAGACACAGGTTCAATCCCTGGGTTAGAAAGATCCCCTAGAGGAGGGAACAGCTACACACTCTTGCCTGGAGAATTTCATGGACAGAGGAGCCTGGTGGGCTATAGTCCTTAGGGTTGCATAGAATCAGATATGACTGAAATGCTTAGCACCTTGTCATTGTTAATACTACTTCATGTAGACATAAAGCGGGAACCATCTCTGAGTAACAGTGTCCATCCTTACTCAATTCTGGTAGAGCAACTCTTCCGAAATATATGCAACAATACTGCAATCCCATTTTAGATACGATACAACAACTGACTCCTCACTCCCATCCGCACTGAAAGTGTTAGTGTCTGTTTCAGATTCCAGAGTTTTTCAGTGATAGTTCCACTTCTTTGTTTTTTTATCCTAACCGAAGTATTTAATGGTTCTATGAATTAGTTTTCTTAACAAAAGAGCCCCTTAATACGGAATCATTCTGCCAACCAATTATTAGATCTCTTCTGTTTATAAATATAAATTGCTTTCTGAAAAATAATTTATTCTGCTGTGTAGGTGGACCAAAAGAACATTATTCTTTCTCACTGTGTTATTATCTTCCGATCCATACACCCTTTTCAAAGACAGTATATGCACAGAATAGCTCCCTAAATGCCACGACACACCATCCGGCAGTCTCCTCTCCAGAAACTGTACACAAAAACATAACAGCCAAAGCTGGAAGAAAAGTACATTGTTTTTTAAGATTTTTTTATATGGACCACTTTTAAAGTCTCTTATTGAATTTATTACAATATTGCTTCTGTTTTAAGCTTTGAATTTTTGGCCACGAGTCATTGGGATCTTAGTTCCCCCACCAGGGATGGAACTTGCACCCCTTACATTGGAAGGCGAAGTCTTAACCACTGGACTACCTGGGAAGTCTCCAAAGTCCAACTTTTGTTAACCCCCAAGAGAACTCTGTTCCCACTCAAGTTTTCCTACACAGACTAGCTTGAATCTAATATGTCCAGGTTTAAGGAACAGACTCCAATGTCTACTTCCACCCAACCTCGTGAGTGAGGCATCGATATCATGGAGGGAAGCCTGAAATTGAAGAGTATGCTTATGACCATGCTTACCTGCGGAAGTGAGGCCAGATAATAATTAGACAGGGAATGGGAAGTGGACAAGAAAGAGTGGAATCCTACTCACTAAGAATACGAGAGTAATGAGCTAGACTATACTTTCCTCCTCAGTGTGGTCAGTGTGGGACGTGTGGTCATGAGGGCCAAGGACAGCAGTGGAATGAGGGTAGATGTTTCTTCCTCTTCTGCAGGCAGAAATACAAGGAGAGGAGCAGACATGCTTCCCATCATCCCCACTGTAAATTCCATTGGGGGTATAAGCTGAAAAGTAATAGTTCTACCAACTCCTGGCCCTACTCCCCAGAAGCAGTCACCTTTACCACTCAACACATCTCTCTTGAGCATTGGTTGTATGCCAGGATCATCTCGTGATACATTAACAAACAAAGCAGGGGGGAAAAGGCACCCCCATAAAATTTCCATTCTAAAGCATCTTCCAGGAGCCCTATATGCAACTTTATACCAGCTATCTATGTGCTCAGTTGCTCAGTCATGCCCAACTCTATGCAACCCCATGGCCTACAGCCCGCCCAGGCTCCTCTGTCCATGGAATTTTTCAGGCAAGAGTACTGGAGTGGGTTGCTGTTTCCTGCTTAGGGGGATCGTCCAGACCCAAGAATCCAACCCAAGTCTCCGGCACCTCCTGCATCGGCAGGCAGAGTCTTTACCACTACATCACCTGGGAAGCCATGTGCAAATATACAGATCCTTTAAAAATGCTTATAAGAACAGAAATAGCCGGATATTCTGATTGGTTATATTAGATACATTTTTACACATCAGGAATTGAGCAGTTGTCATCCTCGACTATCTTAGATCTGTAACGTTCTGCCTTAACAAACACCCCACAAAGTTAAGAAAGCACAGTCTAGTCTCCTGCCCTTTGGAAAGTTCCAGTTTGATATTTTCAGTTCTCCAAAAAGACTTCAGGAGCTTATTTTAGAGCTTCTAGCATGTTTAGGGGCCATAAACTTATTTCAACAGTGTTGTCACTGTTTAAAATATTTTGGGAACAATTTGGAGAGTGACTTCAAAGTCAATTTATATGTGGTACCTTCTTCTCCTCCTCCTTTCTGTGTCATACATTTGTGACCACAATTAGTACCAGCCTTGACTTGCTAGGTCTCCCTGGAACTCGGAAGATGAGCTTTTCAGCTGGGGAAAAACTGCTGAGGTCCCCTTTAACTGATGCCTGTGTGTAACTGGTGCCAATGCCTCGGCCAGATTGCTCTGTCAACTTACTGGCCAAGCACAAGCCGGAAGAAGGGTCGAGCACTATAAAAAGCCATTCTGAATAAATTCAGTGGAAAAAATTAGGTCAATGGTGTTCAAACTTTTTTAAACAGCGCAGTCCTCTCTGTGGATAGAATCCTACACAGAAGGCTGACGTGCAGAATCTGCCCTAAGTTACTTCAGATATGTCCGACTCTCTGAGACCCTATGGACTGTAGCCCGCCAGGCTCCTCTGTCCATGGAATTTCTCAGGCAAGGATACTGGAGTGGGTTGCCAAGCCCTCCTCCAGGGGATCTTCCTGACCCAGGGATTGAACCCACATCTCTTGCATCTCCTGCACTGGCAGGCGGGGTCCTTACTCCAAGGGCCACCTGGAGAGTGGGGTAAAACCCCAACCACTTAGACAAGCCCACTGCGTACACACAATCTCTCCCTGATGGCCCCTGAGAAGCCCCTATAGGATCCTTAGACCCCCCAGGAGAGGAGTTTAACACCATTGAACAACACATTCTTCTGGGTCAGTGGGTATCTTAACTTTTCATAGACGTGGCACATAGCAGTCTGCCAATAAAGGTTTCCCAAGGGAGTGAGGGAATCAGCTAGTAAAAAGCTCTGGGGAGCAAAGTGTCTCAGGAAAGAACTTAGGGGTTTTTTGTTTGTTTGTTTCTTTGGCCATTCCTCCAGGCATGTGGGAACTTAGTTCCCTGACCAGGAATTCAAACCTGTGCTCCCTGCCTTGGAAGCATAGAGTCTTAACCACTGGACTAGCCAGGGAAGTCCCAAGAATTTAGATTTTAAAGAAGCTTACTAAAGATCAACAGAAGGCCAGTTAACCAAGGATAATTGCTAAGCAGGGGCTCATATCTGCAAGAACAATTTCCTGAAGGTTGAATTCCATAGCAAGCAAAAGTTTATGAGGACAGCCAGGTTGGTGGGGCTGGGGTAGAGGGATAGGGGAGGAGACGGGTGTGCTGACGCTCTTTGAATCCACATCCTGGGAGGATGGTGTAGTGATAACTGATGACTGAGAAGATAGACCCTCCAATTTCAGTTTGTTCCCTTCTTTTCCAGAAGAGAGAATAATCTACTTAAATACTATAAAAGTGACACATGGGTATTAAAGCAGGATTCCTAGGACTCACAGGCAGGGCAGGTGGGTGGCCAGGAGAGGCTAGGGCTCAAGGACAATGGCGATGGTGTGGGGAACTGGTAGAAGAGCAGGAATGGGGTCTCTGAGGGGCCCAAGGTCCACCATCTGCCTTCCCTGTGCAAATTCTGATTAAACAGCTGACTGTGACTGGGGACTGGCCATTAGGTAGCATTTGTTTATTATTATATTTGTTTATTATTTACTAGGCGCAGGTACTGTTATAAATGTTTTTCATATACTAACTCATCTGATGCTCTCAATAAACCTAGAAAGTAGGTTCTATTATTTTCCCCCTCTTATAGAAGAGAAACTGAGGCCCAACAGAGTTTGTTATTGTTGTTCAGTTGCCAAGTCATATCCCATGAACTGCAGCACACCAGGCTTCCCCGTCCTTCCCTATCTCCTGGAGTTTGCTCAAACTCCTGTCCACTGAGTTGGTGATGCCATCCAACCATCTCATCCTCTGTCGTCGCCTTCTCTTCCTGCCCTCAATCTTTCCCAGCATCAAGGTCATCAGCAATAGCGTTTAAGGATTTGCATAATGTACATACCAGTAAGTGGCAGAGCTAAAATTTGAACCCAGGTACTCTGCAGGTTACAGCCCATGGATCACAAAAGAGTCAGACACTACTAAGCAACAAAACAACAACTCTGAATCCAGAGACGAGTCTCTTAACCAATATGCTATGTTGCTGCTGCTGCTAAGTTGCTTCAGTCGTGTCCGACTCTGTGCGACCCCATAGACAGCAGCCCACTAGGCTCCTCTGTCCCTGGGATTCTCCAGGCAAGAATATTGGAGTGGGTTGCGATTTCCAATGCCTCTGGAAACTGGATGGTCAGTTCTATTGCTAATCAAGCTACAAGTTGACTAATATTCCATTGTATATTTTAATATGTACCACATCTTCTTTATCCATTCCTCTGTTGAGACTAGAGAACAAATTCATTGTACCAAGGGGGAAAGGAGGAGGGGTCAGAGGAATTAGGGGGCGGGACTGACACACATGCACTGCTGATACTATTATTGAAATAGATAAGGAAACAGAGAACCCGAACCTGCTGTGTAGCACAGGAAACTCTGCCTAATGCTCTGTGGTGACCTAAATGGAAAGGAAGTCCAAAAAGGAGGGGATGTATATACATGTGTGGTATATACAGTAGAAACTAACACAACATTGTAAAGCAACTATACTCCAATAAAAAGTAATTTTTTTTTCATTTTAAAAATTTTATTTTTCTTATTCACTCCTCAATACCTCAGCAATGCACAGCCCATCAATGTCATATATATTTTTTTCCCAAAGCTAAGTAATGTTACAAAGGTCATCTATTAATATAGTGATACATAATTTCAGTCAAAGCTTTTATTTTTCTAAATTAAATGTTAGAACCTAGACCAGTGGTGGTACTACACTGCCTAATAGTTAAAGAAGGAGAGGAAATATGCCTTATGGTATATTGTTTTTTAAAAAGATATCTTGTGTATCTGTAGGTGTGCAGGAGTTTATATGTCCACGCATGGAAATTAAAAGCACACATGAGGCATGATCACTACATGTAATGCTGAACATTTGGCCTTTAGTCTCAAAATTGTTTCGCACAGACATTACAGAACACCACTGGACAACACAGATGTATTGTGAGCCACGTGTGTAATGCAAATTTTCTAGAAGCCACAGTAAAAGAAAATAAAGCAAAACAGATGAAATTAATTCTAATAACTGCATTTTACTTAATATGTCTGAAATACTATGTCAACCTATAAGCAATAGAAAAATATTAATGATAAGAGCTTTTTTTTTTTTTTTCCACCTCCCACTCCATACCATCCCTCTGGATCATCCCCATGCACCAGCCCCAAGCATCCTGCATCCTGTATCCTTTATCGAACATAGACTGGCACTTCGTTTCTTACATGATAGTATACATGTTTCAAAGCCATTCCGCCAAATCATCCCACCCTCTCTCTCTCCCCCAGAGTCTAAAAGTCCGTTCTATACATTTGTGTCTCCTTTGCTGTCTTGCATAAAGGGTCATCATTACCATCTTTCTAAATTCCGTATATATGTGTCAGTATACTGTATTGGTGTTTTTCTTTCTGGCTTACTTCACTCTGTATAATCGGCTCCAGTTTCATCCATCTCATTAGAACTGATTCAAATGTATTCTTTTTAATGGCTGAGTAATACTCCATTGTGTATATGTACCACAGCTTTCTTATCCATTCATCTGCTGATGGACATCTAGGTTGTTTCCATGTCCTGGCTATTATAAACAGTGCTGCGATGAACATTGGGGTACATGTGTCTCTTTCAATTCTGGTTTCCTCCGTGTGTATGCCCAGCAGTGGGATTGCTGGGTCGTAAGGCAGCTCTATTTGCAATTTTTTAAGGAATCTCCACACTGTTTTCCATAGTGGCTGTACTAGTTTGCATTCCCACCAACAATGTAAGAGGGTTCCCTTTTCTCCACATCTTTTCCAGCATTTATTGCTTGTAGACTTTTGGATTGCAGCCATTCTGACTGGTGTGAAATGGTACCTCATTGTGGTCTTGATTTGCATTTCTCTGATAATGAGTGATGTTAAGCATCTGCTGGAAGGTAAAACTTATACCTTTGGGCAAATGAGCTTTCTGAGGGGCTGCCCTGTTTGCTTTTTCCAAATGGTCATGGAAAGGTCAGGGAAGCAATGCACCCTCAACTCCAGGAAGAAGAAATTTCAGAGCAGTAGGAAAACCCAAAAGAAAGCAAAGCAGAGGACTGACTCCCTACAAATGGTGCCAAGGATAGAGCCCTGGGCTAGGGAAAAAGTCTACAACTTTGAGGGTCATAATGTGGCTTCAGACATCCTTATGTGACAGGTACTTAACACACTTAATCCTTAACACAGCACAACCTACTCCTTACAGCCAGCTCTTAGAGCAAATATTAAGCTCCTTTTATGGCTTAGACAGTAAAGTGTCTGCCTGCAATGTGGGAGACCCGGGTTCAATCCCTGGTCAGGAAGATCCCCCGGAGAAGGAAATGGTAACCCACTCTAGTACTCTTGCCTGGAAAATCCCACGGACGGAGAAGTCTGGTGGGCTACAGTCCATGGGGTCACAAAGAGTTGGACACAACTGAGCGATGACACGTTGCAGATGAGGAAACCAAGGCAGGGCAAGAACTAGCACAGCTCACGGATCCCCCAGTTGCTGTGTGTGAGAAGTGTGTTTTCTCTGCCTTAAAAAAAAACCCCACTTTTTGGCAAAAAGTAAGAGAAACTTGCTGTAATGCAAAATATTCAAATGCTTCCCTAAATTAGAACATTGCTTTTAAAATTCTCCACTGCATATAGTAAAGCGTTTAATAAAATGTTGACCATGACTTTGCTACAAAAATACATTCACTACCCAAGGTTGACAAGATTCTCCCATTCCAACATTAGGACATGTGATATTCAAACTCAGGCAGAATATTTAGAGGTGGGGCATACTGGACAGTCCAAGGGGCCGCAGAGAGTTGGACATGACCGAGCAACTGAGCACACACACGCACACATCCCTGGACATATGGTTACTTAACTACAGTGATCCCCAGTTCCCTGAGCAAGCATCGTCAGTTTAACACTCTCATATGTACAGCTATATTAGGCAGCCCTTAAACTAATTTTATAATCCCATGAGTGAGCTGATACAATCTGACTTCCTGACTCTCTGATGAGGAAGTCAAGGAGAGACCCGGCACCAATAAAATGTGGACACCAGCATCAAGGCCCTAAAAATGATTATCCCTCTTGCAGCCACATCCGGCCTTCAGCTGGAAGCTTCCCTGAGGACTCAGATCGTGAAATTCTCCAGAGAGTAAATATTGCTTACAGAAAAATTTCCTCCTAGAATTCAACTCAGTAACACTCTTAATTACTTGCAAAACAACAGCAGAGTTAATACCCCTGCCCCCAGTTCGCTGGTAATTGGAGAGTTGCTGTCTTAATCACTGCCTGCTACCCTACATGAAGGGCTTTATTGGTGACTCAGGGGTAAAGAATTCACTTGCAATGCAGGAAACTCAGATTCAATTCCTGGGTCAGGAAGACCCCCTGGAGAAGGGAACGTAACCCACTCCAGTATTCTTGTCTGGGAAATCCCATGGACAGAGGAGCCTGGTGGGCAACAGTCTGTGGGTTTGCAGAGTCAGACATGACTTAGCAACTAAACAACAACATTTTTATTGCTGAATAGTAGTCCATCACAAATCAATTCACATATAAATTGATTTATAAGTCTCTATACATCACATTCTATGTATCTACTCATTTATCAGCAGACATTTAGATTGTTTCCATATATTGACCATTGTGAAAAATGCTAAGATAAACCTGGGCGCGCAGATATCTCTGTGACAGTGATTTCATTTCCTTCAGACATATACCAAGAAGTGGGATTGCTGGATCATATGGTAGTTCCAGTCTTAATTTTTCCAGGAAACTCCACACTGTTCTCCACAGTGGCTGCATCAATTTACACTAGCACTAACAGTGCGTAATCCTCTCCTGTTTCCATATCCTTGCCAACATTGTTATTTCTTTCTCTTTTGATAATCGCCATTCCGAAAGCTATGGTTTTGATGTGCGTTTCCCTGATGATTAGTAATGTTGAGCCTCTTTTCATGTATCTGTTGACCACCTGTATGTTATCCTTGGGAAAATGTCTACTCAGGTCCTCTGCCCACTTTTGAATTGGATTGCTCTCCAGAAAAATGTGTCAGTTTAACTCTCTGCCAGGAGTGTTCAAAAGCACAGATGCCCTCATCCTCTCATACCACTCATTCTAGTATTATCCTTCTATCTGATTCTTTTTCAATCTGATAGACCAAAATGACATCTTGCTTTGTAAAAGTACATTTGATTCCTAGGAACATGCAATCTTACTTCATAAATGTATCAACCATCCATTTATCTTCATTTCTTTTTATATCCTTTGTCTCCTTTTCCACTGTGGTGCCTGCCTTTTTAATTAAATTTCAAATCCCGGCTCTGCTACCTACCAGCTGTGAAGTATCCACTGTGGCCTTAGTTTCTTCAACTATGTAATAGAAGTGCATCTACACAGCAGGGTGGTTAAATGAATTAATGAGCTAATATATGTAAAGGGCTTAGACACATAGGCAACCGGACACATTAAGAGGCAGTCTGTGTTAGCTGTCATTTCAGTTACATTCTGAAGTAAACAGCACATCTTAAGATTGTCTAAGCTATATGCTGTTTCTGTCCTCAGTGCCTCCAGGCCTGGTCTCGGGGTCTATCAACTATTTCATGCCTGTGTAGATAGCCATGCTGCTCTCTGGGTTCAAGTCCTAGGAGAGACATCATTAGCTTATAGGAAACATAAACATCTATTTCTTTAAATGTCCTTACTAAATAATACCCAACTGAGAGTGGAGGACAGAGGAGCCTGGCGTGCTGCAGTCCATGGGGTCGCAAAGAGTCAGACACGACTGGGCGGCTGAACAACAGCAAATCCTTTCCTTCCGGGGTGCCACATTAAGGAACTGTCAGCCAGTTTAAAGGATGCGATAAGAAAGAATAAAGACCATTTGCAGAGATGCAGATGGACCTAGAGTGTGTTATACAGAGTGAAGTAAGTCAGAAAGAGAAAAACAAACATATAGTATGGCTTATATGTGGAATCTAGAAAAATCATAGAGATTAACTCATTGGCAAAGCAGAAACAGAGACAGATGCAGAGACCAAACTTACCGTTACCAAGGGGGGAAGGGGGGTGGGACTAATTGGGAGATTTGGGGCTCCAATCTCCCATATACTGGACATATATAAACTATTGTATATAAAATAGATAGCTAATGAGAACCGACTGTATAGCACAGGGAACCCCTACTCCATGATCTGTGATCTAAATGGGAAGGAAATCTTAAAAAAAATGGAGATATATGTATGTATGTATAACTGATTCACTTTGCTGCACACAAGAACTGACACAACTTTGTAAAGCAACTGCACTCCAATAAAAATCAAGTTAAAAAATAGTTTTTTAATAAAGAGACAAATATGATAAATACCAGATCAGAATATATATATAATATATACTATTGTAAAAGAAATAGCTAATAAGGACTTACTGTATAGCATAAGAAACTCTAGTCAATACTCTGTAAAGAGCTATATAGGGAAAGAATCTAAAAAAAAAGTGTGTGTGTATGCTCATGTTCAGTTGTGTCTGACTCTCTGTGTTCTCATGGACTGTAGCCCACGAGACTCCTCTGTCCATGGAACTATGCAAGCAAGAATACTGGACTGGGTTGCCATTTCCTACTTCAGGGATCTTTCCAACCCAGGGATTGAACCTGCTCTCGTGCGTCTCCTGGGTCTCCTGCCTTGGCAGGTGGACTCTTAACTACTAGCGCCACCTGGGATTCCTAAAAAAAGGAAAAAAGGTATACTGCTAAGTCACTCCAGTCGTGTCCAACTCTGTGCGACCCCATAGATGGCAGCCCACCAGGCTCCCCCGTCCCTGGGATTCTCCAGGCAAGAACACTGGAGTGGGTTGCCATTTCCTTCTCCAGTGCATGAAAGTGAAAAGTGAAAGGGAAGTCGCTCAGTTGTGTCCAACCCTTAGCATGGACTGCAGCCTACCAGGCTTCTCCATCCATGGGATTTTTCCAGGCAAGAGTACTGGAGTGGGGTGCCACTGCCTTCTCCAAAAGATAGGTATATGTATATGTAAAACTGATTCACTTTGCCGTATGGCAGAAAGTAGCACAACACTGTAAGTCAACTATACTCCAATAGAAATTTTTTATAAATAAAATAAAATGAGTATCAAGAAACAGTTATAATTGATCATTTTGACATTTCCATATTGAAGAAACTTTTGAAATCATCCCCACTCCACGATCACTTCATATGCAACTTTCTGGTAATCTTGTAAATACAGTTTTAAAATAAACTTTATCTTGATTCTTAAAAAAAAAAAAAAAAGAAAGGTGATAAATGCTGAACTATCTCCAATCTGAAAAGCCTACACCCTCCAAGGTCATGTCGCCTTTAAATTCATCTCCCTTTTGCCTGGGGCAAGATCTCACCTGCCCCGGAGGGGAAATGTCCTGTAGGAAATTACGGCCTGGACTGATTTTGCTCCGGCCCTCAAATTGTTTCCTTGCCTGCAGTAACACCCAGGCCTTCTTCAAGAGCTCCCTCTACCACAAGTGCCTGCTCTTTGTGTTCTTGTGTTCTCAGTCATGTCCAACTCTTTGTGACCCCATGGACTGCAGCCCACCAGGCTCCAATGGATTCTCCAGGCAAGAATATTGGAGTGAGTTGCCATGCCCTCCTCCACGGGATCTTCCCGACCCAGGGACCAACCCGCGTCTGCTGTCTCCTGCACTGCAGGCAGCTTCTTTACTGCTGAACCATTAGGGAACACAACTGTCTACCAACAGGAATTCACCAAAGAGAGGGGTTTCTGGTCTCACCTCCATCCAGTCCCACACTGGAAGGACAGTACTGAGCGCATTACAGGTCCCCAGGCAAAGGCTCTGGTCACCCAGCAGTGTGGTTGAGGTTATGATTCCGATGAGAGGGCGGTCAGGATCCAGAAAACTAGCAGCTATTTTATCTACAGCTATTCTTGCTAGTTTCTAAGACACTTTGACATATTTTTTTTTTAAGTGGGGAAGGGGGTGGCAAAATCAACAGGTGACAACTAATCATTACTAATAAGGATTTGACCCAAATTCCTCTCTGGTCTCATGCCAAATCAACCAGGTCACTCCATGCTTAAAACCCTCCAAGGACTTCTCTCTCATTCCTCCAGGATAAAATCGAAATCCTTAGCAAGTTCCTGGCTAACAGGCCTCCCTTTCCTCTCTGCTCTCCAAACCCTCTGCCTCAGAGCCCCTTGAACTTGCGAGCTCTCTCCTGCCTCTGTGAGGAAATGTCCTCCCCTCTCCATTCAGCCTCTTTGTGCCCACCCTTCAGAGGTCATCTTAGGCAACACTGGGTCTTCCCAGGTGGCTCAGTGATAAAGGTTCCATCTGCCAACGCAAGGAGACGTAGGCTCAACCCCTGGGTCGGGAAGAACTCCTGGAGGAAGAAATGGCAACCCATTCCAGCATTCTTGCCTAGGAAATCCTGTGGGCAGTGGAATCTGGAGGGCTACAGTTCACAGGGTCACAAAAAGTCAGACATGACTGAGCCCACACACCCTACACAGCACCAGCCCCTACCCTGACCCCACGACTAGCTCAGATCTTCTTCGTATACATTCTCACAGCATCCCACACTTCAGCACTTATTAAATTATATAAATGTATGACTAATTTGTAATTATTTGACCAACATCTGTCTCCCTGATTGGACTCAGGTCCATGCAGTGGGGACCATGTCTGTCAGAATTCCTGGGACTTCCCTGGTGGTCCAGTGGCTAAGATTCTGCACCCCCAATGCAGGGGGCCTGGATTCAATCCCTAGTCGGGGAACTAGATTCCACATGCTGCAATTAAGACCTGGTGCAGCCAAATAAATAAATAATCTTTAAAGGAATTTCTATTCTGTCTCTGAGCTTAGGTCAGTTCCTAGCACATTGTAACAGCTCAAAAATATCTGTTGACCAGATGAATAAATGAGATTCCAGTTTTAATATTGACCAAAGAATGCCCGACTTCCTTTCTACTCTGGCTTTAAAATGTTCTTTTCTTCTGGCAAATCAGTCTCCCCAAGTGACTTGAACATTCTCTTACGTCCTCCCTAACCAGGCTCACACAAAGAAGCAGTGGAATACAGTCAGCCAAGTCTCGTTATTTTATTCCTCATTGTCATTCTTAATATACATTTTGTGTTCCAACCCCCATAAATCAATCTGTCCTGTTCTTCCCACCAGGCATCAGCTTTGACCTTTCAAGTGCTGATATTTTTTTCCTAGAAATCTCTTAAAAGTGAGTGCCATAAAACCCTCTCCATGCCACACTAGCTTTACCTTTATAAAACTAAAGTGCTGCAATGTCTTCATTGATAAGGCCTTAATCCTGGTCTCCAATCAGGAAAAAAATAAAATAAAATAAAACACTCTAAGATCTGGGTATGTAAGCAAATCTCACCACTAGACTAGATGATCACTATCAACACTTCCAACACTAGTGCTTTGCAAGCCCATGATCATATGGTCATTCGGGGGGGATGGGTTGAGATTTATACACTTTTGGAATTGGGCAAACTTAGATTTTCATTCTGACAGGCATTTAGCAGCTGTGAGAGCCTGACCAGTTTTTTTTTATCTCTCAAACCTTGGGGTTTTGGTGAGTAATATGCCTCACAAGATCATTGGAGAAGTAAAATGAAATACTGTCTGCAAATGTTTCGGACAGTTCCTAGTCCTCAAAAAGGTATTTGTTTTAAGATGTCACCAGTCTCATCACCATCCTGAGGGGCTTCCCAGGTGGTGCTAGTGGTAAAGAAGCCACCTGCCAATGCAGCAGACGTAGGAGATGCAGTTTCAGTCCCTGGGTCAGGAAGATCCCCTGGAGGAGGGCATGGCAACCCACTTCAGTATTCTTGCCTGGAGAATCCCATGGACAGAGGAGCCTGGCAGGCTGCAGTCCATGGGGTTGCAAAGAGTTGGACACGACTAAAGCACCTATACAGACAGAGTTTATGAGAAATCAACACAGGGACACTGCATGGTCTTTGATAAAGTAGAACACATAAAACAATGCACCACTGATCTCTGAAATCAGACTCAGCAACTCGGAACCACTACATCTTCCTGCAGGTCCACTCCAGTTTGAGTGAGATGTTTTTCTAGAACCTCCTCCCTGTAATTAGAGACAGTTGCTCTTCCTCTAGTGGCTCCTGAAACAGGGCTAATGAAATAGAGCAATGTTTATTAACAAACCACATAATGTAAATATCAGCTGGCCTCTTATCCTCCCAACCCCTACCCCACATGCAATTAGTTCTGACGATTTATGCTTGAGACAGAAAGAAATGGAGTGCATGGGTTCCAGGAGGAGTATTATAAGATCCCCTTGAGAATCATTACTTTTATGCTCATGTATTATATCTGAAGGGCTTCCCCGGTGGCTCAGTGGCAAGAGCCTGCAACACAGGAGCTGCAGGAGATGTGGGTTAGATCCCTGGGTCAGGAAGATCCCCTGGAGAAAGGCATGGCAACCCACTCCAGTATTCTTGCCTGGAGAATCCCATGGACAGAGGAGCCTGGAGGGCTACAGTCCATAGGGTCACAAAGAGTTGGACACAACTGAAGAGACTCAACATTATATCTGAAAGGTCACTTTAGTCTACTTGGAACCTAACATAATAAATATTGTTAAATCAATGACTGCCAAATATTCATGTTTACATTTATGTTCACAATGCTAAACTAGTTTTCTCCTATGAATTTGATTCCTATACAGCCCATACAATTCCCATACAGTCCACAAAATTCTCCAGGCCAGAATGCTGGATGGGTAGTCTTTCCATTCTCCAGAGGATCATCCCAGCCCAGGGACTGAACCCAGATCTCCCTCATGGCAGGCAGATTCTTTACCAGCTGAGCCACAAGGGAAGCCCAGGAATATGATATTGTATTTCATTTCATCATTTGGGGAGATTTATAGAAGAGAATAACACTTTGATACCATGATTAATACTATGAATGAAAATGTACTGAAAAATAAACTCTTGCCATTCAAAAGCTGTCTTCCATTGCCTCCACTTCTGAGCTATAGGACATAATGCCTTTACCTAACACTTGCTTTTTATACTTAGCATGAAAAAGTTTTCCTGCAACATCCCCTACTATTTTTTTAACATTGCAAATAAAAAAAAAAATTTATGGCTGTGCCAGGTCTTCACTGCTGCTCAGGCTTTCTCTGTCTGGTTACAGTGAGGAGGAGCTACTCTTCATTGTGCTGTGTGGGCTTCTCATTGAGGTGGCCTCTGTTGTGGAGCAGAGGCTCTAGGCACTCGGGCTTCAGGAACTGTGGTGCGTGGGCTTTAGGTGCTCTGTGTCATGTGGGATCTTCACGAACCAGGAATCGAGCCCGTGTCTCCCGGATTGGCAGGTGTATTCTTTACCACTGAGCCACCACAGAAGTCTCCCCTGAGCAGTGTCTTTGATTTCCATCTGTTTTAATAATAGTATCCTGTGTCTGTGTCTGTGAATCTCCAGAGATAATCTAATTCATTTTAATAAGCATTTCTTATTCATGCATTACGTGGTGAGCACTAGGCTACACTCACAGGCTTATTAGTCAAGAATATACCACCAGAGCGATATCTGTCCAGCTGTCGGTGTCCAGCCAGAAAAATGAGCATCACCCTAAACAATTCAATGACGCATAAAATGCAGGGAACAGGTTTAAAACATGTTATAAAGGCTGGGATGGCAAAAGGAATAGGGTGTGTAAGGGAGGCTAGGAGAACTAGAGAAATAGAGAATCATCGCTCAAACGTAAGAGAGCTGGCCTGGAAACCCCAAGTCACGCTAGGGGCTGAGCCACTGGAGGCACGGCCACTGCTGCTGGGGAAAACGCTGCAGGCTTGGGTTATTCTCCCCCTGACACTGCTGAAGACACCTCTGGGCGGGAGTCCCCAGAAGCCTACAGTCCCTTAGCCACCGGCCAGTGCTGCTGCCACTGTCCCCAGGGAGCTATCATGTTCCTGAGTGCCTTGCTGGGTATGCCGAGGAGGCAAGGCTTTCAGCACCAACCAACACAAATATGCTGATGTCCGTGCAATATGTTGTGCCTGGATGGGCCAGATATAGCAAATAAAAATACAGGATGCCCAGTCAAATTTTATTTTTTTAAAAGGAAGGCTTATTTGTAATTTTTTGGAGACAAGGTTTTTATTTTTTTAATTTAATTTGAGCATGCCACAGAGTACATAGGATGTTAGTTCCTTGACCAGGGATCAAACCTGCACTCCTTGCAGTAGAAACACAGTCTTAACCACTGAACTACCAAGTAAGTTCCCCCAGTTAAATTTTAATTTCAGATCAACAACAAATAATTTTTTAGTATAAGTATGGGGCCAGAGTGGGGCTTCCCCAGTGGCTCAGTGGTAAAGAATCCACCTGCAATGCAGGAGATGCTGGAGATGCTGGTTCAGTTCCTGGGTTGGGAAGATCCTCTGAAGAAGGAGATGGCAACCCACTCCAGTATTCTTTCTGGGAGAACCCCATGGACAGAGGAGCCTGGCAAGCTACAGTCAGTCCATGGGGTCACAAAGAGTCAGATGGGACTAAGCATGAAGCACAACACGACGACGGGACCAGAGTGATAAAGTCCTTTGTCTCAGACTCAGGAGACTTGTATCTTCTGCCAGATTCCATGAAACAGGGACAGACTTACTTCTTAGCTTGGAAAGAGGGTAAAAATCAAATCCCAGACTTGACCTTGGGAGGCCTGTAGCCCTAGGGCCCTCCAGATCTCCAAGTCTGATCTTCATATTCAAAGATGCAGTATAAATTTCAGAAGTTAAGCCATTAACACGCTCTTCTTACCAATGGCCCAGTTCTCTTGTAGGAGAATCCAGCACAAAGGCTAATGTGTGCAGCATGTGTCTGTATATTCCCAGAGATGCTGTCTACTCTAGAGAGACACCACTTCACACAAATTGGAAACATGAAGGAATTAGTTGGCTCAGGCTCTCATTTCTCAAATGACTGCTAGTCTGTGGTTCAAACAACCTTAGTTGGCAGACTCTATTTTTTCATTAATTTTTATTGGAGTATAGTTGCTTTACAGCTTTGTGTTAGTTTCTGCTGTACAGCGAAGTGAATCAGCCATGTGTATACATAAATCTCCTCTTTTGTTTCTATTTCCTTCCCATTTAGGTCACCACAGAGCACTGAGGAAAGTTGCCTGTGCTGTTCAGCAGGTTCTCAGTGGCTTAGTTGCTAAGTTGCGTCCAGCGCTTGTGACCCCATGGACTGTAGTCCACCAGGCTCCTCTGTCCATGGGATTTCCCAGGCAAGAATACTGGAGTGGGTTGCCATTTTCTTATCCAGGCAATCTTCCAAACCCGGGAATTGAATCCAGGTCTGCTGCATTACAGGCGTACTACTGCACTGCAGGCGAATTCTTTACCAACTGAACTACGAGGGGAACCCTGGTTCTCATTCAGTTCAGATCAGTTGCTCAGTTGTATCCAAATCTTTGTGACCCCATGGACTGCAGCACACCAGGCTTCCCTGTCCATCACCAATTCCCACAGCTTGCTCAAATTCATGTCCATTGAGTTGGTGATGCCATCCAACCATCTCATCCTCTCTTGTCCCCTTCTCCTCCTGTCTTCAATCTTTCCAAGTATCAGGGTATTTCCCAATGAGTCAGTTCTTCACATCAGGTGGCCAAAGCATTGGAGCTTCAGCTTCAGCATCAGTCCTTCCAATGAATATTCAGGACTGATTTCCTGTAGGGTTGACTGGTTTGATCTCCTTGCAGCCCAAAGGACTCTCAAGAGTCTTCTCCAACATCACAGTTCAAAAGCATCAATTTTTTGGTGCTCAGCTTTCCTTATACTCCATATCTTCTGTTCATACATGACTACTGGAAAAACCATAGCTCTGAATAGACAGACCTTTGTCAGTAAAGCAATGTCTCTGCTTTTTAATATGCTGTCTAGGTTTATCATAGCTTTTCTTCCCAGGATTAAGTGTCTTTTCATCTCAAGGCTGTAGCTACCATCGGAAGTGGTTTTAGAACCCAAGAAAATAAAATCTGTCACTGTTTCCATTGTTTCCCCATCTAATTCCCATGAAGTGATGGGACTGGATTCCATGATCTTAGTTTTTTGAATGTTGAGTTTTAAGCCAGCTTTTTCACTCTCCTCTTTAACTTTCGTCAAGAGGCTCTTTAGTTCCTCTTCACTTTCTGCTATAAGGGTGGTATCATCTGCATATCTGAGGTTATTGATATTTCTCCTGGCAATCTTGATTCCAGCTTGTGCTTCATCCAGTCCAGCATTTCGCATGATTTACTCTGCATGTAAGTTAAATAAGCAAGGTGACAATATACAGTCTTGATATACTCCTTTCCCAATTTAGAACCAATCCACTGTTCCATGTCTGGTTCTAACTAACTGTTGCTTCTTAACCTGCATACAGATTTCTCAGGAGGCAGGTCAGGTGGTCTGGTGTACTCTTCTCTTTAAGAATTTTCTACAGTTTGTTGTGATCCACACAGTCAAAGGCTTTAGTGTAGTCAATGAAGCAAAAGTAGATGCTTTTCTGGAACTCTCTTGCTTTTTCATTTTTGGATCATTTCATCCAATGATCCAATGGATGTTGGCAATTTGATCTCTGGTTCCTCTACCTTTTATAAACCCAGCTTGAACATCTGGAAGTTCACTGTTTACACACTGTTGAAGCCTGTCTTGCAGAATTGTGAGCATTACTTTTCTAGCATGTGAAATGAGTGCAATTGTGTGGTAGTTTGAGCATTCTTTGGCATTGCCTTTCTTTGAGATTGGAATGAAAACTGACCTTTTCCAGTCCTGTGGCCACTGCTGAGTTCCCAAATTTGCAGGCATATTGAGTGCAACACTTTCACAGCATCATCTTTTAGGATTTGAAATAGCTCAACTGGAATTCCATCACCTCCACTAGCTTTGTTCATAGTGATGCTTCCTAAGGCCCACTTGACTTTGCACTCCAGGATGTCTAGCTCTAGGTGAATGATCACACCATCGTAGTTATCTGGGGCATTAAGAGCTTTATTGTCTAGTTCTTCTGTGTATTCTTGCCACTTCTTCTTAATATCTTCTGCTTCTGTTAAGTTTATTCCATTTCTGTCCTTTATTGTGCCCATCTTTGCATGAAATACTTCCTTGGTATCTCTAATTTTCTTGAAGAGATCTCTAATCTTTCCTATTCTGTTGTTTTCCTCTATTTCTTTGCATTAATCACTGAGGAAGACTTTCTTATCTCTCTTTGCTATTATTTGGAACTCTGCATTCAGATGGACATACCTTTCCTTTTCTCCTTTGCCTTTCACATCTCTTCCCTTCACAGCTGTTTGTAAGGACTCCTCAGACAACCATTTTGCCTTTTTGCATTTCTTCTTCTTGGGGATGGTTTTGAGGACTGCCTCCTGTACAGTTTTATGAACCTCCATCCATACTTCTTCAGGCACTCTATCTTACAGATCCAATCCCTTGAATCTATTTGTCACTTCCACTGTATAATCATAAGGGATCTGATTTAGGTCATACCTGAATGATCTAGTGGTTTTCCCTACTTTCTTCCATTTAAGTCTGAATTTAGCAACAAGGAGCTCATGATCTGATCCACAGTCAGCTCCCAGTCTTGTTTCTACTGACTGTATAGCAGTTTTCCATCTTCGGCTGCAAAGAATATAATCCATCTGATTTTGGTATTAACCATCTGGTGATGTCCATGTGTAGAGTCATCTCTTGTGTTGTTGAAAGAGGGTGTTTGCTACGATCAGTGGGTTCTCTTGACAAAACTCTGTCAGCCTTTTCCCTGCTTCATTCTGTACTCCAAGGCCAAATTTGCCTATTACTCCAGGTATCTCTTGACTTTCTACTTTTGCATTCCAGTCCCCTATAATGAAAAGGACATCTTTTTTGGTGTTAGTTCTAGAAGGTCTTGTAGGTCATCATAGAACCATTCAGCTTCAGCTTCTTCGGCATTAGTGGTTGGGGCATAAGTGATATTGAATGGTTTGCCTTGGAAACAACAGAGATCATTCTGTCATTTTTGAGATTGCACCCAAATACTGCATTTCAGATTCTTTTGTTGCCTATGAGAGCTACTCCATTTTTTCTAAAGGATTCTTGCCCACAGTAGTAGATGTAATGGTCATCTGGATTAAATTCACCCATTCTGGTCCATTTTAGTTCACTGATTCCTAAAATATCGATACTCACTCTTGCCATCTCTTGTTTACCACTTACAATTTGCCTTGATTCGTGGACCTAACATTCCAAGTTCCTATGCAATATTGTTCTTTACGGCATTGGACTTTGCTTCCATTACCAGTCACGTCACATCCACAATTGGGTGTTGTTTTTGCTTTGGCTCCATCTCTTCATTCTTTTTGAAGCTATTTCTCCACTCTTCTCTAGTAGCATATTTGTCACCTACCAACCTAAAGAGTTTATCTTTCAGTGTCATATCTTTTGCCTTTTCATAGTGTTCATTTGGTTCTCATTAGGTATCTATTTTGTACATTGTGTATATATGTCAGTTTCAATCTCCCAGTTCACCCTACCCCCCTGCTCTCTTCCACCCTGGTATCAGCCTATGTGTTCTCTATGTCTGTGTCTCTATTTCTGCATTAGTTGGCTTACTCTTTAGCCTTATTTCAATGCTCTCCATAACCTGACCTCAAGCTTCCAATAGAGGGCTAGATCATTTGACTCAAGTCCAAGTACAGTCAGTACATCTTAATTGAGTTCTGCGTGTACTAGACAGTATCAAATGTAGCAGCCAGAATTCTTGACTACAAGCAACAGAAGCCAATTGTCATGAACTTCAAATTTATTAAAAGGCTATCAACAAGCTGCAGAGGATAACCAGGAGTGTACCAATTTGTTTTTTCCAAAATAGCAGTTTCAGGAGATTTACTGAGGAAAATTAGGGTTTCACAAATAAACTTGAGAAGAGCTAGTATATATTTTTTCTATTGAAGCTTTAAACTCTGTGTGAACAAAGATTCTATAGTAAACACACCTGTTTAACTTTGTAGAATCCATATTTCCCAATCATTCTGTAATGTAACAGAATGGCAGCCAGTAAAATTAGCATGCTATTGAACATATTTTGGGAACTGCTATATTAGTAAAGTTCATAATACAGTTAGATGCTTCTTGAACCCAAGAAAGTGAAAGTGTTAGTCTTTCAGTCATGTCTGACTCTTTGCCAGCCCATGGCCTGTATGGCCTGTCATGCTCCTCTGTCCATGGAATTCTCCAGGCAAGAATCCTGGAATGGGTTGCCATTCCCTTCTCCAGGAGATCTTCCCTACCCAGGGATCAAACTAAGTCTCCTGCATTGCAGGAAGAATCTTTACTGTCTGAGCCACCAGCTAAGCTGTATTTGACAAACTTTCAAAGATTCCTGAGCTGAGTTGCCATTCACTATAAAAAAAACATAAAGTGGGAACATTGTTTAACCTTATTTAATTTATTTTTTATTCAATTTGTTTAAACTAAAACAAGCAAAAACAATTCACCTATTTCTCCCACCCTTCCCACCTCCCATCTCTGGCAGCCACCAATCAGTTCCCTGTATCTGTGAGCATGTTTTTTTGTTGGGGGGCAGGACTGTTTGTTTGCTTAAGATTCTGCATACGAAAGAGATCATATAGCAAAAAACAAGCTTAGAAAATTGACAAGAAGGCAGGAGAACCACCTAAGAAAATGAGCAGGATCCAGGGAGAGCTCAGGGAGGAACACAGATGAAATAACAGACAGAATCAATGAGGTGAGGACACCATTCCTGCCTTCAATTCCTCAGTTGCCACCAACAGTTTTCAGTGAATAACTTTCTGAGTGCTAGACTGGCAATGCTGCCAATCATTATCCCCAAACGATCTGTCTGCCCCCTCCCCTGCTTTTTTTTTTCAACATGCATCTGTGAAGTACTCTGCAAATTCAAAATTCTATGCTGCCTAAGCTTAGACTGTGTGTCTGCATCCATCCACAAGGCATGGAAAGAAAAACAGAGTTTCTGATCTCTTCAGACTCCATTGGAGGGACCCTATCCTCCAGCAAGACTCACATAACTTGTGTTTCCTCATAGTGAAAAATAGGAACTGAACCAATTCCCAGATAGGCAAATAGGACAAATGATCACTTAGGAGGAATATTAAAACAGTAAGACAAGGATCTTGCCCTAAAGTAATTTAGTTCTTCTGCCCATACAGAACGAAACAAAAAATAGAATAATTACAACCTGTTTGCAGGGCAGGAACAGATACTCAAACATAGACAATAGATTTGTGGACACAGTGTGGGAAGAAGAGGGTGAGACAAATTGAAAGAGAAGCATTGAAATATATACACTACTATATGTAAAACAGCTAGCTAGGATAACACAGGGAGCTCACCCCAGTGCTCTGCAATGGCCTAGAAGGGTGAGATGTGGGGGATGGCAGAGAGGCTTAGGAGGGAGGGGACATATGCATACTCATGTCTGATCTATGTTGTTGTACAGTAGAAACTAAAACAACATTCTAAAGCAATTATCCTCCAATTAAAAATAATTTTAATATTTTAAATTTTAAATAATAAAATAATTACGACCTTACCCCTAGAGAACTATATAGAAAGACCTATGAGAAAAAGGAGAGGTTACTGTCAGATGGAACAGCCAGGAAAGTCTCATGGAGAAATTCAGTCATTCAGTATTAGAAAAACTGGAAGATTCTTCCAGATAGAGAAGGTGAAAGGAAGGCACTTCCTGTGGGGTAAATAAATGAGCAAATATATAAAAGTGAGGATGAAGAGAGTCAGTGTGGGGATAGTGAGATGCCTGGCCTGGCTGGAAGAGAGGATTTCTCTTAGAAATCAGGCAGGGAAAGGTCTAGGAGAGACTCGGGACTTGACCCAGGAGGCAATGGGGAGACACATACATTTGGTATTTAAAGAAATTTTACACTAAAGAAAACGGTGCTTCAGAAAGACTGTTGTTTAGTCACTAAGTCGTGTTTGACTCTTTGTGACCCCATGGACTGTAGCCTGCCAGGCTCCTCTATCCATGGAATTTTCCAGGCAAGAATAGTGGAGAGGGTTGCCAGTTCCTTCTTCAGGGGATCTTCCCAGCTCAGGGATCGAACCCACATCTCCTGCAGGTGTATTCTTTACCACTGAACCACCTGGCAAGCCCCGCACAAGTGATTACTTAGAAGAAAATACTCCACACTTTGAGAAATCTCTGTTACAATGACCTTGAGAGTAGGGTGACATCGAGGTTCCTCCTGAGGTACTGGGTCTCCGGTAGTCAGTCATCCTGGGGCAGTTATGGGAGCTCTGGGCCAGAGAGGTGACTCAGATGTAGACCCACCAAGAGCAGGCATTCCAGAATCAAGCAGAGCAGTGTGGACTTGTCCAACAGCAGCTGCCTCTGGTCACTATTACAGGTTATTCTCAGCACTTTCAAAAAATTAGCCCTGAATTTTGCATCAGGCTGTGAGTGAAGGCACAGCTTGGCCACAGTTACACTGCAAGGAAACAGGAAACGCATTTCTTTTGTAAAAGACTGGAGTGTGTGGTGTCTGAGATAGTCACAAACAGAAACAGGGCTTCCCAGCAAAAGATGGGCCTAAAAGGCAGCAGCGTGGAAGTGGGATATGAGAAGCCAGAGGGGCCAAGGCACTGATCCTAGACATGCCCAAATCAGTGCCCTGGGAAACCCTCAGAAGTCTCTCAGGGAGGACGGGATTTGACCCTCTCAGGGGATCATGTTTCCAGAAAGTCAGTCAGTGTATGAACAGTTTATATAATCCCATTTTATGGGTTCAGTTCATTTTATGAACCCAGGAAGGTGTTAGAGCCAGCCTTTGTCCCAAGCATTTAGTATGCTCTGTCCCATCTGACCCCAAAAACAGCACTGTGATCCAGCATTGCTCTTCTCATTTTACAGCTGAGGACGCTGAAGCTTAAAGATGCTAAATAGGGCCTTCCCTTGGCAGTCCAGTGGTTAAGACTTCATCCTCCAATGCAAGGGAGGCAGTTTTATCCCTGGTCAGAGAACTAAGATCCCATATGTCTCATGGCCAAAAAATCAAAATAGAAATGATATTGCAACAAATTCAATAATGACTTTTAAAATAGTCCACATCCAAAAATATCTTTCAAAAAAAGAAAAAGATGCTAAATAGCTTGCACCAGGTCACAGAACTGCTAGAGGGAATAGTTGGGACCTAAACTCAGATGAGGAGAAGGCAATGGCACCCCACTCCAGTACTCTTGCCTGGAAAATCCCATAGATGGAGGAGTCTGGCAGGCTGCAGCCCACGGGGTCACAAAGAGTAGGACACAACTGAGCGACTTCACTTTCACTTTTCACTTTCATACATTGGAGAAGGAAATGGCAACCCACTTAAGTGTTCTTGCCTGGAGAATCCCAGGGACGGCGGAGCCTGGTGAGCTGCCATCTATGGGGTCGCACAGAGTCGGACACGACTGAAGTGGCTTGGCAGCACAGCAGCAGCAAACTCGGATGAGGCTAACAGCAAAATCCACACCCCTAACCAGCATGCTTAATTGTATGCTGAAGTAGATCTCTCCTCAAAGACTCTAAATGGATTGCAAAGTCAGAGCCAAGTTAGATGAACTGCAGAATAGAAATCTGGCCAAAGACCCCAGCCCAGTAAGTTGGAGAGGAAGACTAGGGCAATCCATTCAAACTGAAGAGAGATACCTTAGACACTGCCAGCCCACAGAGGCAGGGCTTAGAGAGCCAGTGGGAGGAAGGAGAGGGGGGCTAGGGGTAGGGTGTCACCGGAAAAGACTGGCACATGAATCCATAGACTGAGTAAAGCAGATTTCCCTACCTTATGTGGGTGGACCTCATCCACTGACAACCTGAATAACAGAAAGGCAGAGGAAAGGAAAATTCACTTTCACTGTCAGACTGCTTAAGCTGGACAGCCATCTCCTCCTGTTCTCTGGCTGGGACTCACACCAAAGGCTCCCTTGGTTCTTGGGCCCTCAGAATCACACTGCAGTACACCAGTACCTCTCTTGGGCTTCCAGCTTACAGACAACAGACTATGGGATCTCTCACCTCATAGTCACATGAGCCAATTCTTCACATCAAATCTACCCTGAGAAACCATAACTCAGAAAGACACATGCACCCCAGCATCCATTGCAGCACTATTTATAATAGCCAGGACATGGAAGCAGCCTAGATGTCCACTGATAGATGAACGGATAAAGAGGATGTGGTACATATATGTATACATATATATTACTCAGCCATAAAAAGGAATGAAACGGAGTCAGTAGAAGTGATACGGATGAACCTAGAATTGGTCATACAGAGTTAAGTAAGTCAGAAGAGCAAAACAAATATCATATATTAGCACATATATATGGAATCTAGAAAAATGATACTGATGAACCTATTTGTAGGGCAGAAATAAAGGTGCAGATGTAGAGAACAGACTTGTAGACACAGTGTGGGAATGGGAGGGAAGGACAAGTGAGAGAACAGCATTGACATATATATACTATCATATGTGAAACAGATGGCTAGTGGGAAGCTGCTGTATAGCACAGGGAGCTCAGCTCAGTGCTCTGTGATGACCTAGAGGGGTGAGACGGGGGTGGGAGGAAGGCTCAAGAGGGAGAGACTATATGTATATACATGGCTGATTCATGATGTTGTAAGGCAGAAACTAACACAGCATTGCAAAGCTATTATATTCTGATAAAAAATAAATTTTTCTTTCCTTCTCTTTTTTTCTGTTTGTCTATCTCTGTCTCTGCCTGTCTCTCTCTATCTCTTTCCCTCTCTCCATTTAATATATATGTCAAATATATATAAATATATAAGCCCTCCTTATATATAATATATATATATTGAATGCCCAGGCAGAAGTCTTTTTCTCCCATGTTTCCTGCTCCCATCCAATAATCTCAATCCTCAAACGTTCCATTCACTACATCTCTTTCTGGACTCCACAGTGTACACGGATACACACACACACACATATACATATCTACACACATTTTAAAAGAAAAAGCAATCTTACTATTCGAAATTATTGCATCTCACTTTTATGTTGTTTAATAATATATCTGGGATGAATCAAAACGTGTAGATCTACTTTGGCCACTTTCAATGGCACACACCTCACCTTTTTCAACAATTCTCCCATAAATGGGCATCTAGGTTTTTTCCACTGTTTTGCTATTACATGCTAGATCATAAATCATCTTATGTACATATGTCTTTACATAATAGTGATATTATTTCTAAAAAATAGATTCCTGAAGTGATACTGCTGAGTCCAAATGTAGGTCAATCTTTAACTGTCTACTGCTAAAAATGTGTTAAATGGATTTTTAAAAATAGACAATGTTTATAGGGATATTATGGATATTTTCTTTTTATTTTATATACACCTGTATTGCTTACATCTTTGTAAAGAGCACACAATTTTTATATTAGATAAGACATCTTTAGGACTTTCCTGGCAGTCCAGTGGTTAAGAATCCACCTGTCAATGAAGGGGACATGGGTTCCATTCCTGATCTGGGAAGACCCCACATGCTGTGTGACAACTAAGCCCGTGCACCTAGAACCTGTGCTCCACAAGAGAAACCACCTCAATGAGCCTGTGCACCACATTTGGAGCGTAGGCCCCACTTACCGTAACTGGAGAAAAACAGCAGGTAGCAACGAAGACCCAGTGTAGTCAAAAAGAAATAAGTAAATAAATAAATAAATCATTTTTAAGAAATTAAAACCTCTTTAAAGAATATATGGTACAAAATCCTTTGATCACTAGAGTCATTCCCTGTAAATCTTTCTTCCCAGAAATATTCTCTATTTAAACCTGTCAATCAAGGCTTTTGGACATGAGTGACAGCAGGATTTGTCTGGCTGGTTTGTTGACTGGTTCGATCATTGTTTGACTTGTGAGGTTTGAGGGAGGGGCTTCTACTGTTGTTTCATGGGTAGGTATGCTAACATCTTGCAATCTGATGAGAGGTTTCTGCCCAAAACTCTGGGAGGACCTGGTTTGTCGAATTCCAAACCCTGTTTTAGAACAGCAGACCCATTTCTTCCTGCTCCAGCTCTTGGTATCAGTCCTTTACCATAGTCAACATGGACATACAGGGCTGCAGCAATACTCGCTCCTTGACACACAAGGGTATTGACCTCAGAGAACAGGAAAGACACTAAAGATCCAGGTTACTGAACCAAACCTCTGTCTACCCAGGCCTACCATTGACACTGTGGGAGACCACACAGCCAAGAAGATTGCTGGCATGTCTATGCATCTGATTGGTTTTGTTGAAGCAATCCAATTGATGCAACCATTTCACTTATTAATTCATTGCCCAGCACTTGCTCATTATGATAATTTCAAAGTAAATGAATTAAAAATCATTCAGCCTGAACTTCAGTCCAGTGGGAGACTCAGGCACTAAAAGAAGGAATTTTATTTCGTAATGAAGCAGCAATAAGACAATAATAGTCCTTTGACCTTAAATGAGAGTTTCAGGAAGGGAAATCAGGACGTTGAACAGAATGAATAGGCTCCAAACCCTGAAACCTCTTGGTGAAAACCACAACCTGTTTTAATACAACTTGCATGCACAACTTATTCTGTAATTGATAAACTAGCATCTACTTGAGGGCTCCCGTGGTGGTGCAGTGGTAAAGAGTCTGCCTGCCAGTCCAGGAGACTGAAGAGACCCAGGTTTGATCCCTGGGTCAGGAAGATCCCATGGAAAAGGAAATGGCAACCCACTCCAGTGTTCTTGCCAGGACATGACTGAGCAAATGAATACACACACACAGTATCTCTTTTGGCAAAAAGATGCCCTCCACCATCTCAGGTCTGCAGTCTGGCTATTTTTAGGTACACCGCTGCAACATCTCTGACTCCCCAGAGACATTCCACAGACCCGAAAGAAGCAGTTAAATGAGATTATGAAGCTTCGTTTTCTTCTTCCTGGCCTCCTAGCATTACCCAGAGAAGCTTCTACTTCCATTAGAGAATACTCAACCATAAATCTTGCCCCAAAATGCATTTACATGGGGCTCTGCAGACACTGATGGGCCCCAAGGGCTTCCTCAAAATTATCCTCCAGTCTTGTCTCTATCCCACTGCTCTTCCTTCTGCTGTCTAAGGATGCGGCTTGAGAGGACTATCCACAGAAAGGGTGGGAGGAAGGGAACATGGTCCAGGGAAGGAAGGTCATCCTGACCTCACAGCCAGCCCAGAGAAGAAGGAGATGGAGCTATGCTGAAAATGGATAACCAACAAGGCCCCACTGTACAGCACAGGGACTCTGCTCCATGTTATATGGCAGCCTGGCTGGGAGCGGGGGGAGAATGGATACACGTATGTTTACGGCTGAGTCCCTTCGCTGTGCACCTGCAACTATCACAACATTGTTCATCAGCTGTACCCCACTACAAAATAACAAGTTCAAAAGAAAGAAAAAGATGATGGAGGCTGTCATTCCTCCAGGGGAACTCGTGCCTAACACACAGGAATGTAGCAAAGACCCGTACATTTTATCCTCAGAGCTTTCTGAGCTTCTCTCCATGGTGAGTTGGCGCCATGGTGGTTGGTGCCTGAATCAGAATTGAGCTGTTGTGATAGTCCTGGTTCAGCGATGATCTGACAAAGAAGTGCCACAAGAGGAGACAGACTTCGTTTGCTTGAAATTGTGCTTTTTTCGCCTAAGGACATCTGGCAGCAATCATCATTTACTCGTTTTGGACTGAATGAATGGTGTCTTATTTCCTGCCCTGTGTGCAAATCCTCAAGTATGGCCATTAGAGGAGGCCGAGTTCTCGCATGTCATTTGAGGCTGCTCTTTGCCAAGAAGGTCTTGTTCCCTATTTTTAAGCTGTAAGAACAAGCCCATTTTAGGATATTTTTATCTGGACTTGCTTTTCAATAATTTGCATCACCTGTTTTCCTTTTTAAAAAAAATGATTTATCTTCTTTCCCCAAGGGTTGCCTTTCTGGATCTACTGTTAGAATGTTCTTGGGTCTCCATCCAATATTACTCCTCGTTCAGTTAAGAAGGAAGCAGCTCTCACCATTATGGAAGGAACAAGTTACAAAGAATGTCAGTGATTCTCGAACTTGGCAGCATGTTAAAATCACTTAAGAAGCATTTAACTCCCCAAACTGCAGTGATGAGGTGCATATAATTTCACTTAAATGACATTCTAAAAAGGGGGCTGAGGCGACTGTAGGGACAAAGAACAGATTGATGATGGCCAGAGTCCGGACCTGGGGATGGAGGTGGGGGTCTGATCTCAAAAGCCAAGCCAGAAAAATTGGGAGGGTGATAGAACTGCTCTTTATCCTGACTGTAGTGGATGTTACAAATGGTTTAGATGCATTCATTTACAAAGCAGAAATAGAGACATAAACATAGACAACACATGTACGGATACCAAGGAGGAAGAGGGGGGATGAATTGGGAGATTGGAATTGACATATATACACCATTGATACTATGTATAAAATAGATAATTAATGAGAACCTACTGTATAGCACAGGAAACTACCCAATGTTCCATGGTGACATAAATGGGAAGGAAATCTAAAAAAGAGGGGCTATAAGTATACTTCACTGTACAGTACAAGCTAACACAACTACACTCCAGTAAAAATTAACCAACACAATTCTGTAAAAAGCAATTACCCTTTTATTTATTAAAAACAAATAAATTTAAAGTTTAAAAAAATTAAAATATAAAAAAATTAATTCAAAAAATAAAGTCAAAGTAATACTCCAAAAAGAAGAGTATAAGCATGTGTTTAAATACGACAGGAGAAAGGGACGACCAAAAAAAGTGACTACTGCTACACATATTTTATTTTAAATCCCAGTGCCCAGGTCGTATCCAGACTAATTAACTCAGGATATGTGGACAGGATCCAGACATTCATATCTTTTAAAAAGCTCTTCAGGGTTATCCTGTGCATCAGTCAGGCAGTTCACACTCATTCGTGTCCAACTCTTCACAACCCCAGGGACTGCAGCACGCCAGGCTTCCCTGTCCATCACCAACTCCAGGAGGTGCCCAAACTCATATCCATTGAGTCAGTGATGCCATCCAACCATCTCATCCTCTGTTGTCCCCTCCTCTTCCAGCCTTCAGTCTTTCCAAGCATTAAGGTCTTTCCCATTGAGTCAGTTCTTCCCATCAGGTGGCAAAAGTATTGGAATTTTAGCTTCAACATCAGTCCTTCCAATGAATATTCAGGCATGATTTCCCTTAGGATTGCTGGTTTGATCTCCTTGTAGTCCAAGGGACTCTCAAGAGTCTTCTCCAACACCACAGTTCAAAAGCATCAATTCTTCGGGGCTCAGCTTTCTTTATGGTCCAACTCTCACATCCATACATGACCACTGGAAAAAACATAGCTTTGTCAGTAAAGCAATGTCTCTGCTTTTTAATACCTAATTTTTATCTAGGTTTTTCATAGCTTTACTTCCCAGGAGCAAGTGTCTTTTAACTTCATGGCTGCAGTCACTTTCTGCAGTGATTTTGGAGCTCCATAAAATGAAGTCTGTCACTGTTTCCATTGTTTCCCCATCTGTTTGCCACGAAGTGAAGGGACTGGATGCCATGATCTTCATTTTTTGAATGTTGAGTTCCTATGCACAGTCAAGATTAAGAGACTCTAGTCTATGTGAGTAACATTTGATTGACATGGACAGTTTCTGCTTTATCAGTAGCTGATTCCCCACCTCGAAGAGGCAAATTCCATCAGTCAGATGATAGCTTATGGTGAATGTTGTTGGATTCGTGATCTCTGAAGAAGAAGCTTTAGCTTTGGGACCAGGGCCCAGGCTTGATCACTCAAGAGCTTTTGTGTAGCAGAGTTTTATTAAAGTATGAAAAGGGACAGAGAAAGTTTCAGACATAGACCTCAAAAGGGGGACAGAGAGTGCCCCCCTCACTAGTCTAAGCAAGGCAGTTATATACTTTTTTAATTAGTTATTACAATAAGTCAAAAGAATATCTCAAAGCTGTAAAAATTTTACCACAAGTTCCATTTTAAGGTAACAGGATTAGAACTTAACAATAGAAAGGTCTTACCAGGCCCACTCCCATAATAGACATTCTAAGATAACAGGATTAGTCAGAAGGTTTTCAAGAAGGAAAAACTATCCTCAAGCAGGATACATTTTTGTTATATAACTCTTAGTACAGAGTTTAAACTGAGTTGTTTGTTGTGTAATTATCAGTTCTGGGCTTAAAGAAAAAAACATATTATGTGACCAAGACTAAGGAATGTAGGAAAAAAGAAAGACGCTTGTCCTTTCCTCCTTCTTGAGAATTCCAGACCCCTATCTCCTCCTTGAGAGCCCCAGACCCCTTTCTCCTCCTCAGGGAACCCAGACTTCTTATCAACCTGCCTAAGAATTGGCCCTCTCACATGACCTGCCTGCCTCAGGTTTGGGTAGGAGGCAGGTTTGTATTCTCAAAGAGATGCTTTCCCTCCTGGATAGTGTAAATTTCTGTCTCTGGGGTCCCTTCTCAATGCTCAGAAGTCATCCTACAGGACAAAGGTGGGAGCAGGGTCCTGAGTTTCTGGGCTATTCCCAATTCACTGTGACCCCTTCCCCAACCACAGGACATAAACAACATTAAAAATTGGCATATGTGATCTGAAAGGACTCTGAAATGATTCATTTTGTGTCAACTTGACTGGGCCACAGAGCACCCAGACATTACTTTGGGTGTTTCTGGGTGTCTTTGGCTGAGATGAACCTTTAAACCAGTAGCCTGCGTTCAGCAAGTTTCCCTCCCTAATGTGAGTTTGAGCAAATTCCAGGAGATAGTGAAGGACAGGGAAGCCTGGCATGCTGCAGTCCATGGCTCACAAAGAGTCAGACATGACTGAGCGACTGAACAACTCCCTAATGTGGGTCCAATCAGTTGAAGGCCTGAATAGAACACATAGGCCAACCCTCCCCCCAAGTAAGAATTCCTCCTGCCTGTCTGTCTTCAAACTGTGACACTGTCTTTCTCCTGCCTTCACACTCAAAGCGAAGCATCAGTTCTTCCTGAATCTCAAGTCTGATGGCATGCCGGCCTGCCATTCTAGAACCACACCAATAGAAAGCCTGGTTCTCAAGTCTTCAGACTTGGATCAGGATTATACCATTGCCCCCTCCTGGGTCTCCATCTGCTGACTTAGCCTGCAGATATTGGGACTTGTCAGCTTTCATAACTGCATGAACCAAGTATGTCTATATACATACACGTGTGGGCTTCCCTGGTGGAAGTAGTAAAGAACCTGCCTGCCAGTGTATGAGAGGTAGGTTTGATCCCTGGGTTGGAAAGATACCTTGGAGGAGGACATGTCAACTTACTACAGTATTCTTGTCTGAAAAATCCCACAAACAAAGGAGCCTGGCAGACTACAGTCCATGGAGTTGCAAACGAGTCTTAGCAACACAACCTAGTAACTAAAACAATAACAAAGTATATGTGTATATGTAACTGTACGTAAGCATACACATGTCTATGTATATGTATGTGTGTATGTGTGTATGTGTATGCAGTGTTCTTGCCTGGAGAATTCCAGGGTGGGGAGCCTAGTGGGCTGCCATCTACGGGGTCGCACAGAGTCGGACACGACTGAAGTGACTTAACAGTAGCAGCAGCATATCTGTGTGTACATATGTTCATATCCCATTCTATTGACTCTGCTTCCATGGAGAACCCTGACTCTTCAGTTAGTGTTAGCCGCTCAGTAGTGTCTAACTCTTTGTGACCCCATGGACTGTAACTTGCCAAGCTCCTCTGTCCATGGTAAGAATACTGGAGTTGGGTTGCCATTCCCTTTTCCAGGGGATCTTTCTGACCCAGGGATCAAATCCAGGTCTCCTGCATTGCAGGAGGGTTCTTTACCGTCTGAGCTATGAGGTAAGTCTCATGACTCATACAGATTTCTTAAAATTCACAACCACTGGCCAGATAAGCCTAAGCTGCACCAGTTTAAAGGTAACAAGAAACCACTAACCCGGACCTTTCCAGAAAAGCTACAGAAAATTCGTATTCCCTGTCTGTTATGCACTTCTCTTCCAAAGCACCACCTCTGGCCCCTAGAATATGGGCCCCACTGCCTTGTACTGCCTTACAGACCACTGCCCCAGAAGGGAGAGCACCAAGAAGAGGAAGGAAGGCTTTTCACAGCCTCTTCCTAGAACATGGTGAACAGATTCTTTTTGGAGCAAAGTCAAGAAGGTTGACTCAAGCATATCTTTGATTATTGCTTCCATTTCCACTGTTTCTTCCTTGGGAATATCTGAAATTCTGAGGTTGGCACTCCTTTTTGTATCTCCAGTAGCTATTATCCACTCCCAGATCATCTGGGTTAAAAGTCCCTGTACTTTTCCTCTGCATCCTGGAAAGAGACTATTGACATTTGTTCTCCACTTCAGTGCTTCCATTGTTTTCTATCCATCCCACAGTTTACTGCCTTCAGTGTAGACAGCAATTCAGCTGTTGCATTTTTAATTCCCTTGCAATGGTTCCTTAATTCATTCAACACCTTTCTTGTCTTATCCTCTTATATTTTCATGCAACATGTTCTCCTTTTATAAATTTCTATCCTTTCATCACCTAAGCTATGTCTTCCTGCATCTTGTTATGCAAATGATACCCTAAAACAGGGACATTCTCAACCTCTGGGATCTAATGCCTGAGGTGAAGCCAAAGTAATAATAAAATAAATAAAGTGCATAATAAATTGTAATGTGCTTGAATCATCCCGAAACCATCTCCCTCACCCCCCAGTCCACGGAAAAAATCTCTTTAATGAAACTGGTCCCTGGTGCCAAAAGGGTTGGGTAGCACTGCCCTAAAATTTCTTCTACTTCCTGCACTAGGTTATTTCAGACTTTACTTTCCCTCTACATATTCAGGAAATGTACCCTTTCCTTTCTTTTTTGGATTAATTTTTATTTTTTAAATTATGAAAGCGTGATAACACACTTATAGGAGAGACTTGGCTAATACAGAACAAGGTTACATATAATTTCAATATATTATGATATATTACAATTATTTTTAAGTAGAAAAATTAATATTTTTAGTTGGAGTTTCAATACCAGACTCTCAAAAGTTAGTAGAATGAACATACAGACAAGTAGAAGGATATAGTAGACCTGAGAAACACTGTGAACCAATTCAACATAATTAAGATTTATACAATTTTCACACAATCAGTTCAGTTCAGTCGCTCAGTCATGTCCAACTCTTTGCGACCCCAGGGACTGCAGCATGCCAGGCTTCCCTGTCCATCACCAACTCCCGGTGCTTGCTCAAACTCATGTTCATTGAGTCAGTGATGCCATCAAGCCATCTCATCCTCTGTTGTCCCCTTCTCCTCCTGCCTTCAGTCTTTCCCAGCATCAGGGTCTTTTCCATTGAGTCAGTTCTTCCCATCAGGTGGCCAGCGTATTAGAATTTCAGCTTCAGCATCAGTCCTTCCAATGAATATTCAGGACTGATTTCTTTAGAATTGACTGGTTTGATCTCCTTACAGTCCAAGGGACTCTCAAAAGTCTTCTCCAACACCACAGTTCAAAAGCATCAGTTCTTTGCTGCTCAGCTTTCTGTATGGTCCAACTCTCACATCCATACATGACTACTAGATAAACCATAGCTTTGACTAGATGGACTTTTGATGGCAAAGTAATATCTCTGCTTTTTAATATGCTGTCTAGGTTGATCATAGCTTTTCTTCCAAGGAACAAGTATCTCTTAATTTCATGGCTGCAGTCACCATCTGAAGTGATTTTGGAGCCCAAGGAAATAAAGACTGTCACTGTTTCCATTTTTTCCCCATCTAATGCTAAGTCACTTCAGTCGTATCCAATTCTGTGCGACCCCATAGATGGCAGCCCACCACGCTCCCCCATCCCTGGGATTCTCCAGGCAAGAACACTGTAGTGGGTTGCCATTTCCTTCTCCAATGCATGAAAGTGAAAAGTGAAAGTGAAGTCGCTCAGTCTTGTCCGTCTCTTAGCAACCCCATGGACTGCAGCCCACCAGGCTCCTCCATCCATGGGATTTTCCAGGCAAGAGTACTGGAGTGGGGTGCCATTGCCTTCTCCTTCCCCATCTAATAGTAGGATACAAATTCTGTTCAAGTTCCGTAAACTATAAACTAGGAGACACTGGAACATATCTAGGGACATAAAACAAGGTGCAAAAATCTGATGGTCTTAAAAAAAAAAAAAAAAAATCTGATGGTCTAAAGGTACTGAAATCATGCTGAATCTGTTCTCCTATCACTGTGGAATTGTGTTAGAAATCAATATCAAAAGATATTTGAAAATAACCCACATATTTTCAAATGCAAAGTGACATTTACCAAGAGAGATCTTAGACTTAACAATTGAAAGTGTCAATAGAGTTAGACTGGAAAAAAAAAAAAAAAAAACACCACAGAGGGTGACTGCAGAGAAGAAAGCATTTAAATGAGAAATTAGTATCAGAATGCCCTCTCGTTTCTTTTGCGGGATTTCATAAGCCCTGTGAGGAAATGTTTTCTGTTGACTTAACCAATAAAGAGAAGATAACCATCTGGACTCAATATTTACAAAAATTCAAAGTGTGTGGACTGTCCTTGGCCCTGAAATCTCTCCACTAGAGTGATGACTGAATTTTATTTTCAAATATACAGCTGGAGAGGCAAGTTGATATATTCAGCTTCTGGATCAGTTTTCATGTCCAGAAGCTTTTATCCTGATACAATTTTGTTAAGCTAAAATGTAATCAAATTTTACTTCCAGTACCTAACTCTCTGATGCTGTGAATAGATGAAGCCCATATAAAACTACAATCCCCAGAATGTACTACTATGGGGTTCTTTTAGTCTCTGGTTCCCTTGTAGAGTGCTGAATTGTGGGGAGCAGCAGAGGCAAGTGTTAAATATCTCATGATGCAGTGTGACCTTGCCATGTCCTTCCCTCATCTTTGCACAGGCTGTGAGTGGAGGTAAAGGGAGGATGAAGGTGCCTCTAAAAACAGTAGCCACTCAGGATAATGTTTTTTCATCTTTCCTTCTATTAGCTAGATCAGGGGTCCCCAACTCTCAGGCCATAGACTGGTACCAGTCCCTATTAGGAACTGGGATACACAGCAGGTGAGCGGTGGGTGAGCAAGCAAAGCTTCCCCTGTATTTACGGCTATTCCCCATTGCTCACATTACTGCCTGAGCTCCACTTCCTGTCAGATCAGCGGCAGCATTAGATTCTCATAGCAGCAAGAATCCTACTGTGCTTGAATCATCCGAAAACCATTCCCCCAGCCCCAGTCTGTGGAAAAAATGTCTTCCACAGAACTGATCCCTGGTGCCAGAAAGGTTGGGGATCATTGTACTAGATCATAAACATCCACTCTGAGTTTGGCACTCATGTGGATGATAAGGCTGCAGTAGAAAAAAAGAAGAGTTCCCCTTTCATGGAGTGTACATTCTAGTGGGTGTAGAGTGGATGAGCGCCAAAGAAATTTATCAGATGGGTCTGTGCTAGGAAGAGCATCAGCAAGGTGAGAGGGTATAAAAGGATGAAGGGCTCAAGGATTTAGGGAAGACATTTCATAAATTTATTTTTGTCAGTTTTTTCCTCCAAAATAAATATTATATAGAATCCCAGTAACAATATTATATGCAATCAAAAAATCCGAAACATCTAGTTAATATGGACTACTCAGCTTCCTCTTGGCCAGCCCTGGATCTCCATGCTATGCCTACACTTTTAATATTTTAGTGTTATTTTTGATTTTTGAAATGCTCAATAGCCGTTCAGAATGGACCTAATTCCTAAAGTGAATGAAAAATCTGGGGACTATCATCATTTGTTTCCCCCAAAGTGAGAAAATTTAAATTTAATAAGAACTTTTTTCTTACAAGACTTACAAACTGACTTTCAAATGATAACAATTGTGAAAAGAAAACTTCAAATTGTGTAAATCGTGGCTTCATTGTTGGAATAAAAGGATAGACTTCTAAAGTGAATCCTTTGAGAGAAAGCACTTGTTTAAGTGAATAACCTCTGATTTGCTGTTGTTGTTTAGTAACTCAGTCATGTCTGATTCTTTTGCGACCCCGTGGACTGTAGCCCCCCAGGCTCCTCTGTCCATGGGATATTCTAGGCAAGCAGACTGGAGTGGGTTGCCATTTCCTCCTCCAGAGGATCTTCCCAATCCAGGGACCAAACCCAAGTCTCCTGCATTGCAGGCAGATTCTTTAACACTGAGCCACTGAGAAATTCCATTAAAAACCAGTCCTATTGCTTAAGGAAATAGTGTTAAGTGGGGAAAACACATGCTGTGTGTTTCAGACACACCTGAGTTTGAAGCCCAGGTCTGTGCATGATACTTATGTCACCATAGGAGAGATACTTAATGTCTTTGATAGTAAGCTTTCTCATCTGTAAAATGGGAATCAAGAAACATTTCATGCAAGAAGAAATATATAGTCAAGGAGCCTGGTGGGCTACAGTCCCTGGGGTCACAAAGAGTTGGACATTCCTGAAGCAACTCAGCATGTACACATGCATAATCAAAACACATGTGAAAATTGTCACCATCATCTTGCTCAGGGCAATGCAAATCAAGACTACAGTGAAAGGCTGTTTTGCACCAATTTGGCAAGAAATAAATATAAAAGTCTGACAATACCAAACATTAGAGAGCATGGGAAACCACTGCATTTCTTTTTTTTAGTATTTATTTGTTTGGCTGCCCTGGGTCCTAGTTGTCGCATGCAGGATCTTTAATTTTCATTGCAGGATGTGGGAGCTTTAGCTGTAGCCTGAAAACTCTTAGTTGTGGTATATGAGATCTACTTCCCTGACCAGAGATCAAACCTGGGCCCCCTGCACCAGGAGCCCAGAGTTGTAGCCACTGGACCACCCGAGAAGTCCCCACTATTGTATTTCTTATAGATTACTCACAGACACAAAAATTGGTGCAACTATATTGAAACACAGTTAGCCTCGATATTCTATAGCTGGACATTTGTATACTCTGTGACTCAGAAATCCCACTCCTAATAACACATATGAGAGAAAGATTGCCCCATGTACAACAGGAAACACACACAGAAATGTTCAAGGCCACATCATTCACAAACTTAATATCCTAGAGACCATTCGAATGCCTACAAGCTGGAAAATGGATAAACAGTGATGTGTTCACACAACAAAGTAGAATACAGCAGATAAAATGAAAGAATTATAGTTGACCCAAAATATGGATGAATCTTAGCATAAAGATATTGGTTATAAAAAGCCAATTTCAATTGTTTTGAAAAAGACAAGCCACTTTCTATGGAAGTTGCAATAGTTTAATCAATAGTAAATAGCATAATAAATACTAAGGAAATAAGAAACTAAAAATTCCCATTACACAAAAATTTTCATCTGTGACCAATCAGGAGTACGGAATTAACAGATACACACTACTATATATAAACCTGGGATTTCCCTGGTGGTCCAGTGGTTAAGACTAAGCACTCCCAATGGAGGGGGCCTGGCTACAATTCCTGGTGAGGGAACTAAGATACGTCACATATGTCACACAACGTGTCCAATAATAATAATAATGAAATAGCTAAACAACAAGGACTTACTGTATAGCACAGGGAACTATGTTCAATATCTTGCAGTAAACTAAAATGCAAGAGAATTTGAAAAATAATATGCACACATATGTACATATAAACATATGAAAAGGAAGTGAAAGCTTTGTTTGCTCAGTCATATCCGACTCATTTGTGACCCCATGGACTGTAGCTCACCAGGCTCCTCTATCCATGGATTTCCCCAGGCAAGAATATTGGAATGGGTTGCCATTCCCTTCTCCAGGGGATCTTCCCAACCCAGGGATCGAACCTGGGTCTTCTGCATTGCAGACAGATTCTTTATCATTTGAGCCCCCAGGGAAGCCCATACACATATAAAAAGACTGAATCACTTTGCTGTACACCTGAAACTAACACAATATTGTAAATCAACTACACTTCAACTTAAAAAAGCAAGAATTAAATATTCATATCTGTGAATAAGAATTAAATATTCATTTTTGTCATTGTAGCTGAAGAGTTTTAAGATTCAAACAAAGTACACTAAACAACGGCAACTCAAATGAGCTATCAGATCAGTTAGTACAGATCAAGACCCATAAAGAGTAGAATATAGGATGAACTAAAGATAAATGGATACATGTGGAATCCATGGTGATTCAGAAACTAGAAACATTCAGGCACCTGTGAGGAAAGAGGGGAGCTTGGCTTTACTGCAGAAGATGACTGTGAAATTAGGAAGGAGTGACGCTCCCACCGCACCCCCACCCCCAGCAAAGGGAAGGAAGTGGACCAAAGGACACTGCAGGCCAGAGATGCCGAGTTATCCTTCTGTAAATGGGATGCGGGTGGCCCTGGCCCAGCACCTGGACCACTGCCACACTCTCTCTCTTTCTCTCACACACACACACACACACACACAGACTCTCTCTTCTTCTCTCCCCCCTCCCCCTCTCACACACACACACACACACAGTCTCATACATATAATACAACTTTCTAGATGGCCCCCAAGCAGAATAAAGTCTACCAGAAGAAGTTCACGTTTCTGAAAACTAGAAAAGTGCGCTGATATTTTATTTCTTCAAGATAATCTCCAGTGGATATGGAAACTATTTCAGTCACTAATTCAGTCTCCCAATCAGTTTTGTGATGTGTTTACTGGTTATTTATTATAAAAATATCACTATTCAATGAGATAAAGTAAGAAGGGAGGGAGTACAGAGCCTGATTCATCATAGACGCAACAACAGGTTGAAGGAGAGAGGAGGAGGAGAGGAAGGAATCTTCACATCCTACTGGTAAAAGAGGAAGCTGATTTAATCTCTTTGGAAGATGGTTTGCCATTATCTAATAAGTTTAAGCTGCACACACCCTATGACCCCAAAATCCCACTCCTAAGTAAACAGTCTAAAATGTGCACAATATTCTATATATGTAGCATATTTTACCATTAAAAAAAAAAGTATTTATTGCTTTCTAGCTAGCATTGTGAAATTCACAAGTAAATAGAAAACATGTGTCTGGCATCAAAGAACATAGATGGATGGCTGGGGAGTTATGATAAGATATCTAGATGTTTCCATGTCACGTTTTCTTCCAGGGACTTATCTTTGATGCCTCTCATTCTCTAAAATCTCAAGTCTCCTTCTGTTGAACCCCCGCCATACTTTATACCTCTTCCTATGTTTTCATGTCTCCTCATTAGACAGTAAGCTCTTTAAGAAAAAGATTTATATATCTTTCATTTTTGCATCCTCTGTTAAGCACAGTATACTTGTTGGATATCTGTAGGAGTGGGGCAGAGCTTATGAACTGAAAGGAAGAACAAAGCTGGTCAAACACATAAAGCTAGGCAGGAAGACTTGATTCTTGAGGAAATAAGAACCAGTTGTTATTTTCTTATTGGTTTTAATTCTCATGAAGATCCCAGTTTTAAAAAGGAGAACCCGCAAACTCTAGCTCTCTATGCAGTGGGAATTCTTCCTTACTAAAAGATCTAAATTGTACGTTAACACAGTTCCAAAACTACTGATAAAAGCTACTCAGACACTTAGATTTGCTCTTTTGCCTGGGGCGGGTGCGGGGGGGGGGGTGCACAGGGAGAGGTTCAGCCAAGGAGAAATGTAACTGTTACTAAGGCATCAACAGAGTACTTTAAAATATAGAAATGATCGTCTTAGAAGTACAAACTTTGGTTCTGTCATGTAAGCACAGGACCCAAGTTCTTACATTAAATTATTGGACCCAAGACTCAAAAGGTTAAAAACTGCAGAAACTTCCCTCGTGGTCCAGTGGCTAAGACTCTGTGCTACCAATGCAAGGGTTCAATCCCTGGTCAGAGAACTAAGATCCCACACACTGCATCGTGCAGCAACCCTCCACCCGCCCCCCGAAAAAAGTTAAAACTTCAGAATTGGTGAGACTGAGTTTTGTTCATAGAACCAGGTAATATTTTTCAGTTATTTAAGTGGTTATTTGGACATCAAGTAGACTTAAGCATTAATAGTTTAGACCTTCTGCACTCTTGACTTAATGCATTCAGTGTCTAGAAAAACTAATAACTTTAAGCTATTATGCTAATGCCAGGAACACCACAGAGAGACGCCAACCTTTGAGGGATATGCTGACCCATAATTTTGGTCATCTCTGTGCCATTGTTCTCTCTGAAAACTTTCTCATTACTTTTCTGTCTCTTTAGATACCTGTGGACTCTTGATGAAGCTTTCTTAACTCTATAGCTTTTTTTCTTTTCATTTATTACATTCATAAAAGAAAGATAAAGCAGCCCTCCATAATTGAATCCTGCATTAACAACAACAAAAAAAAAAGAGATGGAATTAGGAAAAAGCAGAGAAGATGAGAAATACGAAAAGTGTCTGAACAAATGGTTGAAATCATGGGCAATTTTCCAGCTTGATTTATGCTGCTCTTAATTGCCAGTTCCCAGGAGCCTCTTCTGCTTGTTCTTAAATAGGAGAGAGGATGATCTATGCTTAGACCCAGGGTGAACTTGAAATAATGGATGGTACGGCATTCAACAACGATGTTCTGTGTGTATGTGAAGGAACGGACTTCTGCCTGAGCTGAAAACTTAGCTCAGTCAGTGTGTAACTTCCATAAAAGCCAGAGCCCGTGCTCCATGTGCATTTAAATGCCACAGTGTCACTTCACCTATTTTCAAGGACGAAGTTTGTTGTAAATTCTTTGTCCTAAAATTCATTGAAAATGTTTCCCACTTAAATGCAAAACCAAGGGAGAAACACATTTGGAGGTCATCATTCAACTCTGGGGGCTTCCCAGGTGGCTCAGTGGTAAAGAATCCACTTGCCAATGTAGGAGACAGTGGTTCGATTTCTGGATCAGGAAGATTCCCTAGAGGAGGAAATGACAAACCATTCCAGTATTCTTGCCTGGGAAATCCCATGGACAGAGGAGCTTGGAAGGCTACAGTCCACAGGGTCGTGAAGAGTCGTACATGACTGAACACACACTGAGTGACCCCATGGACTGTAGCCCACCAGGCTCCTCTATCCCTGGAATTCTCCAGGCAAGAATACTGGAGTGGGTTGCCATTTCCTTCTCCAGAGGATCTTCCCAAGCCAGGGATCAAACCCAGGGCTCCCACTTTGCAGGCAGACTCTTTACCCCAGGGAAGCCGAGCACACACACAAATTTAACTCTGAGGTGTTGTAGTAGCATGTGTCCTCTTACGTAAAAGTTAAATTTCTTATGAAAAAAATTGCAACCAAGTAAAAATGCATCCCCTCTTCTCCTGTGACACAGAGATAGCCACTGTTAACTGGTACACAAGTGTTATTCCAATGCATTGTAGATGAGGGTGTTGTTATGCACTGAATGTGTATTCTTCCAAAATTCATGTGTTGAAGTCAGCATTCCCAATGTGAGGGTATTAGGAGGTGGGCCCTCTGGGAGGGGAATTAGGGTGTGGGGCCCTGACAATGAGATTAGCATCCTCACAAGAAGAGGAGCAGATCATAGCTCTCTTTTCCTCTCTCCTTGTGTTGCACACAAAAGAGATCAGGTGAAGACACAGCAAGAAGGCAGCTGTCTACAGGCCAGGACCCAGATTTCACCAGGGGCCAAATCAGCCAGAACCTTGATCTTGGACTTTCGGACACTAGAACTGTAAGAAATGTATTTCTGTTGTTTAAACCACCCAGTCTATGGTATGTTGTTATAGCAGTCTGAGCAGACTAAAACAGGTATATATTTTTTTAATGTGGACCAAAATTTTTCCATCTGTGTTAGTCCCAGCTTTCTTTCTTTGTTGACTTTGCCCAGATATGAAGTGATCCATAAAGAGAGAAAGATATGTCTGATAGATGCCCCTCTCTATAGCAGAGTGGTTAAAAGAAAGGCTCTAGTCTGTCTGTATTCAAATCTAATATTCACTAGCTCTGTGACATTACGCAAGCTACTTAACCTCTCTGTGCCTCATTTTCCTCAACTAAAATTCAATGCGTACTGTGCCTTTCTATACTGTTCACACTTTGGCCACCTGATGAGAAGAGCCAACTCATTGGAAAAGACCCTGATGCTGGGAAATGTTGAAGGCAAAAGGAGAAGGGGGTGGCAGAGGATTAGATGATTAGATAGCGTTAGCCACTCAATGGATATGAATTTGAGCAAACTCTGGGAGATAGTGAAGTACAGGGGAGCCTGGTGTGCTGCAGTCCATAGGGTTGCAAAGAGTCTGATATGATTTAGCCACTGAACAACTGTGCCTACTTCAAAGGGTTCTTGTAGGGATTAAATTAGTAAATTCGTTGTTGTTGTTCAGTTGCTCAGTCATGTCCAACTCTTTGCAGCCCCACGGACTGCAGCACACCAGGCCTCCCTGTCCCTCATAATCTCCCCGAGTTTGCCCAAATTGATGTCCATTCAATTGGCGATGCCACACAACCATCCCATCCTCTGCCACATACTAGTAAATATGCGTATAGTATTCAGAACATCTGTTATATGGCAATCACTCTACAACAATTCATGGCCACTATTCTTATTAACTACAATGGAGTTATTGGATGGAGCACCACCAGCATGAGGCTAAAACTTGAGGAGGAGGTCAGAGAGACAAAGAAGAATATGAGCAGAGGAAAAAAGAGGAAGAAATACTGGGGTCAGGGATGGGGTACTGCAAGGCAGCCACCTGACTCCACAAAGACTAAAAAGCAATGTAAAAGAAAAATTGTCCTAAGTCCAGCCTGGAGCAGGACTTTTTGATATGATGTAATTCAAACTCATTCTGAAAAGAAACTTCTGATCAAATGCTTGAGCAATTTTCTGATAGCCCATGATGGGATTAAGACTTGTTCTGGGAAACCATGCTTTGCACTGTCAGTCAAGAGTCTAGAGGTCACGCATCCCTGGGTGCAGGGTAAAGTCCTGGGTTATCTCAGTGTAATCATTAATAGTGTGCCCATGCTCCCTCAAACTATGCCAGCTGGGACAATAAACCCTTTGGACAAGTATTCCTTTCCTTTTATCTAGTATAACATTTTGTGTATAGTTTAACAATGATTAGCTAACCATTCTTTTTTCCTTTAAATGTGTCTCCCAAAAATGAAATCTTAGAATATCTTCATTAACCTTTTCCTTTCAGCAAGATTAAAATAAAACTCTGATTCAAGATCTTAACTAAGTTGTCAGAAAAATATATTTACTTAAAGCAACTTGGTAGGTAAGAGAAATGGTGTCTGGTCTCATCCTCCTGTGTGCTTGTGATCTGTTGGAAATATACTTGTTAATAGCAATGAACAACTGGAATTTGGAATTAAAAATGCAATAGTATTTACATTAGCACTAAAAAAAGTGAAATACTTAGGTATAATTCTAAAATATGTATATGTATTAATACAAGACCTATAGAAAAAAAAACTGTAAAACTCTGATAAAAGAAATCTCAAAGGAACTAAATATTAACAAATGGAGAGATATTTCATGTTGGTGAATAGATTCACTATTGTCAAGAGGTCAGTTCTTCCTAACTTTATCTATAGATTTAATGCAATGTCAAGCAAAATCTCAGAAAGCTACTTTGTGAATATTGACGAACTGATCCTCAATTTTATATGGTGAGGCAACGAACATGACATAACCAATGCAGTGTTGAAGGAGAAGAACAAAGTTGGAGGGCTGACACTACTTGACTTTATGATTTACTAAAAGCTACAGTAATCCAAACTGGGATGTTGGTGAAAGAACAAATAGATTAATGGAACGGAATAGAGAGCCCAGAAATAGACTCACATAATTATGGTCAATTGGTCTTTGACAAAGAGCGAAGGTAATTCAGTGAAGTAAGATGGTCTTTTCAACAAATAGAGATGAAACCAATGGACTTGCGGATGCAAAAACAAACCAAAAAAAAAACACAAAAACCACATCTAGACAGACATCTTTCATAAAAATTAGCTCAATTTCACCTAGATGTGAAACACAAAGCTATAAAACTCCCAGGAAATAACATCGGAGAAAGTCTAGGTGATCTTGGGTTTGATGAGGACTTCTGAGATACAACATGAAAAAACACAATCCATGGAAGAAAAACAATGATGATTTGACGTCATTAAAATTAAAAAATTCTGCTCTGTGAAAGGTATTGTTCAGAGACTGAAATAAGTCACAGACTAGGAGAAAATATTTGCAAAAAAATATTTGATAAGGGATGTGATCCAAAATATATAAAGAAAACTTAAAACTCAACAGTAAAAAAACAAGCACCAAATTAAGAAATGGGCAACAGACATCTCATCAAAAAAAATATACAGATGGTAAATAATCATATGAAGAGATGCTCAATATCATATGTCATTCAGTTCAGTTCAGTTCAGTCGCTCAGTTGTGTTCGACTCTTTGCGACCCCATGAATTGCAGCACACCAGGCCTCCCTGTCCATCACCAACTCCCGGAGTTCACTCAGATTCATGTCCATCGAGTCAGTGATGCCATCCAGCCATCTCATCCTCTGTCGTCCCCTTCTTCTCCTGCCCCCAATCCCTCCCAGCATCAGAGTCTTTTCCAATGAGTCAACTCTTCCCATGAGGTGACCAAAGTACTGGAGTTTCAGCTTTAGCATCATTCCTTCCAAAGAAATCCCAGGGCTGATCTCCTTCAGAATGGACTGGTTGGATCTCCTTGCAGTCCAAGGGACTCTCAAGAGTCTTCTCCAACACCACAGTTCAAAAGCATCAATTCTTCAGCACTCAGCCTGCTTCACAGTCCAACTTTCACATCCATACATGACCACTGGAAAAACCATAGCCTTGACTAGACGGACCTTAGTCGGCAAAGTAATGTCTCTGCTTTTGAATATGCTCTCTAGGTTGGTCATAACTTTTCTTCCAAAGAGTAAGCGTCTTTTAATTTCATGGCTGCAGTCACCATCTGCAGTGATTTTGGAGCCCCCAAAAATAAAGTCTGACACTGTTTCCACTGTTTCTCCATCTATTTCCCATGAAGTGATGGGATCAGATGCCATGATCTTCGTTCTGAATGTTGAGCTTTAAGCCAACTTTTTCACTCTCCTCTTTTACTTTCATCAAGAGGCTTTTTAGTTCCTCTTCACTTTCTGCCATAAGGGTGGTGTCATCTGCATATCTGAGGTTATTGATATTTCTCCCAGAAATCTTGATTCCAGCTTGTGCTTTTTCCAGCCCAGCATTTCTCATGATGTACTCTGCATATAAGTTAAATAAGCAGGGTGACAATATACAGCCTTGACGGACTCCTTTTCCTATTTGGAACCAGTCTGTTGTTCCATGTCCAGTTCTAACTGTTGCTTCCTGACCTGCATACAGATTTCTCAAGAGGCAGGTCAGGTGGTCTGGTATTCCCATCTCTCTCAGAATTGTCCACAGTTTATTGTGATCCACACAGTCAAAGGCTTTGGCATAGTCAATAAAGCAGAAATAGATGTTTTTCTGGAACTCTCTTGCTTTTTCCATGATCCAGCGGATGTTGGCAATTTGATCTCTGGTTCCTCTGCCTTTTCAAAACCCAGCTTGAACATCAGGAAGTTCACGATTCATATGTCACTAATGAACTGTAAATCAGTTGGATCAATAAGATACCACTAACATACCTATCAAAGTGGCCAAAATCCAAAACACTAAAACACCAAAACACCAAATGTTGGCAAAGATGTGGAGCAACAGGAAATTTCATTCATTGTTGGTGAGAATAAAAATGGTACATACACTTTGGAAGACAGTTTGGTGGTTTCTTACAAAACTAAACACACCCTTACCACACAATATAGTAATCACACTCCTCGGTACTTATCCAAATGAGCTGAAAATATGTCTACGAAAAATCTGCTGAAACTTGGAGTCAACCAAAATGCCCTCCAATAAATGAATGAATAAACAAACTGTGGTATATCCAGACAATGGATTATTATTCAGCAATTAAAAGAAATGAGCTATCAAGCCACAAAAAGACAAGGAAACTTAGATGCATACTGCTAAGTGAAAGAAGCCTCTGTGAAGAGCTACACTGTTGTATGATTACAACTATATGGCATTCTGGAAAAGGCAAAACTATCGAGACAGCAAAAAGATGAGTAATTGCCAGGGGTTCAGGGAGAAGGAGCAAAGGAGGAATAAGTGGAGGATAGGCGATCTGAGGGCTGTGAAGCTATTCTGTATGATACCATAATTACAGACACACGATGTTATAAGTTTGTCAAAACTCATAGACTCTAAACACAAAATGTGAACCCTGTTGTAAGCTATGGATTTTATTTCATAATAAAGTATTAATATTGGCTAATCAATTGTAACAAATGTACCACACTAATGGAAACTGTTAATAATAAGGTAAATTGGGGCATTGGGGTGAATGGGCATATGAGAACTCTTTGTGATTTCTGTTCATTTTTCTATGAATTAAAAGTACTCTAAAAAATAGTCTAGGATATTCCCTGGTGATCCACTGGTTAAAATTCAGTACTTTCACTGCTGTGGCCTGGGTTCAATCCCTGGTCAGGGAATTAAGATCCCACAAGCTGCATGGCATGGCAAAATATAAGTTAAAATTTTTTTAATAAAACAAAAAATAGTCTATTAATTTATTTTTAAATTTGTTTTCTTTCTCACAATGAACTGTGCCTGCACACCCTTCCAGATTTTTTTTTACATAAATGAAAAATTAAGTGAACAACAAAGATTCGTGTCATCAACATTCTTTTGTAAAGTTTCTTTTTTGTAACTGTTTATTATGAGGATTTTTCCAAGCTACTAAACATTCTACAACATTATTTAAGCTATATTGATTTCCATTTATAACTGTGATAAGTGATTAAACAAATTTCCTATTTTAGATATTTACATTGGTGCCAACAGCTGGTAAAAAAAAAAAAAGAAAGAAACGAAAACAGTAACACTGTGATTATATTCCTTCAAACATGAGTGATTCTTTAGTTAGGATAAGCTCCTAAAAGCAAAATTATTTGAAAAACTCATACACAGAGTTAAGGTTTTTTATATTTATTGGCAAATTTCCCTCCGAAAAGGTCACAGTTTTCACTTCCACAAGTGTATTGTCTTGCCAGATTGAGTACTATCAATATGTAAATTCAATTAATGTAAATGAGGTAAACATACCTAATTATTATTTGTTTTAATTTATATTTTACTACTAATGAGTATAAATATATTTTAATATGTCTTTGGCCATTTAGAAGTCCTTATGATTTTATAGAAAGGTCAATGGTAAAGAATCCACCTGCCAAATAGGGGATGCAGGTCCAATCCCTAGGTCGGGAAGACCCATCCCCTGGAGGAGGAAATGGCAGCCCACTCCAGTATTCTTGCCTGGGAAATTCCATGGACAGAGTAGCCTGGCAGGCTACAGTCAATGGGGTGCAAAGAATCAGACATGTCCTAGCCACTAAACAACAACAAAATCGTTTAATTAGTCAACGTATTAAAGGAAATGAAGGCTAGGGACCCAGTTTTATTAAAAAAGAAAAAAACTAAATCTCTAAATCTAGAGGCCCACATATTTAACATTGGCAATTAAAGAATGTTTCTAAGTGGAAGAAAATAAGTGATATTAATTTTCTTTAAAAAATTTTTTATAATTTCCAATTTTGTTAATAGCTATCTACTGACTGAAAAACAAAGCATAGCACTTGTAAAACTTGTCTGTCTAATTTGGGAATGATGAGAAACAATAATCAATGGGGTCACTCTGTGTGACCCCAGGGACTGCCACCTTCCAGGCTCCTCTGTGCATGCAGTTCTCTAGGCAAGAAACTAGAGTGGGTTGCCATGCCCTCCTCCAGGGAATCTTCCTGACTCACAGATCGAACCCGGCTCTCTAGCACTGCAGGCAGACTCTTTACCACTGACTCACCAGAGAAGCCCATATGATGCTTATGAACATTTTAATACAATGCAATGCAATATGTTTTATATAATTTTAATAAATTTTCTCTTCAGAATGCCAATTATGGATTTAAACCTGTTCTCTCTAATACATATATATACATATATATGTACACACACATATATATATGGCCGCTAACTAGAAGTGGTTAATTTCCCATTTCTTTACTAATCTAACATGGTTACTAGAAAAATTTTAATTATATTTGTGGCTCACGTTATATTTCTCTTCGATAGTGCTGGTTTGGGCTATAAACTCAAAAGTAATACAAGTTGACTAATGAAAGTATAAGCAATTGTATCTATCAAAAATTAAAATTACTATTGGAATTTTAAAAAAATTTTGATATCAGATGGAAATTTTTTAAATAAGATTTTGTTATACAGCACATGCGTGCGTGCTCAGACCCTAAGTCTGACTCTTTGCAACACTATGGACTGTAGCCTGCCAGGCTCATCTGTCCATGGGATTTCCCAGGCAAGAATACTGAAGCGGGTTTCCATTTCCTCCTCCTGACCCAGGGATCAAACCTACATCTCCTGTGTCTCCTGCCTTGGCCAGCAGATTCTTTACCACTGAGTCACCTGGGAAGCCCACATCTGGTCGAAAAGAATCAATATGCAGGAAGACAATAGAACAAAGTGAATGCCCAAAAGCATGAAGGCTACTTCTAAAATCCCACAATTTTCATTCCCCTGTACCATGTTGTGCTAATTGATTTGAGTCAAGTATGTTTGCTGTAAAAAGCTGGCCTGGATTCCTTATAGTCTGAAAACCATCACTCGGAATGCAGTAGAATGATAAATCTTTCATTTACTTACTTTGAAACCCACCATCCTGCTACTAAGAGGCTTACTGCCAAATCTGTAAAGTTTATGAAGGGAATGGAAGTTCAGCCGTAGATAAGAGATTGCCAATACATCTCTGAAAGATGGGGAGTAAAGAGAAGTGGGTTGCCAGGGAAGCCGAGCTGAGCGTGGATGACTCGGAACCCAGCCCTGAAGGCCTCAGGCTTGCTCTGCAGACAAGCAGGATGTGATCAGAGACAGAGGCTTTATGGAAGGTTCGTGGACATGAAAGTTCTCCACCCATCCGCCCTGACAACCGACACAGAGCAACCAGGGAAAGTATAAGTAGGTGTCCACAGTCTCCTCCCTAACACACCACCAGAAAAGACGGAAGAAAGAACAAAGATAAACTAGGGACGCTCTTTTTATTTTTTATTTTTTTTATTTTTTTTAATTTATTTATTTTTAATTTTTACTTTACAATTCTGTATTGGTTTTGGCATAGATTGACATGAATCCACCACAGGTGTACATGCGTTCCCAAACAAGATGAGGGACTTCTGACGCCCAGAGGTTAGGACTCTGCACTTCCACTATAGGGTGGACGGGTTCGACCCCTGATCAAAGAACCAAGATCCTGCATGCCACAACTAAAAGTTGGCATGCCGTGGGGTGTGACCAAAAACATTAAAAAAAAAAAAAATACACAAGCTGCCTGCTTCTCAGTCAACTAAGAATAAAGACACCATTTGAAGGGCACTTATGTAAGACTCACAACTTACCTTCTCTCTAGTTAGCAGATCACCTCCAAATCAGTCATTTTATTGCCTCGTTTAGATGTAAAGAAGCAGTCAGGGTTTACCAGGCATTCAAGGAAAACTTACAACACGAAAAAGAGAGACAGACAAAGATAAATTTACTAATGGCAAGATGTCATGGGGCTAGCTTCCTTTTATCACACCTGCTATGAACCATGAGCAAAACTACAAGTTTGCTTGCAAATTTCAGATAAACTGGTGGTGTTGCATCTCTAAAGAGACACAGAAAGCCAAGATTGACAGTTTCCGGGGGACTTTCCTGGTGATTCAGTGGTGAAGACTCCTCGCTTCCAATGCAAGGGGTGCCAGTTTGATCCCTGGTCAGGAATCTAAGATCCCAAATGCTGGATGGTTCGGCCAAAAAGAAAAAAAAAAAAAAAAAAGATTGACAGTTACTGTGTATGAAGCCTGATAATAAACCATATCAACCGATTAGTTTTCTACTAATATCTGTGGGGTTTCCCTGCTGGCACAGTCAGTAAAGAATCCACCTGCAATGCAGGAGACGCAGCTTTGATCCCTGGGTCTGAAAGATCCCCCAGAGGAGGGCATGGCAACCCACTCTGGTATTCTTTCCTGGAGAATCCCCATGGACAGAGCAGCCTGGGGGATACAGTCCATGGGGTTGTAAGAGCCAGGAGTGACTTAGCGACTAGGCCAGCACTAATATCTGTGACTACTACAACTGGAGAGCATGGTAGTTCACTACATACCTTAACATTCATTTCATCCACTATGGAGTCAGTGTGGTACTTGTGAAATGTTTGCAAGAACTGGACTCATGTTCAGTTGCTAGCTGCTATTCATACTCTGAAGTTTGGGAGAAAACTAAACACTATTATTCAGAATTTGTTAATAGAAAACAAAAGTGGTTTGGATGTACCTGTGTTGATGCTTAACTCTCATTGGAGGAGGAGATGTTGTCTAACAAAGCTTCATTTCCCTTGCCTTAAGGCTCACATGCTGCTACCATTTTAATTACAGGGAATAAACATGAGATGCTGGTGTGTAATCCTTCAAGGTTCAGGGAGAATTAAGCCACCACACTCTCATAATTAAATTCATGTCCCAGGCAGGCACCTCAGTGCACATCAGAACTCCTAGAAGAGAACACAGGCAGACCACTCTTTGACATTACTTATTGAAATAATCCTTTTTGAATTGGTCTTCTAAGGCAAAATAAATAAATTCAAAAATAGTGGAGGGTGGGAGCAAGGTTCACGAGGGAGGGAACATATGTATACTTGTGGTTAATTCATGTTGTTGTATGGCAGAAACCAACACAACATTGTAAAGCAATTATAATCCAATTAAAAATAAACAAGTGGGATCTAATTAAACTTAAAAGTTTTTGCATAGCAAAGGAAATCATTGACAAAACGAAAAGACAACCTACTGAATGGGAGAAAATATTTGCAAGTAATATGACTGATGAGGAGTTAATATCCAAACTGTATAAACACTTCTCACAACTCAGTATATCATAAAAGCAAACAACCCAATTAAATATGCATAGAAGACCTCAGTAGACATTTTTCCAAAGAAGATATATAGATGGGCAACAGGCACGTAAAAAAAAAAATGCTCCTCAGTACTAATCATCAGAGAAATGCAAATTAAAAACCAAAATGAGACAGCATCATACCTGTTAAAATGGCTATCAGCAAAATATCTACAAGTAAAAAAATTAACAAGGTTGTGGAGAAAGGGGAACTCTAGTACATTGCTGACGGGTGCATAAATTGGTGGAAAACAATATGGAGGTTCCTCAAAAAATAAAAATTGAACTACTATATGATCTAGCAATTCCACCTCTGGATATTTATCCAAAGAAAACAAAACCACCAATTCAAAAAAGGTATATATGCACTCCAATGTTTATTGCTGCATTATCCAATAGCCAAGATAAGGAAGCAACCTGTGTCCATCAATAGATGAATGGATAAAGATATGATATAAATATATATTTTTAATAGACTATACTTAGCTAAAAAAATTCTTGCCATTTTCCACAGCATGGATGAACCTAGAAGGTATTATGCTAACTGAAATAAATCAGAGGAAAACAAATACCATATAATTTCACTTATATGTGGAATTAAGTTTTAAAAAAAAAAGGACTCAAAATAAATATACAAACACAACAAAACAGAGCAGAGTAATAGGTACAGAAAACAACCTAGAGGTTACCATGGAGCCAGAGACAAAACAGGTGATTAAGAGGCACAAACTCCAGTTACAAAATATAAGTCATGCACTGGGTTGTACATCTAAAACTAACATAATATTGCAAACCAACCTTGTTCCCATTTTAAATTGTTTTTTGTCTGTGTCCTAGCCATCAAAAACGAAGGCTGGACATTTCTATCAAAGCGCATTATTTTTGAGGAAAGCCAGAAAATGTCATTCTATTGGCTCTTTCAATTCCTTTTTCCCCCTTTTTAGGAATTTATAAAGCTGCTCTATTTTGCTTTCAAAAATAGAACTTGAAGCAAGTAGCTGATGTGCTTCTTTGACATTTTATAGAGAACTGTCGCAAACAAAGTCTTGGATTTGCAGTTCAGTACTGGACATTCCAGAGGTTTCTGCCAGTGCTCAGTATAGCTGTTGTTAAACCACTTTCAATACAATGATGAAAACTTCATTAAGTTGGTGTAAACATCGCAATCAGGATACTAATCTGTTTATAGGAAGTGGACTTGTAGCAATTAGAATGAGTTCTCAGAAAGAATTGAAAGGCATAGTCTCCGGGGTCTTGATTCTAACCTTGGAAAGCAAAAGGCACTTTTCAGAGGCTTGAGGCTACCTAAGGCCAGAAGGAAAGCAATTCGTGAGTCACCCCACCCTTGTAATAACTGCTAAGGAGAATATAGTAGTAGCTGTCATATTCTTTAAGAAATATCAATACTTAGGGGCATGAATGCATGAACATAAAACTTGGCCGCATTTCAACCCTGGACCATACAGCATTGATTGAGAACTTGGCTGACAGTGCTATCAGTGTCAATAATTAGAATCTTTGTGTTTTTAATAGAGTTCTCACAGGAAGGTCATGGAATTCACACCAGACACTCCTTTAACACACAGGAACTCTGCCTAAGAGAAAGTGTGGCTGTCTATATCCTTGACTCTGACCAACCCTTATCAAGTTGGAAAGGGCACAGACAGAAACTATTCCCCAAATATTAACATTTGGAAATGACCCCCAAGTCCAAGTCCTACAAGACAAGTGCTACCGGAGGCATATGTCTATGCAGCAGTGTAATATTGTATATTATAGTATGCGTGCATGCATGCTAAGTTGCTGCAGTTTTCAGATCTATGGACTGTAGCCCACCAGGCTCCTCTGTCCATGGGATTCTCCAGGCAAGAATACTGGAGTGAGTGGCTATGCACTCGCCCAGGGGATCTTTCCGATCAAGGGATCGAACCCGTGTATCTGAAGTCTACTGCATTGACTGGTGGGTTCTTTACCACTAGCACTGCCTGGGAAGCCCATATTGTAGTATGCCATACTATAATACACAGCTTATATATTACAGTATAGCTATATTATATATATTATACTATAACATATAGTATAATATTATTCAGTTCAGTTTAGTTCAGTCGCTCAGTCGTGTCCGACTCTTTGCGACCCCATGAATCACAGCACGCCAGGCCTCCCTGTCCATCACCAACTCCCGGAGCTCATTCAGACTCACGTCCATCGAGTCAGTGATGCCATCCAGCCATCTCATCCTCTGTCGTCCCCTTCTCCTCCTGCCCCCAATCCCTCCCACCATCAGAGTCTTTTCCAATGAGTCAACTTTTCTCATGAGGTGACCAAAGTACTGGAGTTTCAGCCTCAGCATCATTCCTTCCAAAGAAATCCCAGGGCTGATCTCCTTCAGAATGGACTTGGATCTCCTTGCAGTCCAAGGGATTCTCAAGTGTCTTCTCCAACACCACAGTTCAAAAGCATCAATTCTTTGGCGCTCAGCCTTCTTCACAGTCCAACTCTCACATCCATACTAAAATATAATATAGAATAATATACTATAAAATATATAATTATACTACAATATATAATGTAGTATACTGTAATACTATAAATATAATATTATAATGCACTTTAATATTTTAGTATAAATTTCATTGCATTTCAGCTACAACCATATTCATCAAGGATAAAAACTTCCAAACACTGACTTCTCAAATCATTCTTAAGTTATAAGGATTCCATCTCAGATATCCCACATGAATGTACTTTTAATTTAAGACTTAAGCAGAGATTCATAGCTGATGAGTAGGAAGAATTTGTTCATACACTCTAACCTGAACATACCGCTGACTAAGTTCCCAACATTGGTCTGGATTTCTAAAACTAGAATTTAAGTTCTGTTTGTAAACTCTAGGAATCTACAGGAGCAAACAATTCAGTGTTAGCTATTTGCCCATTTAAATATCAAAACAAAAGTACCTGGGGCTTCCCAGGTGTCTCAGTGGTAAAGCATTCCACTGCCAATGCAGGAAACAACGCAGGAGACAAGGGTTCGAGTCCTGGATTAGGAGGAGGTTCATTTCGCGGGGAAGAGGAAATGGCAACCCACTCCAGTATTCTTGCCTGGGAAATCCCACAGACAGAGAAACCTAGTGGGCTACAGTCCGTAGGGTTGCAAAGAGCACACGTACTAATTTATCTAATGTAAAATTCAATGCCTTAGTAAGAAAACAGATGCAAACCAGAGCTAAGAGACAGACAAGCCCTATGGTCTCAACAGAACAGGCTGGGATGTCCTCTCCAAAATGAAAACAAGATGCTGCTCCTCCCATCTCTTACCACTGACAAAGATATGATAATGCTTGGTGGGTCTTTTTTATTTTAAATGGAACATATTATACTGAATATGTTATTCTGACACATCAGGTTTCCACTTTTAAGGGAGGCTCAGAGGCCTGTAGGGTACCTGCAGCAGGCTCCAGAGTTAGATGCTGTGTCATTTAGGCCTTGTGACCCAGAAGATCTGTGATGCGTGAGGTTTCTATGGAAACTGACGATGTGGTATGAAGCCTCTGACAAGCTTCAATAGGGGAATCACAGAGCAGAACCTTAAGGTTTAAGAGCAAAGCCTTGCCCTCATCCATAGATTATTCTCCTTTTGAGAGTAAGTCCTAGCCTTTTACTGGGCCTGACAGGCACTGAATACTTAGCCATGGGATATCCTAGGGCCATGGGACATCCTAGGGCCATGGGACCCCAGTGTTCTATCATGGACTGATGTTACCTGATGCCCTGTGTCATAATGGCAGGGATGCTTGAGCTCAGACACGCACATTTCCAGGTGGAAATGGTATCATACAATCAGGCTCAAGCAGGCTCAGAAGGCACAGGTAATTTGCATGAGCAGGTTTCTCAGACTCTCTGTCATCTCTTCCTGTTCAGTCCGTGTGCATGGCCTCATAGGGTTGTTTAGGACTCGCTGATGGTGGGGAGAAAAAGCCTTGCCCTTGTCACAGATGATGATGTATTCTGCATCACACACAAAGCGGAAATGGCATGCTACTTACTAACCCAATCAGGAGTGCCCCTGAAGGACAGCAGGAAGAACTCTAATCAGAACATCTGTTGTTCTCTTCAGAGTGGGAATCAGAGGCACAGGTCTACACTGATTCCTGGGAAGGGGCTGATGGTTCGGCAAGTGGTCAGAGACAGGGCCTTCCCAGATGGCACTAGTGGTAAAGAAACTGTCTGCCAATGCTGGAGATGTAAGAGTTCGATCCGGAGTTGGGAAGATCCCCTGGAGGAGAGCACGGCAACCCACTCCAGTATTCTTCCCTGGGAAATTCCATGGACAGAGGAGCCTGGTGGGGCTACAGTCCATAGGGTAGCAAAGAGTCAGACACAAGTGACTCAGCACGTACGCACGCAGGGACTTAGAGAGAACAGGATTGAAAACTGGTGACTAGAGTGGTCTGGTGATAATGAGGTATGTGGCTAGATCTCTGAGAATAAGGATGGGGTGTGGAGATACATGTGCCTGGTATGAATGTTGACCATAGGACTCACCACAGTGGAAGCTCTTAATAACTAGGTGTAAGGGACCCAGCCTCTTTCCCAGGGACCTGTTTCTCTCTGTGTACGTACCTGTGCGTGGGATTCCCAGTTGGTACAGTGGTAAAGAATCCACCTGGGTTTGATCCCCGGGTCAGGAAGATGCCATGGAGGAGGAATTGGCAACTCACTCCAGTATCCTTGGCTAGACAATCCCATGGACAGAGGAGAATGGTGGGCTGTGGCCCATGGGGTTGCAAAGAGGTGGACACGACTTACTTGGGCAAGAGTCTCTGGTACTAGAAAGAGGAGCTCTCCTAGTCCAGGCTGCCTCAACAAAACACCATACATGGGGTGGCTTAAACAACAGACATTCATTTTCCACAGTTCTGGAGGCTGGAAGTTCCAAGAGCAAGAGGCTGGCTGATTTGCTGGCTAGTGAGGGACCTCTTGCAAGCTGCAGACGGCCACCTTCTTGCCATGTTCTCACATGGTGGAGAGAAAGAGCTATCTCTCTGACCTTTTGTTGTTTAGTCACTCAGTCGTGTCGAACTCTTTGTGACCCCATGGACTGCAGCCCACCAGGCTCCTCTGTCCATGGGATTCTCTGGGCATGAATACTTCAGTGGGTTGTCCTTTCCTCCTCCAGGGTCTTCCCGACCCAGGGATCGAACCCACATCTCCTGCATTAGCAGGCAGATTGTTTACTGCTGAGCCACCAGGGAAACCCCCTAAGGAGTGGTAGGTAGCTGCTCCCTACAACATCTTTCTCTGTGTTGCCTTTTGGCTTTTTTGAATCCTCCAACTCCTGTTTAGACAATTCTCTATGTTAAATTTTCTCTGTTAAAACAATTTGATTTATTTCCTGCTTTCCTGCCTATATCCTCACAGATAATGAACAAAATACATAAGCATGTGGCTGTGAAACCACAAGGCAAGGTGAAAACAGTTGTTTCAATGTGCCAGGCTCATGGGTGCTTCTGTATCTTTCTCCAAATATTTCTAAAGTCCTGGTATGATTTGGTTTCGTAACTGTGCCCTTCCCGGAGGACAGCCTGTACCCTACGTACAAGGGCCAGCCACTCCTATGCGTAATGATAGGTAAGGAAACCAATTTATGTAACTCACTGGTAATTGCCAGATGGGAGGGGACAGAAGGCAAGGGCTGGGAGAAAGAGCAGACAGAACACGGAAAGAGATGCTGTCTAACAGAGGGGAGAAAAATGCTTTCTGATCACAGGAAAACAGTCCCACGGTTCAGAAAGAGACCATTATTACATTAGAAGTTGTTGCTTTTTTCCTTTCCTTGCTATTTGGAAGTAGTTGGGGTAACAAGTGAACTGGGTACTCCCAGGAGAAACAAACTGTGTTTCTGGAAGCATTCTCCTAGGGAGGCTGAAGATCTGGTCATCACTGTCCTGGGAGCTGGACTGCAAGCATTATTGCCCTCTGCTGGACAGGACTCTGCAGATGGGTGGCCAGCACCCTGCCTGTTAGCGACTGAATTGTGCCCCCTCCCAAAAGTCATGTGCTGAAGTTCCCACCCCAGTACATGGGAACATGATTTTATTTGTTGATAGGGCCTTTAAAGAGGTAATTAAGGTTAAATGAGGTCATTAGGGTAGACCCTAATCCAACAAGACTTCTGTTCTTAAAAGAAGAGGAGATTAGGGATTTAGTCACTGGTGGTCCAGTGACTAAGACTGCGCTCCCAAGGCAGGACACCCCGGGATCGATCCCTGGTCAGGGAAATAGATCCCACATGGCACAACTTAAAAAAAAATCCTCAGGAGAAACCTCGACACCTCGACCTTGGATTTCTGGTCTCCAGAACCGTGAGGAAATAAACATCTGCTGTGTAAGACCCCCAACCTGTGGGCATTGTTACAGCAGCCCCGTCAAACGAATATACCGGGCCCTTGACGACCTTGGTTGTGGCACACACACCCCAACCCCAGCTTTGGCTCCACTCCAGGAAAATGCCTGTCTCGTTACTACACAGGCCTGTGATCCCACACCTCCATCATGTCCCGTTTACTGGCGAACTGGGCTGGGCGATGACCTGCAAGAGCTCGTCCATTCCTGGGCTGTCTCAAGGCCGATGCGCACTGGCCTTCTGAAGAATAAGGCACAGAAGGCCATGTGGCATTGTGGGAAGAACACCAGCTCTAGAGTCAGGCAGGTCTGGTTCCAATCCCAATCGCAGCACTCATTGCATGAGAAAGCAAATCAAAGTCCTTATCATTTCTTTCTCTGTAAAATTAGGATAATCATCCCATTGTTATGGACTGAACGTTTCTGTATCTCAAAGTCATGTGTTGGAGCCATAACCCCCAGGGTGGCTGTATTTGGAGATGGAACTACTAAGGAAGTAATTAAGGTGTGTTTTTGGTCAGTCACTAAGTGGTGTCCAACTCTTTGGGACCCCAAGGACTGCAGCACACCAGGCTTCCCTGTCCTTCACTGTCTCCCGAGTTTGCTCAAACTCATGTCCACTGAGTCGGTGATGCCATACAACCATCTCACCCTCTGTCACCCCCTTCTCCTCCTGCTCTCAATCTTTCCCAGTATCAGGGTCTTTTCCGATGAATCGGGTGATCTCATCAGGTAGTCAAACTATTGGAGCTTCAGCTTCAGTATCAGTCCTTCCAACGAATAGTTAGGACTCATTTCCTTTCGGATTGACTGGTTTGATCTCCTTGCTGTGTATGGGACTCTCAGGAGTCTTCTCCAGCACCACAGTTTGAAGGCATCAAGTCTTCAGTGCTCAGCCTTCTTTATGGGCCAGCTCTCACATCTGAACATGACTCCTGGAAAAACCATAGCTTTGTCTAGATGGACCTTTGTCAGCAAAGTGATGTCTCTGCTTTATCATATGCTGTCTAGGCTTGTCACAGATTTCCTTCCTAGAGGCAAGTGTCTTTTAATTTCATGGCTGCAGTCACCGTCTGAAATGATTTTGGAGCCCCCAAAATAAAATCTGCTGCTGTTAATTAAGGTTAAATGAGGACATAAAGGCGGGGCCCTGATCCACCAGATTAATGTTCTTCTTTGAAGAGACACCAGAGAACACTCTCCCTCCCTGTCCACACACTGAAAAAGAGCCATGTGACCGCATAGCAGGATGGCCGCCATCTAAATGCTGGGCGAGAACTCTCAGCAGAAACTGAACAAGCAGAACCTTTACTTTGGACTTCTAGCCTCTCAAACTGTCAGAAAATTAACTTGTTTTTAAGCCACCCAGTCTAAGACCCTTTATAATGGCAGCTGAGTTACCTAATACACCCATAGAGAAGCTTCAGGGCAGTGGTCCCCAACCTTCTTGGCACCAGAGACTGGTGTCATGGAAAACAATTTTCCCATAGACTTGGTGGGTAGAGGGACGGTTTCAAGTGATTCGAGCACACTATATTTATTGTGCACTTCATTTCTATTATTATTACATCAGCTCCACCTCAGATCATGAGTCATTAGAACCCGAAGGGTGAGGACATCTGCTTTAAGGGATAAAATAAAAGAACATCTAACCAGCTCCCAGGGTTCAATAAATACTAGCAGTGATTGCTAAAAATCTGAAACCAGTGGATAGGAATTAACAGTGAGTACCTAAAATGGAGGGGGATGCTTTGGCAGGTATGATGGCCACCATGAGGAAATTCAAGCATGAGTCAGAGAACCTTTGAGTATTGTCTCAGAGATAATTCAAGCATCAAAAAATGGTTAGACAGGGAATCGATAAAGACAATGTGGTACATACACACAATGGAATACTACTCAGCCATAAAAAAGAATGAAATAATTCCATTTGCAGGAGCATGGAGGGACCTAGAGATTATCATACTTGGGTGAAGTAAGTCACACAGAGAAAGACAAATATCATATTTCACTTATATGTGATATCTAATAAAATCATACAAATAAACTTATTTAAAAACAGAAACTCACTCATAGATTTCAAAATCAAGTTTCTAGTTACCAAAGGGGAAATGTAGGGGAAAGTGATAAATTGGGAGACTGGGATGAAATACACACACTGCTATGTATAGAATAGATGATTAATAAGGACTACTGTACAGCACAGGGAATTCTACTCAATATTCTATAATAACTTATATGGGAAGAGGATCTGAAAAAATAGATGTATGTATAAACATGTAAATAACTGATTCACTTTGCTGGACTCCTGAAACTAACACAACATTTTAAGTCAACTACACCCCAATAAAAATTTAAAAAATGATAAGACATTATTTTTTAAGTGGTTGGAGAACATGCCTTTTCAGCTCCTTTTCGGTCACAAGAGCTTTGGAAATTTTGCCCTGGGATTTTAAAGTCCTTCCAAAATGCCTTTGTATTCATTTTCTCTGGATGATGCATTAACAGACCTACAAAGTGACAGTCAATGCTGTAAAACATTACCAGAAAAAGTGTTCCTGTTGTGCTACCCACTTTGTACATGGTGAAGCGACTTAGCAGCAGCAGCAGCAGCATGGTGTGTGCATGTGTATATATATGTGTGTACTGAACATTCCTGCTCGTGTGCTTCTCTAACATCAGTGTAGCAGATTTTTCACAAACCACCTGCCAGATGACAGTAAAGTCATATATGCACACACAGGAGGGGAAAGCCAACAAAACAGTTGTCTGTGGCTCCCTCAGCTATGTGAGACACGGCAGGCCAGCCCTGGCAGATCCCTCCCTGTCTGGATTGTCAAGGAAATGTTTTCAGCACAGGAATCAGTGCATGAGCGTCACTGTTGCTGTTTAGTCACTCTGTCGTGTCAACCTGTCTGCAACCCCATAGACCGCAGCCCGCCAGGCTCCTCTGTTCATGGGATTCTCCAGGCAAGAATACTGGAACGGCTAGCCGTGCCCTTTTCCAGGGGATCTTCCCAACCCAGGGATTGAATCCCGGTCTCCTGAATTGGCAGTTGGGTTCTTTACTGCTGAGCCACCAGGGAAGCCTGCATGGGCATTAAGAGCTGATTTTATTAATTAGCAACTCCAGAGTCTCAGTCAAGGGACCCACATTTGGCTCCAAATATGTCCCAACATTTTCCCCTGCAGGGAGACCCCTGCCTGGCCTACATATGCCGCATCACCCCAGCCTGGTGTGTGCCTGTGGAACATAAAGACTGGTCTCTGGTGCTGGGGTGTCCCTTACAGGATGTAAGAATCACCATGATTCAGAGACCTACGCCCTTCTCGGTGGTTTCTTGTCCTTGAAAAAAGCCACAGGACACGACAGTAAGCAGAGCTCCTTCTGTTTTAGTATTTGAATGTAACAATTCCTTTGTGTGTGCTTTGTCAAAGATAGACAACTATGTGAGGCTGGCTACTGATGATGGCATGGACCCAATGTGTTAAAACCACGAGACCTAGTATCCTGAACTCGGGCATTGTGCTAGCAGCGCCCTCTGGTGGACAAAGAGAAGGCTGCCTCTTGGTCTCAGTTCAGTTCAGTTGCTCAGACGTGTCCGACTCTTTGGTCTCTGTAAAACTACTAAAAAATTGTAGTGGTGGTGGTGTTTAGCCGCTAAGCAGTGTCCGACTCTTTTACCACCCCATGGACTGTAACCCACCAGGCTCCTCTGTCCATGGGACTTCCTAGGCAAGAATACTGGAGTGGGTTGCTATTTCCTTTTCCATAGGGTTGTCCCAACCGAGGGAACCCATTTCTCCTGATTTCTTTAGCAGTGAGACACCTGGGAAGCCCAAAAAATTGTGTTAAACCCATTTGATAACGTTAATAGAGTCAAGCATATTTTCTTGCTTTCCAAAATTAACTGGAAAAGTTATTTAATGTTATTGATAATTTTTGTCTGGAGAATCACATGGACAGAGGAGCCTGGCTGGTCTACAGTCCATAGTGTTGCAGAGTCGGACACTAGTGAAACGACTTAGCACACACGTATATGTATATACATTTATAAAACTCATTATCTGTAGAATGAGGGCTTCCCTCATAGCTCAGTTGGTAAATCATCTGCCTGCAATGCAGAAGACCCGGGTTCGATTCCTGGGTTGGGAAGATCCCCTGGAGAAGGAAATGGCAACCCACTCCAGTATTCTTGCTTGGAGAATCCCATGGACAGAGGAGCCTGACAGGCTACAATCCATGGGATCGCAAGAGTCGGACACCACTTAGCAACTAAACCACCAAACCAGTGATAGGAGTGCAGAATTGAAAAGCAGACAGCTTGGGTTTGACTCTCAGCAAAGCTGCTTTCTACCTGTATAGCTTAGGCAGATTATTTTAAGTCTTTATGCTTCATATGCTACTCTCCAAAATATCTCATGCTGCTGCTGCTAAGTCGCTTCAGTCGTGTCCGACTCTGTGAGACCCCGTAGATGGCAGCCCACCAGTCTCCCCCATCCCTGGGATTCTCCAGGCAAGAACACTGGAGTGGGTTGCCATTTCCTTCTCCAATGCATGAAAGTGAAAAGTGAAAGTGAAGTCGCTCAGTCGTGTCCGACTCTTAGCGACCCCATGGACTGCAGCCCACCAGGCTCCTCCATCCAAAGGATTGTCCAGGCAAGAGTACTGGAGTGGGGTGCCATTGCCTTCTCCAAAAATATCTCATACTATGTTGTAATAATTAAATGGATCAATACATTCAAAGTACTTAGAGCAGTGCCTAACACTAAATAAATGCTTATTTTTAATCTTGAAACATGCTGAGAAGTCAGGATTTCTTGGGATGACCCTGTCAGTCCAGTGGCTAAGACTCCATGTTCCAGTGCAGGGGGCCTGGGTTCAATCCCTGATCAAGGAACTAGATATTGTTGCAGTGAAAAGGGAGAAAAAAAAGGAATGAGTATTTTTTTTTTCTTTCCCTTTCCTGAGAACAAAGACAATAAAGAGAATAGTGAGCAGGCCTGAACATTCCTAGTTTTCCTAACTCTGCATGTGCATAAAAAATAAACCAATTTCAATTACAAAAATTTATCCCAAAAGTTTCAATAAAATTCTTACAAATTGATATCAGCCCTCTAGTAAAAATAATAATAATAATAATATGCCTGAATTAATTGGATCATAGATCAAAAAGGAAAAATCACATAATCATACCAATAGAATTTCTTACAGTCTGGCAACCGTTCTTTACAAAAAAAGAGAATGCTTTCTAAAATAGGATTTAAAAAAATACGTTCCTAATGTGATAAAGAATATCTGTGTGAACAGAATATCTGTGTGAACAACAGCCATATTTGGTATGCTTAAAATGTGTTCTAAATAATTTTAGCTCTGAGGGATTGTATGAGTAAATAAGTGTAGAAATGATAACAGTGTCAAATAAGCCTGCGCAATGACTAACCAAATAAAACAGGCTTTTATGTGTTTATGTGTATTCTAACTGTCCATATGTTCCATAGCCCTTTGACCCCGTAGGACACTGTTGACAGAGCATCTCTCCAGACTAGCATTTTATAGGAAGTCAGTTTGGAAAATGTTATAGTAATGGTCTTCTCTCATAGTATGGAAAACAAAATAATAGTGTTACTGACTCCACTCTAATGTTGTCCTAAAATTTTAGGTCAAAGTGTTCTCAGCTAACATGGGGGCAACCCAGGGATCAAATCTTTGTCTCCTGAGTCTCCTGCATTGGCAGACAAATTCTTCACCACTGAACCACCTGGGAAGCCGGCAGTGAACCGCTTTAGTGACAAAAAAAAAAAAATCTACACACCCGCTTTGCTTTAATACGTAAAACTCTGCTAACTTGGAGTCATCCATTGATCTTTTCATGGACAGAATGCTACCCATGCACTGGGGAGCTGGCCGAGTGCTTGTTTAGGAAAGGATTATTCACTGATTCAGTGTTGTATTCCATTCTCTGTGCGAGCTGTTTCAAGGGTGGGGGAACTCGCATTTGCACAGCTCATGCACTGCTGCCATCTATTGGAAAATCTGTGCAACCAGCCAGAGCTAAGTTTTAAATAGGCTTCCTTCCAAATTCCTCAACCAATATTTCATCAGCCGAGATTATCATCTTATCATAGGCCTGCCATCCAGGAGGGAAAGAGAACAGCAAGAGCCAAAGGGCATTTATTAAAGTGGAAGTAAGCATTTAAAGGCAATCGAGTGAAGGACCATTTTAAGTAAAAACGTGAAAGAGAATGCCCACTCAAACGGGCGGAGGCAGAGTGGCCGAGCAGGGTGTGGAGAAGATGGAGAAGTAGAAATGAAGAAGACGAAGAGCAGTAACGATTCCAAAGAAGTACAGTAAGACTTTTACATACCTATGAGTTCCATTCTGAGAGTTCATTCATTAGCGCAACTTGTTTGCCAGTCCAACAAGGTTAGCCTAGGTACCCACCTAATGCAATTGGCTATATAGTACTGTACCGGTATAGGTTTACAATACTTTTTACATTAAAAAAAAATACATAAAAATAAAGAGAACATTTTTAATCTTACAGTACAGTTCCTTGAAAAGTATGGTAGTCCAGTACAACGGCTGGCATACAGGGGGCTGGCATGGAGTGAACAGGCAAGAATAGTTACTGACTGGAGGAGGGAGAGGAGGTGGGAGGCGGTAGAGCTGAAGGGTTGTCACCAATAGGAAACAGGGGGAAAGCTGAGAGCCTGATGTTGATGGAACACAAGTTTGCATCTTTGAAAGTCAGCAACATGAGGGTTCGTGTGTAGGGGTTTACTGTAACCCTTTATGAACATTACAGCCGTCTAGACACCCATACAATTCAGTTAAATGTACACCTAAACCTACACAATTGTTTGTCTCTATTCCGTCATCAAGAAAAGTTAGAACTAAGAAAAACAGATGCAACAAAACAGTTATCTAGGAGAGTAATAATGGTAGCTGAGATACAAGCAAAGGAGCAGAAAAAGGGATCAGGTTTTCTTTTAAGGCAAAGATGTAGGGGACAATGTTTAGTGAAGATGGGAGTTTATGGAATCATGTAAGTTTGTTGATCATGAAGCATATATATACAGAGAGAGTTTGGAAGTGGGAGGCTTGGTCAAGGATAGAAGTTCAGAAGGACAACATGTAGGAAGATGAGGTGCAGTGAACTAGCTTTCCATAGTCCTGTGAAAAATTAACAGAAACCTCAATTATACACAGTTTGGCCACCACAAGGGGGAGCTCTCATGCCCTGAGATAATCACAGAGCCAACAAGAAGAAAAAAGACTTCTTTCCTGGCAAAGGCTCAGCCAATGAAAGCCATGGACTCTTTGTTTACTAGAGTCTCACAATTTCCTTTTCTTCGATCAAAAAAAAAAAAAAAAAAAGAATTGTTCTCCTTCCTTGCCCTGCCGGAACTTGCACATGGCTTGCCCTGGTTGCAGACCCAGTGATGACCTAGAGGGCTGAGATGGGGAGGCGAAGGGTGAAGAGAGGCTCACGAGCGAGGGGATATATGTATATACATGGCTGATTCACTTTGTTGTACGGCAGAAACTAACACAACATTGTAAAGCAACTATACTCCAATAAGAGTATTGCTAATGTTTGATCTGCCTGCAACGCAGGAGACCTAGGTTTCATCCCTCAGTCAGGAAGATCCCCTGGAGAGGAAATGGCAACCCACTCCTGTATTCTTGCCTAGAGAATCCCATGGACAGAGGAGCCTGGTGAGCTACAGCTAACAGGGTCACAAAGAGTCGGACATTCAGGTCATTAGGAAAGTTATAACCCTCTGGCCTCTGACACCTCCCATGATATCAGAGGAGCATAATTAACATTGTGCTGAGACAGTGGATTTCCACCAAAAAAAAGAATGAAGTTAGTTGCAAACCCTGAATGGCAATTCTTAGTTGATCCCGAATAAATCTGTTTGCTAGAGAAATATCAGGCAGTCTGTTTCAGGTCAACAGCCCTGTGTTGCACAGTAGCACATAGGTTTCCCAGGACTCAAGCCGAGAGGGAGCCAAGCAGTTAGGAATGGGTCATGAATTTGCATTTCTCTTGATCTGTCACACGGTGTGGACTGCCAGGGTGCCAGGGAAGAACTAAGCAACAGGCAGGAAGTCCTTCATCTTGATGGGGCTGTGTCTGCTCTTCGGAGTTGTAGCTCTGGATCAAGATAGTAGTGCAGGGGGCTGCTGGTTGGCAAGGCTGCTGTAGCTGGGGATCCAGAGCTGGGATTGGTTCATCCAGAACAGTTGGAGGACATGCACTCCAGGATGTCAAGGGAGGGACTTCCCTGGTGGTCCAGTAGCTAAGACTCCGAGCTACCAATGCAGGGAGCTTGGGTTTGATCCCTGGTGAGGGAACTAGATCCCACAGGCTGCAACTAAGACACAAATAAATAAATATTTTTTTAAATAAAACACCAAGGGAACTAGTGGGAGAGTTAAAACACCCACCCAGGAGCACGAGTAGGGTGCTAGGGGGAGGCTAACAGCTGAAGGACAACCAAGCCACGAGGCTGAAGGGGTATGACATCAAAAAGAGTGTGTTCAAAAAGAGTGGGGACGTCCTAGGTGGTTCAGTGGTTAACAATCCACCTGCCAATGCAGGGGACATGAGTTTAATCCCTGGTCTGGGAAGATTCCACATGCCACAGGGCAACTGAGCCCGTGTGCTGCAATAGGAGAAAGCCCGCGTGCAGCAATGAAGACTCGGCACAACCAATAAATAAATAAACTTTAAAAAGAGAGCATGGAATGTAAAGCTGGGAGCCCGTCTCCCTACATCTAAGCAGGACCGCCCCCTCCCCAGAGCATCCCAGCAGGTGGCCAGCCAATCTCCTCCCTGTTCTCTTGAGAGACGAAGTGGTCTTTGAGTACATTCCGTGCTTTCTCACCTCACACCTAAATGTACAGAAAAAGATAAAGGGTGTGTGTCTACAGCTGATGGAGCGCTGCATCACAGTGAACTGACCTCATTCACCGGGCTTCCCTGGTGGCTCAGACGGTAAAGCATCTGCCTGCAATGCGGGAGACCTGGGTTCGATCCCTGGGTCGAGAAGATCCCCTGGAGAAGGAAATGGCAATCCACTCCAGCACTCTTGCCTGGAAAATCCCATGGACGGAGGAGCCTGAAAGGCTACAGTCCATGGGGTCGAAAAGAGTCAGACACGACTGAGCGACTTCACTCTCACTTTTCACTGGGTCCCCAGAGGGCTCCTGAATCACTGAGGGATGGAAACAGCAAACCTCTGGAGTGACAGGAACAACCATTAGACATGTAAGCTCAATCAGTCAATCCTAAAGGAAATCAATCCTGAATGTTCATTGAAAAGGCTGATGCTGAGGCTGAAGCTCCAATACTTTGGCCTCCTGATGTGAAGAGCCAATTCATTGGAAAAGACGCTGATGCTGGGAAAGATTGAAGGCAAGAGAAGGAGGTAACAGAGGATGAGATGGTTGGATCGCATCACTGAATTGATGGACACGAGTCTGCGCAAACTCTGGGAGATAATGAAGGACAGGGAGGCCTGGCATGTTGCAGTCCATGGGGGCACGAAGTCAGACACGATTGAGGGACTGGAAAACGATGTAAGGTCAGGGTGAAGTACCCTGCTCATCCGATCTCCCCTGAGGAGGGATGGACCCTAGAGACCCGTGAACAGACAGACAGGCAATTCTCCCATCTTGCCCCCTTCTTCCCAGGGAAGAAGGCATCCACCCTTGGGTGCCAACAGAGGTCCCTGGCTCCCCAGATCTTGAGGTGAAACTTAACGTTATCACTGAAGGTCAGGCCATTGCCCTCTTGTTTGTTTGTTCAATGCTGGATTCATGTTTTGGGGGTCTGCCTTCTCTTACAGGACATGGGTACTACAGAAACTTACCAGACAATATAACCTTCAACTCATGTCAACTCAACACAAAAATATTTCCCAAAAGACATGCATTCCATGTGCTTTTTCTAGATGCTCTAACAGCTGTCTTTGGATTAAATCACACCACCAGTTACGAACCTGGTCCCATTGTTCAGCCATGTGGCACCCACGGGATGCCCCTCTTTTGAGGACCCACTCTCTGGCCACCCCCATTCAATTCCCTGGGTGGAACTTGGACACATGGGCAAGCAGGCCTGAGCACTTTACATGGGGTGGAGCCAAGGTGGGGTTAGAGGCAAGGTGGGCTGCAGGCCTGGAGTCTCATACATGTCAGCTGAACATTTCTACGCTTCTCTTAGGACCGGTTCAGTTCCCCTAGATCTCGGTGCTCTGCCTTCAGCCGGCATTGATGGCAGGATGACAGCCAGCCCAGAGACGCAACGCCATGGTCCTTGGACCCAGAACTTGCCCTTGGGGCTGAGCACCAGGAATCTGTATTCCTTTGAAAGTGAAAGTGAAGTCGCTGAGTCATGTCGGACTCTTTGCAACCCCATGGGCTGTGGCCTACCAGGCTCCTCTGTCCATGGGATATTCCAGGCAATAGTCCTGGAGTGGATTGCCATTTCCTTCTCCAGGGGACCTCCCCAACCCAGGGATCGAACCTGGGACTCCCGCATTGTAGACAGACGCTTTCTCTTTGGGTCACTGTGTTATATGGTCTTCTGCCCATGTTTCCTTTTTTTTCTATTTGTTGCTAGAACATTCAGCAATCCCTCACAAATTTACAACCTCATGACATTGTGCTGTACCAACCAAACTCAGACCTTATCTAATTTTTCCTGCTCTTAACTTCCCTTTACTCAAACACCCTGTTTATACAAGCTTGGCAGAGTGTGTGTATTTTTGTAAATCACCTCCTATCCTGTTTGGACAGGGCTGGATAGAAGAGGAAGAGTTCATCAACCATACAATGGGCACAGAGGAGCCCCACTCACATACCCGCTTCATTCAGTGTTTTGCGAACCAATGAATCAGTAATACCGGTGCTAGTTAATAAGGTAACTGTGAGGACTAAGCATAGGTAGGTGGGAGTGGGCATGGCTCACCATACCCTCCAGATGTGCATTCTTGGCACCTGCCTGCCAGGGATAAAGGAACGCCTGCTTCACATCGCTGGCTTGTGGGATCTTAGTTCCCCGACCAGGGACTGAATCCAGGCCCTCCCCAGTGAGCACTGAGTCTTAACCACTGGACTGCCAGGAAGTCCCTCCTATGAGCTCCTTGACTGAGCTTTTGATGCAGGCCCACATATCTCAGTCTCTTATCTTCTATACCCTTCTGTGGCTTAAAGATTTTCAAGGGTGAACAAGCTAAGGATGCAGAGAGTCCAAGGGGGTCACCACCCTAACCCACGTGGTCCCACCAATTTCCACTTCCCAACTTATGTTTGCAGCTCGATCCGGGAGGCTCCCTTGGCCTGTCTTAGGGTGGAGTCCATGAATTTCTCAGACTCAGGGCTCTGTTCAGAATTAAACCTCAGTGGCCTGGACAAGATTACCAGAAACACACAGTGAAAACTCCTGAATTAGCACAGTCATCAAAACAAGGCTGAAGACATCCAGAAAGTTCCATGGAGGGAAGTTTTGAAGGAGGCCCGAGTCAAGCAGCCTGCCTCCTTGAACATCTCAACACAAGACACACCCTGAAACAACCACATTTTGCTTTATTAGGCGTTCCATGGTAATATAACACAGAGTTCTTAAGGAATAATAAACACGAGACTTGTTTTGTTGGTTTTTTTACCATAATTATTTTGCCATTGAGACAGTGGTTACAAAAAAAAGGTACTCTTCTGGCTACACATGTAATGAGCTTTAGCACTGAAAGTTCCTCCACTCGTGGGTCACAATCACAATTCCAAGGATTAAAAACCATCTATGAGTAAATCCTACATGGTTGAGAGCATCAAGTCACTGCAGTTACTCAGTTCTGAGACACTGTCGATTTATTTTAGCATTTACACATGACATTCATTTAACAGACACACAAAGCAAGCCAACAGGAAAACATGCTTACACAGCCTGCAGAAATCTTCAGGTTTTAAGTTGTCTCAAGGAAACAATTGAAAGAACCAAGATGAGCATCATGGAAAAACAGGAAGACTCAAGTGAAGAGAAGAGAGCTGCAAGTGTTTCTTAGAATTGAAACAAAAATCTTTCTTTTTTTTTCTGACTGGTTCAATTTCCCTCGCAGTGCAGGTGAGAAAAAAAAAAAAAGCAAATATATTAAGTTAACCAATGATTCTTTAAAAGTGCAATTTCCTTTTAAAATAACAAATAAACAACAACACCAACAAAAAGAAATAAACCCCAACCATAACCCCAAAGGCAAAACGTGTGTGGAGAGATAAGTATCGTGATGGGATGAGCTATTTTTTGATGTTACGCTTTATGAAAGCAGATTTGGTTTTATAAAAGCCTGCAAACATTAACATGGCTTAGGAGGACCTGTAAACACGTTTGGAAGAAGATGCAACACAGCTCAACAGAGACAAGAACAGGCACAAGGCAGCTAGTGGAAAGGGTGTCTGAGACCAGGAGAGGGTAGGGTGTGGACACAAGGTCGCCTGTGGTCTTTAAGAGGCCACACATCAAATTTACAAGTTTTTTTTCCCCACCACAACTCTGACTCACAAAACAGATTTTTCCTCTTGCAAATTAAAATGGCCTTTTTTTTTTAAACTCTTCATTGAATTTGCCACAATATTGCCTCTGTTTATGTTCTGCTTCTATGGCCCCGAGGCACGTGGGATTTCCAGCTCCCTGACCAGGGATCGAACCCACACCACCCACGTTGCAAGGCAAAGTCCCAAAAACTGGACCACCAAGTAAGGTTCCTAAAATGGTCTTTAAGCCAAACTTCCCATGGACTTTCTGAGTTTAGGAGACCTCCGTATATTGCATGGTGTCTTTCTAAATAACTGGACAAGAAAAAAATTTTTTTCTCCAAAGTGAGAAGCCCAGTGTACTCTGGTGCCCCTGAAGATACTTAGATGGGAAACAGCAGCCTTCAGAGCCAGCCTCCATCAGCTCAGCACCTCTTAGCTGGTGGCTGGCTGGAGACTGGTTGGCTCACAAGTTACAAGATCTGTCAGGAGGCTCGACTGACAGATCTGATAGTATCTTTAGCCCAGTTAGCAATGCACAGGGGAAAATCTCTCAGGTCCTACAGTCTCAGACTTCTCCAACATCTCGGCACCGTTTGAGGTCTATTCTGGGCCCACATGTGACAGCGTAGGTAACTCGGCCCATCCCCGCATATAGGGGGCGTCTCAAACTCAAAGGCACATCCTGGGGATGTGAGTGGGTAGCACGGGTTTTATACAGACTAGGACAGCATCTTACAATGGTTGCGATGACAAAGCTCACATCTTTCCAGGCAGATTCTTAGGACCACAGTACAATGGCAGACCTGGTCACTGGCAAAGATCATGGGAGGAAAACAAAAACAAAAACAGCATGTCAGAGACAAGCGCTGGAGGAAACACGAAGAAAGAGCAGACATGTGAATGTATCCACGAATGACAAAGCGAGAGGGAGAGAGTGCGAGCAAAACAGAGGTAAAGAGAGGAGAAGGGAATCCTCAAAAGATTTCATCTGCAGCAAAAATCTAGGCCAGAAAGAAAACCTTTCCTTTATTAACACTTGACCCAGAAGACGATGGAATGGCGGTGTGGATGCTGTGCAGCCTCTTAGGAGGGACATGGTGAGTCTGCCCACCACCCTGAATCAGCTTGATGGTTACACAATTGCATCATTAGGACGTCCAGTTCAAACCCCTTGTAGTAATAATGAATTAGGCTTTCCAATTTTGTATTAAAAAAAAAAATCTCCCCCCTCCCCTACCCACCCCACCCCAAGCCCCAGAAAGAAAACTCTGCTAAAACTTTTAAAAAGAAAAACGGCAGCTCTGGGCAATTCACTTTATCTTCCCCTCCCCCGATGACCAGGAAGACGATAACAAATACAACACGGGTTGGAGATGAGAAACACCCTCACTGTGATTTGCTTTGTTTCGCATGTCTGAGTGTTGGATGCGGTTCTGTGTATGGGCTTGGTGGACTCAGGGTGTGATATTTCTAGATGTGTAGGGAGGTGGGTGAGCAAAATAGGTGACTCCGGGTGAGGGACGGAGAGTGAGGGCTCGAGAGGGAGCCCCAGGAACTGGCTGCCCCACAGTAACTATCACAGGCTCCTAAAAAAAAAAAAGGAAGGAAAGAAGGAAGGAAGAAAGTCTCAGAAAGTCCTCAGGTGTCCCATCCCCCGCTGACGGCAGCCCTGAACTCTAGCCCAGGCTGGTGATGTTAGCACGGCCACCAGGGGGCGCCACGATGCGCTGGGTGGTGCGGCGAGGGATGTTGTCATCAATCTGGGCACCTGGAGAAGAAACAGAGGGTCAGAGACAGTTACCCAGATCCCTGCTTTAAACCAAAAGAACATAGGTTTTTTTAAAAAAAAAAAAAAATTTTGTTGAAATAGAGTTGATTTACAATGCTGTGTTAGTTTCAAGTGTACAGCACGGTGATTCAGTTAACGTATATACATATATCCATTCTTTTTAAGACTCTTTTCCTATATAAGTCACTACAGAGTATTGAGTAGCATTCCCTGTGCTATACAGTAGGTCCTTATTAGTTATCTAATTTATTTGCAGTAGTGTGTATATGTTAATCCCAATTTTCCAACTTATCCCTCCCCACCTTTCCCCCTTGGTTTCCACATCTGTGACTCTATTTTCTGTTTTGCAATGAAACAACATAGCTTAGGAGAAAACCTGTCAGGCCCATTCATTGTCCTTCTAAAACCTCACTTAAAGGATAAGCCACAAAAAAAGGATGGGCCTCAAGTGGCCTAAGAATCACAGATGGTATAAAGTCATCCTTGTAGAAGCTAGTTGGATCCATTACCTGAAAAGTAAAACTATATATAAACTAACACCACATTTCAGGCTTTTGAGCGACTCAGACTACATCCTGTCCCTATTCTCAGTAGGTCAATTAAGTGTGGTTTTTCCAAAGATACACTCTGTCCCCCTAACACTTTTCATCTTCTGTGTAATCAAAGATAGGACTCATCATACTTAATACAGTTAATATATAGTTAATATAGTTCGCTGTGCTATGCAGTAGGACCTTGTTGCTTATCCATCCTATGTGTAACGCTTTGCATCTGCTAATCCCAAACTCCCAGTCCTTCCCTCCTGCTTGGCAACTGAAAGTCTGTCCTCTACGTCTGTGAGTCTGTTTAAGTTTCATACATATAGCACAGGGAATATATTCAATACCCTATGATAAATCATAATGGAAAAGAATATGTAAAAGAATGTGTATATGTATAACTGAGTCATCTTACTGTACCGCAGAAATTAAACATAAAGTTGTGAATTGACTATACCTCAATATATATTTTTAGAAAAAGATAAGAGTCATGATGGTCTTTATGTTTTTGGAGGTTTTTTTGTTTTTGTAATAATTAAATTTATTTATTTTCCATTGAAGGATAATTGCTCTACAATATTGTGCTGGTTTCTGCCAAACATTAACATGAATCAGCCATGGATACACCCATGTCCCCTTCCTTGAGCCTCCCTCCCACCTCCTTCCCCATCCCACCTGGTCTTTATGTTTGAATGGCCTGGTGAAAGACAGCACAGATAGTATCATGTAACATGAGTAACATGGATTACTTTATGGAAAAACTAATGCTCATTATTTTTAAATTCTTTGCAAATGGGTAATCTCTATATGGCACCTTTCTAAAACCCAGTATATCTGACAAAAAAAATATGTTTCTGATTCACTGTTTCCTTAACCCATCATAGAGATCCAGGTACATATCTGTGACTCAGGGAGCTGGAAAAATAGAAGATTTCTAATCATTGCCCAAATGAAGGACTGGAAAGAAGTTCAAGTAGGGAAGCTCTAAATCTGGACTCTTTTCCTCTCACCTTTCCTGACGTCACATATTTTATCCAGACTAATAGCTAACAATTATCAAAGGACTCGAATCTAAGCATTTTATATATATATTAAATCACCTAATCTTCACAACAACCCCAAGAGATAATTACTACCATTATACCCATTCTACACATGAGAAAACCAAAGCACAGCTTGCATCTGGGCTGCAAAGTTAAGCTGTTTAAACTCTTGACTCCACAAGCGGAACCACTCTAATTTACTGCATTTGTGAGGGAGAGGAGAGTCCTAAAATACCACAATATCCTTTTTCACGATGGACATAATACATTGAAAAAAGGTCCTCTGATACCCTGCTCAGCGGTAAAGAACCCGCATGACAACGCAAGAGACATGGGTTCAATCCCTGGGTCGGGAAGATCCCCTGGAGAAAGAAATGACAACCCACTTCAGTATTCTTGCTTAAAAAAATCCCACAGACAGAGAAGCCTGGTGGGCTACAGTCCACGGGGTCGCAAAGAGTGACAAAACAACAAAAACACTGTCCTGGATATAGTGTAGCTGTCAGAACATTATATGTGATATAGACTCATGTCAAGATTCTGAAAGCCAACCCATCATCTGCTGTGAATTACATCTCTAGTAAATTACATCTTTGGGAGAATGGGTCTATCATTCATTTCTACTTCTACAAAAGTGATGCCCACCCCACCAGCAACATGGAGCAAGGCCCTGCAGAAGCAGGCTCTGACCCAGCCATAACCGTACCGGACAAGCTGAATCCAGACTGGTGCAGGTTCCGGACAGGTGGGGCCTGCTGCTTGGCCGGAGACGTCTTAGCTGAGGAGGCTGGAGTGACCGTCTTGGGTGTCACGGACACCTCGCACACAGGTCCGTCGTACAGACCACGGGGAACCCCTCTCAGCTCCGCCAGCTGCAAAACAAAAGAACCCCTCAACTCAGGCCACATTCACAGACGATACCTACCTGGCAACTACCTGCCTGATGGGGAAGTAACAGGTGCCAGGACGGCCCTGTGGGATTTGGGGGTGGAGGGCTCTCTACGGAGAATATGGCAGGGACAGATATCAGCACGCAGCCAGCACCCCAGCTCCAGTGCAAAGCTTCCTTAACATGGGTCCCATAAAAACTGATGAGGTGCTTCCCTGATGGCTTGGTTGATAAAGAATCTGCCTGCAATGCAGGAGACCTGGGTTCAATCTCTGGGTTGGGAAGATCCCTTGGAGAAGGGAAGGGCTACCCACTCCAGTATTCTTGCCTGGAGAATTCCAAGTACCCTGGCAGGCTATAGCCCATGTGGTCGCAAAGGGTCAGACACGACTGAGCAATTTAACACACACACACACAGGGAACTTGATCCCACAACTAAGACCAAATGAAGCCAAATAAATATATAAATTTTTTTTTTTAAACTGATGAACAGTTCTTCCCATTTTCTCCCAAGGCACTTGAGCCTAAACTTCATAGGAATTCTCAAACATGTGAAGAGGGTCTGGTCACATGTTCAAGATCTGGCCCCAGAGCTTCCAATCTTACTTTACCTTTAATTCCAACAGCTCCACCCATTCCCTGCCTCACAGTCCTCAAGCACCAGTGCTGGAGAGTATTCACCATGTCCTAAATACACTCTACATTTTCCATGCTTATAACCTTGTCTCTGCCTAATTCCCTTGTTTCCCTTCTTTGGCTTGTTCAACTTCTACTTAACCTTCAAGACCCAACTCAAAATGCCCTCTCCCCGTGTTACTTTCTGTTATAACTGCAGCAGCAGTTCCCTCCTCTGAGCCTCATCACAGTACACAATGCAGTCTCACATTACTCTGGCTGGCTGCAGACATGCCTGACTCCTCCACTGGCATTCTGAATTCCAGGAATAAAAAGACCATGTTTCCCTTCTCCCCTAAATCTTCCGTACTCACCGCATCAGTTTGACTCAGGGTGCTCCGTGTTAATGGAATTGAATGTTATCCATAAGAGAAACCACTCCTAAGATCAGAGGTACTCACCCTGCTCCTTGCCTTGATACGCTTGTAAACGAAGTCAGGGAAGGGCTTCCGGGGGATGTAGCGCCCAGAGCCTTCGGTGACATGAAGGGTGCCATCCTCCAGGACGATCTTCCCCTGGCTGATGACCACCAGTGGGGAGCCACGGCACTCCATGCCTTCGAAGATGTTGTACTCAAGAGACTAAAAGGGAGCGAACATAGTAAACTTCAGAATTCGCCCTCCATCCTGGCAAAATCTCATCAATCTGGCAGTACTCACTGCCCAGCCATCACTCAGAAGAAAGAAAAGCCCAGAGATGGGGTCCCTTTCCTAACTGACCACTCACCAGGACTTCATCACTAGGTCTAAACTCTGTCTGAGTTTCAGCACACACACGCAAAACTGAGGGGCAAAAATCACAGAAGAGAAAATTTATATAGAAAAGCAGAGAGGTTTGCAAATGCCACACGAATATAAGAAAATGATTCCTCATATAAGCGGTGACTTTGCTCTCACTAACTCAGGCTCCAATCAGGTTAAAACCCCAAGAAGCCTTCTCTGACCAAGTTCTAAATTTAATCTTGAAATGAGCCATCCACGAGTCGTTTTTCCCACTGGTTCGCTTGGTTTTCCAATCAGTTAGCGATGTGGTTAAACTGAAGTTGCTAAATGAAAGGACTGTGGTAACTCCAGAGACATGCCATCAATAAAATGCTTGAGGTTTAATTTCCCAACAAGGCAGCCATCCTTTTGGTTCCAAGCCTTTCATGGTGAAAGGGGGATGTATCTGTGTGCCCTCTTGGAAAATATTTGGGGTCTCTGTCTGAGTGAGTCTGTTGCTGCGATAACAGTAAAAGCTTCACGTGTCACAGCCCCACCCCACAGCCTCAGCTCCCCTGCTCCTTCTCCAGATTCCAGACGCCCAGTGAACTCCGGGAGATGGTGATGGACAGGGAGGCCTGGCGTGCTGTGATTCATGGGGTCGCAAAGAGTCCGACACGACTGAGCGACTGAACTGAACTGAACTGTCCTGCTCACAGGTACAGCTGCCTGGACCTGGAGAATTAACAGGCAGCTCCATGACAACCCACTCGAGTACTCTTGCCTGGGAAATCCCATGGACAGAGGAGCCTGGCAGGCTACAATCTATGGGGTTGCAAAGAGTGGGCCACGATTCAGCAACTAACAACAGTTTCCATAAAAAGCAGTTGGGCTTCTGGGGAGATTCGGACCAGGTTATCAGCACTGAAGAGTCAGTCTGTGAACAGAGCTGATGCACTGCCATTCAGGGCAACATCGCCTGCTTAGTGCAGGGGCTGATGAGCATGGAGAAGCCCCAGGCTGGCCCATCAGCTCACACTGGACCTGTGGGGTTGACTGAAAACAACAACGAAACAGCCCTGCTCTGAGACTCAAAGGAGTAACGTGAAATCTTCTGGAGGAATAAGAGGAAGAGGCACCTGGGGGAAAGAAGGCAACTCTGCACATGGATTCCCAGGACCACAATGTGTGCCCCCAAGCCCTTCATCGGTTCTAAGACACTGGTCCCTGAAATGAGCCTATATCTCACAGCACATGGAGCTGCCCAGTCAATGTCAGCCTAGGCTAAGCTGAGCCCTTCCAGGGGATTGGAGTCAGCTTTTCCCACTGGCCTGGGGGGTTCCCAAACCTGTAAAATATAACGAAAATCTCACCCTCAGGTTTTTTCTGGACCGCTGCTGGACACAGCTTGCATAAGCCCCAGCTTTCACTTCAGATTCTCCAAGAAGCCAGTTTTGCCCTCTCTGCACCAAAACCCGGGATCAAGAAAGGCAAGATTCTTTGCCATCCCTTCTGTACCCGGCAGATCCAGCTCTCATGTATCCCGTGCTCAGCACAAGCTGGCCCTTGGCAGCAAAGCATTTAATTTTAGAGCAGTATCCTATTAGACTCGTCCTTCTGGACGTGTTTTCCTTCATAGCAGTACCTAAACAGAGTATCTTAAAATTGGTGGCACCTTAGATCTGTTTGAAATCTAGGAGTTGTATGACTCTGAGCTTTAATCTTGCCTCAGACCTTCAGGGTCTTCACCTGCCTCCTTTGCAAGGCTCATGTAGAGATGATAACACAAGAAGCGTTATATGGGAAAGAATTCTGTCTGCTCTGAAAGGACCTTCAAAAAGGTTATCGTTGAAGGGCTGAATCAAGTCCCAGCTCTTTCATGTCCCCCCACAGTTAACTGTCTACACTCTGACAAGCGCCTCTCATGCCCTTCTGTAGTCAGAGAGACAACCCTGGCCATGGGGCCAGCAGCCCCGGGGTCCACATCCCAGGTCTGCCATTTGCCAGCTGTATGACTTTGGACAAATCCCTCACACTTCTCTGAGACTCAGCTGCCTCATCTCTAAGGGGACACAGCCCACTTTACAGGAATGATGCTAGGATCACAAGAAATAAAAGGAACAAAATCATCTAGCCCACTACTCAGCACTATGTAGGCATTTAGAAGATCCCTCATTCACCGTCTGGTTCTTTATTGCACTTTCCCAACAAGACTGCAAGTGGCAAAGACATCCTGAGATGCACATGTTGAGTTTAGTTGCCTAACAATGACTGATCTCATGGGACTTCACTGGTTGTCCAGTGGTTGGGACTTCACCTTCCAAAGCAGGGGGGTTGAGGGTTCAATCTCTGGATTGGAAAGCTAAGATCCCATATGCCTCGTGGCCAAAAGACAAAACATGAAACAGAAATGATATTGTAACATTCAGTAAAGACTTTAAAAATGGTTCATATCAAAAAAGAAAAAAAAAGATGGATCTCACCACCCAGAAGATCTATGGGTCACCTCCCATTTTTAAAAGATGTGGAAGAACAAGTCCTATGGCTCTAAGTGACTTAAAATTAACAAGTTCAATGGTCAGTCACAACTTGGGGTGTTCAGAGCCTATATTCTGTCAAGGGCTTCCCTGGTGGCTCAGACGGTAAAAATTTGCCTCCAATGCTGGAGACCCAGGTTCAATCCATGGGTCATAAAGGTCCCCTGGAAAAGGGAATGGCTGGCCACTCCAGTGTTCTTGACTGGAGAATCCCATGGACAGAGGAGCCTGGTGGGCTACAATCCATGGATTGCAAAGAGTAGGACACAACTTGAGCGACTAACACACACACATACTCCGTCAAACAATGAGGCAGCGAGACCTGATCGTTTACCAGGTATAGACCCTTGTAACTTCCACCCACACATGCTTCCTAAAATGACTCATCTGGCTGGATGCTGGGCAAATCCAAGCAGAGGCTTAGTAGCAACAGGGCTGTCAACAAGAGTTAGCTAAATACTCCAAATTAAAGCTAATTAGCCCCGTGGTAGGAAATACTGTATTACACGGGAAAGCCTCCTGCTAGTGTTCTCCTAGATAATTAGTGTTGCACAAACATGCTCTTTCAAAGAGGTTTGGATGGGCGAGAGGCACTGTTAGAAGTCATGATCTCCAGGACTGCCTGGAGGTAAAGGCAGGGCATTGCTCCTGAATGTCTCCAGGGCGGAATCTGTCTTATTGAATCATCACTCCTCTACATCCTCTCTTCTGCCGGCTTAAGAGCTTCCCATGCAGACGCTCTAGTTAGGCCATCTGCAGCTTACACGGTGAGACGGTGAGTCCAGTCTGCTCTTTCCATTACCTCTGGGAAGGGGACTCTGTAAGGGAGAAACATTTTTCTCCCTCTGACCCTGACCAAGAGGCTGCACACACAGTCTGGCAGGGAAAAGCCCTGGACAATTTTGGGTTCTAATTCTAGCTCTACCGCAAAATAGCTATGTAACGTTAGACTGGTCAGTTAAGCTCTCTAAGCCTCCGTTTTATTTATCTTCCCGATTGAGATAATAATACCATCCCTTTATTGAGAAGGCCAAATGAAAGGGTAAACAGAGCTGTGATGCTGAAGGCATAAGAAGAGGTAGGTTCACAAGGCAGGACCCTAGGTGGTTGTTGTCGTTGTTCAGTTGCTCAGTCGTGTCCGACTCTGCGACCTCGTGAACTGCAGCATGCCAGGCTTTCCTCTCCTTCACTATCTCCCAGAGTTTGCTCAGAATCACGTCCAGTGAGTCAGTGATGCTATCTAACTGTCTCATCCTCTGCTGCCCCCTTCTCCTTTTGGACCCTAGGATCCCTGCCCATAAAAAAGCCAATGACGGGCCCCAGGGAGGTCGTGACCTAAGTCACCAGTAGGGGCCGCTGTCAGGCTCCACTGTGGAGCTAAGCCAGCCAGTGGGGAAGAAGGGAAAATCCACCATTAATACTGAGAGCTGAGCAGACTTCCTTAAAGGCACCCACCCACCTAGCACCCACGGGTGCCTGTGCAGCCCAAGGCCCTCTGCCCACATAGGAAAGAGGATTAGGATTTAGCTAAGAGTCCAGCAGTGTTCTGGAGAAATGCCAGAAGCCCTCCCTGAGCTGGCCCTTGGAGGAGGCGTCCATACTTGCTGGCTCAGGACACCTGGAGTGAGCAACCTAGAGTCAGATTCCTCACTGAGTCAGCTTTCAGTTTAGAAGTTTATCTCAAAAAGCCTCTTCATTCACTAAGAATTCACTTCAAGAGTCATACAGGGGAATTCTCTGGTGGTCCAGGAGTTACTGCTGGTTAGGACTCACTGCTGAGGATCTGACATTTAATCCCCATCAGGGAATGAAGATACTATAAGCTGTGATGCTCGGCCAAAGAAAAAGTCATAGAGGTTTCTGACATGAAAAACTCTGTCCTATACCTGTTTCTTTTCCAAAGTTTTCCCTTTTGCCGTTTCTATATTATACAGACACACACACAATTTTTTTTAATGAAGAACCAATGGTATCTACATCCCCATCTAATGCCCGCTGACTTCACAGAATCCAGGACATTCAGGGGCCTCGTCAAAACCCCTCTTCTAAGCCAACAATCCCAAGACATGACATGAAGTCACCTTCTCAGGGTCCTATTACCAAGACAGGGCACCCTCAAGCTCTGCCATCTAGACCAAGAGACAAGAGATACCCCAAAACTACAGATCCTAAAATCCTGATCAAAATGCCTTCAGGGGTATTTCTTCTATTTCTTCCAAATCAATTCATGCCTTTAGAACATAAGAGCGTCTGCCTTTTAGGCTTCTGTATGGCCACATTGACAATGAGAAAGCAGTGGCCTCAAAGAATGAAAGTGCCCAGTGGGCATCTCGGTAGTGGACATTTGAATGTTTTATTTGAATCCCTTGCACCAGGGGATGCCAGGAGAGATGATGCACCAAACTATTAAAATGGAATGTTCCCTGACTTCCAGAAGCTTCTGAGGTCCAGGCATGATGCTAGAGGCTCTGAAGGTCCAGAGATAGAGACTTTCTAGCCATAGACAGGCCGTTGTACTCCAAAGTGATGGTAAGATTAACGGTCATGTTGACCTCACTAAAGAAAAGGAAAGAGCTATTTTTTTCTCAGCAAATTGCAAGTTATAACATATCCTGGGGAAAAGTTCCTTCCGATCACAGCGAGTTCTTTTCATAAATCCTGGGGACTGTCCCTGCCTCTGTCCTTCTCTGAGACTGTTACTGGTCTGGATGGGGTCCATGCCGTGAACAGGGCTTACGCTGTTGTGGGTCTTGGCAGAGATGGTCTTCACGCTGTCGGGGTCCCAGATGACCAAGTCAGCATCGGACCCCACAGCAATGCGGCCCTTCCGGGGGTACAGGTTGAAGACTTTGGCAGCATTGGTGCTGGTCACAGCCACAAACTGGTTCTCGTCCATCTTCCCAGTGACCTGAGGAGGACAACACACACACGCGTGTAAGAAAAACAAGTTAAAAAGTCGAAGGGTGGAACGCTACTTAGCAATAAAAAGAGACGCTTTGGATATTAAGGGCCTTATGCTGAGTGGAAAAAAACAATCTCCAGGGACTTCCATGGTCGTCGAGTGGTGGGAACTTTGCACTTCCACTGCGGAGGGCATGGGTTCAATCCCTGGTCAGAGAACTAAGATCCCACAAGCCCTGACACGGCCAAAAAAAAACCAGTCTCCAAAGGTCACATACTGTATGACTTCATTTATAGAACATTCTCAAAATAACCAAGTTAAGAGATGGACACACCAGGGGTGAGAGGGAGATTCCTCACCGGTTAGGGGTGGGTGCAACTATAAAGGGGCAGCAGCATGGGGGCCTCTGTGATGACGGAGGACACCTCTATCTGATCGCAGTGATGGTTACATGAATCTACATATGACAAAAGGACACACAACTAGACACACGCGCCACACCACTGTCGTTCTCCAGGTCTGGAAATGACACTCCAAATATACATGAGATGTAACTATTAGCAGGTGAAGGGCACACAGGACCTTTCTGTCCATCCCGTCTTTGCAAAATCCTCTGAAAGTATAATTATTTCAAAGTAAGAAGTATTTTTTTAAAAAAAAGCTGAAGGGGCCTCAATGCATCTTTGGGAAACATGATTTGATGTGAATGGTTGTTCCTTCCAAAGATGCAGGCACAGACCTCGGCTCCTAGTCCAGCCAACCTAGAAGTCTCAGCATCCCATCCTCACAGCAAACTCTGGATATCGACCACACTTCTCACACATGCCTCCCCCCACTTTCTCATCTCTACCACGTGTACTCTGTGTCCCTTTACATGTGGGATCTGAAGAGATGAATGCACTGTTAGAAAATCCACTCTAAATCCAATAGAAAAATGGGCAAAGGAAATGAGCGAGTTCTAAGGGAGAAAAAAATAAAAACGGCTGAAAGCATATGAAAGAAATATACATTTAAATCAGTAACTGAAGAGATTCAATGTAAAACAATGAGACGAAATTCACAATAAAATTGGTGATGCTTTGGGTTTTTTGATGGTAAGCCTGATCTGGACCTGGTAGGGAATGCCATCTACTGCTGGCAGCACACAAATTTGGTGTGATCTTTCTGGAAGGAACTCTGAGAAGCGATATCAAAAGCCTTAAAAATATGCACACCCTTTGACCCAAAAATACCACTTGTAGAAGCTTCTCCTATAAACATCACTAAAGATGTGTCCAAGGATAACCTAAATGGTCCACCAAAGAATTACAAATGAATTATAGTTCAGCATCAAGATGGAAGAGTTAGCTATTGAAAACTGAGTTTTTCAAGTCTGTTGAAGGATGTGCAGAATTTTTATACTACATTAATTGTAAAAGATAGGTTACAAAATAGTTTATATGATGCCTGTGTTACACATTCACTTAAACACACATCATTTATGCACATGTGCACTCTCTCACTAGCAAAAAATCAAAGACATTCACCAAAATGTTCAGTGTAGTTGGATCTGAAACATGATGTCATGAGTGAGTTTTACTTACTTCTTTATTCTTTTTGGAATAAGGATATATATAGTTTACATAACTGAAAAAATCCATAAGAAACAGAAAACCTAAAGTTGTTACATTTTAAGACATTAAAAATAAAAAGCCCCAGAGATTCCTCAAAGTCAATGTATGTTCAAAGCAGGCCTGTCAAATCCTGTAGTGAGGACAAATGTTAAATCCAGAGAGTCCAAAAGACCATTTTAAGGAAACTGAGTCTATTTCCAAGAGCAGGAGATTAAGTCACCAGGGTGTGAAGAAAGCTTTCTCTTGAATGATCACAAGAGTCATAATTTAAAGACCATCGTGTTTTTTTTTTTTTTCCCAGTCTCTCCTGGTCCACAGATAATAGTGACGAACATACATGGGTATTTAAAAAGAAATAACCTATGGGGAGTGATCTTAGACTTCCAAACCTAATATTATCACACAAATACTGGTTTCTAGAATTTTCTCAACTGCCATTTCAAGGCTTGCATGAGACCCAGGGCCCTTGGATGGGGAGGCAGGAGAAAGCTGAGCCCTGTGCCCCGCTCAGAGACCACCACTCCTCACCACAGCTTTATCCTACCGCTCAGAGACCACCACCATGAGACCACCGCCCCTTACCACAGCCTTATCCCAGATGACAGACATCCGCTCCTCCGTGCCGTTGGTGCCCTCAGGGATCAGGGTGAAGTTGTCCTTTCCAACGGCCTTCTGGGCCGTGTTGAAGGTACAGTGAGCACTGCCGGTCACCTGGAGATCGCCACTGCAAGGAACACACAGCACCGGCTTTTACTGAGATCGTCCTCAGATCGTCCTTGAATTTATTTTTTTTATGTGTCGGGCCACTGAAGGTTTTTAACACAGTCATGCTCCCCGCAGGAGACAGGAAATTCAGGAAGATATGGCCTGACACTAAAGCTTCATTAAATGCTGTGTCTCTAAGTCTCTTCCATGAGGAGTCTTATGAGTGACACTGCACACAGTGAAACCCTTTCGCTACCTCATTCATCCCCTCTGGGTGACTTTCAAAACGGCTTTGGCTTTTAACCCAGAATCCCCCTGAAAGTATCCAGATGCTAACCCTCTGCTCCCACCCAGCAATCCAAGTTTGGAGCACAAGGTTTCTGTTGGCAACCCGGCTTCTGCCAGCCATATTGGAACCCACAGGGTCGGCCTGGTCCAAGGAAAGACCAAGAACAGGAGCTGGGAACAAGTCGCTGACACTCACCATGACAGCAAAGAGTTCAGAAAGTCTGGAGTGGTCGGGTCGGGGCTCAGGGGCGGGGAGGTGACAAAAGCAGCAGCCTTGGCCCAGTTCTTGCTCCAGTAGTGAGAGCCATCGGTCCCCAAGCTGGCAGTGATGGGCTCGCCGTACACCACGGTTCCTGACAAAGAGAAGGCAGAGCTGAGCCCGACACGGAGAGGGAGGGAGGGGGCCACCACTGCCAGGAGTCACCGCGTCGCCCGCAGCACACCACAGATCAGCACCCCTTCAAAGGAGGAGCCCGCCTGTCTCCGAGCGGAGGAAACTGGTGTCTGCGTAAGTCAAATACCTCACCATCCAGTCACCAATAAGTGCTCCTTAAGATTTCACCTTTGACCCCTGCTCTTCTTCTCTTTTTTTAAAGTTTTTATTTTATATTGGGATATAACTGATTTACCATGTTGTGTTAGTACAGCAAACTGATTCAGTTATACAGATACACGTATCTATTCTTTTGATGGCGCTAGCAGTAAAATACCCGCCTGCCAATGAAGGAGACATAAGAGACACGGGTTCGATCCCTGGGTGGGGAAGATCTCCTGGAGGAGGACACAGCAACCCACTCCAGTATTCTTGCCTGGAAAATCCCATGGACAGAAGATCCCGGCGGGCTACAGTCCAAAAGGTCGCAAAGGGTCGGACACGACTAAAGAGACTTGAGCACACACACACACACACATTCTTTTTCAAGTTCTTTTCCCATATAGGTCATTACAGATGGAGCTCCCTGTGCTGCACAGTAGGTCCTTGCCGATTATCTATTTTGTATATAGTAATGTGTATGTGTTAATCCCTGGCTTCCCTTGTGGCTCAGATAGTAAAGAATCTGCTTGCGATGCAAGAGACTCAGGTTCGATCCCTAGTTTGAGAAGATCCGCTGGAGGAGGAAATGGCAACCCACTCCAGTATTCCTGCCTAGAGAATTCCATGGACAGAGGAGACTGGCAGGCCACAGTCCATGAGGTCACAGAGTAGTAGGGCATGACTGAGTGAATAACACTTTCATTTCACTTTCATATGTTGATCCCATCCTCCTAAGTGATTACCTCCCCAGACCACTGCTCTACTAACTCAACCCTCTCTCCCTCAGAGAACCCAAACATTCTACCTCCTATTCTGTTCATTCCCAAATCCATTAACAATCTCCAGCTCAGACTGCATTCAAGCTCCCAATCCCAAGCACCACCTACACTCTTATTTTGGGGTGATCCAGGGTACCTCACATTTGACCTCCCTGCTCACCAAACACACCCCCTGGCCTGCTCTCCCAACATCTCCCAGTCCTTTTCTCAGTGTCCAGCTATGATTAATAGGCTGAGACAGGAAATTAGATGTGACATCAACGGGATGAAGTATTTGAGAGCAAGTATCCAGCCCTCCGCATCTGCCGGGATCCCTGAGTCACCATTCTGAGGGCCCCTAGATTCATAGCAGACTTTGTCAGTAGGAGAAGTAAAGGACTTTGCACAATTACATTACTGAGATTTCAAGGTTTGCAGAAATCTAGCCCAACTCAATATACTGTCAGGAAAGAATGCTGATTTCCTGGTGCTCAACTCACGTCCTCTTCCCTATCCACTCATGGCCAAGCCAGGAAGCTGGACTCGTTTATGGCCATCGAAAGCCAATAGTGTAATGCCTTACATACATCCTTTCCTTTCCACTCTGTACAGTGGTAATTTAGTCGCTAAGTCGTGTCGAACTTTTACGACCTCATGGACTGTAGCCTGCCAGGCTCCTCTGTCCATGGGCTTCTCCAGGCAAGAATACTGGAGTGGGTTGCCATTTCCTTCTCCAGGGGATCTTCTTGACCCAGTGATCAAACCCGTGTCTCCTGCATTGCAGGCAGATTATTTACCGACTAAGCTACAAGGGAAGCTCCTCTGCATATTCCCTTAAATCAGGCCTTCATCATTTCTCCCCAGCTCACTCCAGTAGAGGGCTTCCCAGGTGGCGCCAGCAGTAAAGAAACTGCCTGCTAATGCAGGAGACAAAAAAGATGCAGGTTCAATCCTTGGGTCAGGAAGATCCCCTGGAGCAGGAAATGGCAACCCGCACCAGTATCTGCCTGGAGAATCCCATGGACAGAAGAGCCTGGTAGGCTACAGTCCAGGGGGTCTCAAAGAGTCAGACACGACTGAAGCGATTTAGCATGCAGCACGGACCCTCCAATAGAACCTCCCAGTCAGAGTTCAGATTGATTTCTGCTTTCCCCACCTCCTTCCCTGCCTCTGCATCCATTTTCCACGGCACTTCCAATCTTCATGGGCCATTCTCTTACATAAAGACCTCTGAAGGGATCCTTCTGCCTTTAAGTATAGAAATGAACTTCCCACTGAAGCATCTCATGCCTTCCTTACCCGGCCTTACAACAAAGCTGGTCTCTCTTTTAACACTCTTTTAACACTCCAGAAACTCAATCCCATCCTCCACTTCAATAATCCAATAAGCATCAGTTCTAATTTTTTTTTATTTTTCACACAAATATCATATGATATCACTTATATGTGTAATCTAATGTTTTAAAAATGACACAAATGAAGCTATTTACAAAACAGACTCACAGATCTCAAAAACAAGCCTATGTTACCAAAGGTGAGACATGTAGAGAGGAGAGGGATAAATTGGGAGATTGGGACTAACATGTACACTCTACTACATATAAAATAGATAACCAACAAGAATCTACCATATATCATAGGGAACTCTGCTCAATATTCTATAATAACCTTTATGGGAAAAGAATCTGAAAATGAATGAATGTATATGTTTATTTGAATCACTCTGCTGTACACCCGAAACTAACGCAACACAGTAAATAAACTGTACACCAATACATTTTTTTAAATAATAGATTTGTTTACTTTTCTACTTGATGGAGATACCCTGAGGAAAAGGACTCTGCACTCAATAACTGTGTGCTGAACTGATGGAAGGGTGTGATATTTTATTAAGTCAAGGGATCCGAGCTGGAATTTGATCTCAGACCAGCCCCACCACCACCAGGAATTCACCTCTTCCATCTCCTCCCATCGTGGGGCTTCTGTACCCCCACAGCGGTCCTGCCAACCCGGCCCTTTTCTCCAAACCCAGGGCCCTCGAGGCCAAACACTTCTCAGTCTGGAACGTGTCTCCTTTCCTCTGCTCAGCCTTTTCCAAGGCCTTATCTCTTGATAACGCAGCACAACACCCACTCTGGGACAGTGGCTGCCTTGCGAGCTGGCTATGGGAGCTGCCCCTATCCCTCCCACCCTCCACCCCGGACTCAGGAATCTCACAAAGAACACTCTGTTCCTCTGGGGAGTGTCAGAGGCCTGGCAGGCAGCTCACTTGAGGAAGTCAGTGACAATCCCCAAGCAGGAAGGAGGGCCCCAGAACGTGGGGACAGCCTCACCCTAAAGGAAGCCCCCAGGAAGAGGGGGGCCAATGCTCAGAATCACCTGGAAGGTCCCCGGCATTCCTAACCTACTCAGAGCTTCATAGGCAGGCAGGATGAAGTCCAAGGAGCCGCTGGGCAGGTGCACAGCCTGTTTCAGCTCATCCCAGAGCAGAAAAACCTACATCTCAAGAAGACCCTGCCTGCCCTAAGGGACGTGTGTGAAATGCAAATGCCAGGCAGGCCCCCACAGACCCACAGGCCACGGTTTGTGGTTCAAGGATTAGCAGAAGTGGCTCAGCTGAGGGTGGCCCTTCTGACCCACCCAGGTCTAGAGGTTCCACTGGCTCTTGTTGCTGTTCAGTTGGTCAGTCCTGTTTGACTCTTTGTGACCCCATGAACTGAAACACACCAGACTCCTCTGTCCTTCACTATCTCCCAGAGTTTGCTCAAATTCATGTCCATTGAGTTGGTGATGCTATCTAACCATCTCTTCCTCTACCCCGTTCTCTTATCTGAGCATAAAGGTGAGGTCTGGGAGAGACCCCAGGAAAACAGAAGATCTGTAACCTCACAGGTTTCTGAGGACTTCCCTGGCAGTCCAGTGGCTAAGACTCTGTGCTTCCAATGCAGGGGGCCTGGGTTCGATCCCTGGTCAGGGAATTAGATCCCACATGCTGCAACTAAGAGCTTGCATGCCCCAACTAAAAAAATCCCACATGCCACAATTTTAATTAATTTTAAAAATTCAGTTAAGATTAAAATTTTTAAATTAATTTTAAATTAAAATGTTTAATTTAAAATTAAAATTTTAATTAATTAAATTTTTTTAAAGGTTTCCTAGCTTCGTCGATCTGAAACTAATCAAGGGACAGAACTGCCTGGAGAAAAAGAGAGCTGCCGGTCTTTGGAAATCCTTGGACGAGCATCAGCGGTTTCCTGATCTTCCCGTAACTCACTATTGTTCATCCTCTCCTTGATCTGCACTTCAGTCCTGCCTTTGGAAACCTGAGGACCAGGAGGGGCCGGTTCCCGGAATGCATCCTTGCAAGTGTGAGCGCCCTTGACCTCAGCCTTCATCTCACTCCACAAAACACAACTTGGGTGTGGATGGGGGAGCTGGTGAAGGAGCTGAGGCCCATCCTGTCTATGCACAGGCCACACAGCTCGACACAAGGGAATGAACTCAGCCTTCGGCTTCTACAAAACCCAGAACTGGGTCAGAGTTTCAAGGCCATGGCTGACCAGATCTGCCTCCTTAGCCCGAGGCTGAGCCAGGACTCTTGGGCCGAGGCCAGGTGAAGATGGGGGACTTAGAGAAAGAGGAAGGCATCTTTGCAGCTCACTCCTGCTTTGCCCTGTTCAGGGATTCAGAAGTCCTTGCTGCTTTTGGGTTTTCTCCTCTTTAGCCCTCAAAGACAGGGCAGGAGTTACATCACCCCAGAGGAGGCCTCTACCTCTGCCCATTTTATGAACACTGTACCTGAGACAACCACGGATGGACTTCTGGACCCCATCCAGGCCACAGACACCACTGCACTGCATGCCGGAAATAATTACCACTAATAATAATAAACCACAAACTAGGCCTCACTGGCCTTTCTACACGCCTTCAAATACACTGCTGATGTTTTCTCGGCGGCAAGTTAGACCTTCATGCTTTTCTTCTCCGGGGAAAATCTAAACTGAAGGAGATGACCCCGGGCCAGCCTTTGGCAGGCTCCCTAGTATAGCCGGGAACAGGAGGGTTGGGGTGGTGTTTATTCACAACGGCCTGAGCGCATTCATGGAGAATAAAAGCAGGCTGGGGGTCAGAGATGTTTGACAGCTCCCGCCCGGATGGTTAGTCATTTCCCATGAACAAGAAGCAGAAGGAGGACAAATCCAGAGAGAAACAATGGGAAAACGTATGTGTGTGCGTATTTCAAAACACAGCCTTAAAAGCACAGTGGAAAACTATATAAACAGTGGGAATTCCCTGGTGCTCCAGTGATTAGGGCTCCGCTGTTCCACTGTAGGGAACACAGGTTCCATCACTGGTCGTATAACTAAGATACCTCAAGCCACGCAGCACAGCCAAAAACAAACAAACAAAAAAACCCCAAAATACAAAAAAAAAAAAAACCCTCCAAACATATACAAGCTCCAGGAGTTGGTGATGGACAAGGAAGCCTGGCATGCTCCAGTCCATGGGGTCGCAAAGAGTTGGACACAACTGTGCGACTGAACTGAACTGAAACATACACACACACCACTCTCTCTCTCTTCCCAGAGACTCCAGGCCAGAACTCAACACCCCAGTCCCTGTCCATGGATAACTCTGTACCGAGAGTACAGAGAGATTTTGGTACCCAGAGTAATTCTAAAGGAACAGAATCTTAAGTTTCCTGGATGGGTCCTGGGGTTTCTGGAATTGGTTCTCTAATCTGAGTTAAGGTACTAATGACTCCACTTCAGTAGTTATAAGAGAGCGCTGGCAGTGCACGGGATGATGAGGCAAAAGAAATGCACAAAATACCACAGCAAGTGCTTAAAAGAGGCAGAGTTCTGGGTGACTGTGTATTTGATCTTAGAACATTTTTTGTCAACCTGAGTATAACAGTATTAGCTGGTTGTTCCTAATTACACTGGACAAAGTGAGGAAAGACAAGGATGACTAAGGGATTCAAATTCCCAGCTCAAGGGTCTCATAAATGAGCCAAAAGTTTCTACATCTACCCCAAAAGAGATCCTCATGTTCAGCAGCCTCAAAGCCAAGCCGACTGAAAACTGAACCCAGGGTCTCACCCTGCAAGTGGCTGAATTGAATTCCCAATTTGCAAGCATCTGCTATTGAGATGAGGGGATTGATTGATGGGGGAGGAATTCTGCCTCCAGATGACTTCTCATTGCAACATCAATGCTTTCCTGAATCTCCAACCAACCAGCCCATCTGCAGACTTGCTTGCCAGTGCCTACAATGCATGAACCAATTCTTTAAAATCTGTGTGTGTGTGTGAGAGAGTGAGAGAGAGGTCGGGGGGAGGGAGAGATTGGTTCTGTTTCTCCAGAGCCCTGCCTAACACAAATTTTGGTGAGATTCATTCACAGCCCAACCAATGCGGCACTCTCTGGGCTCAAGATTACTAGGCTGTGCATTAACTTAATACAAAGGATTCATCCCCAAGTTGGGATGGTCCTCGCAGAGCCCTTGACCATGTGCTTCTCATTACACCCCCGCCATTCCTACTGAACCTCAGGGCACAGGAAGTCTTGTCTCAAGTTTGGGTTGTAAACATTTCTGCATCTGGGTTTGGGGGTGGGGGAGGGATGTGGCTCAGATGAGGTCAGTGGGCACTCCCCATGTGCCACCACTCACACACAGAAGGCATCGGCACCATGCTCAAGTCCACACGTGGATAAAATGCAGTTGGAGGGAGTCTATTCAAGAGAAATCCCTACGATGGATTCTTCATGAAAAGAGAACTGGCCCAGAGTCTAGATCTAAGGGTTCTATTCCCTACAGGCTGGATGATCTGGGGCAAGATAGTCCATTTTCACATTTCGGTGTCCCTTCTGTGACATCAGCCTTTGAAACTGACCACAGTCTAAGTTCTTTCGAAGGGTAAAAACTGCCCCAGGTATTCTGATGCTGGCTGTCTTCCTTCATTTCCTTGTTTGCAGACTGGGATCGGTGAGAAGCTGTCCTGCTGAATGATGCAGGATGAAGGAGGCAACGTGGGCAACACTGGCTCTGTGGGAAGCCTGCGTGAGGTTGTGGCCGGTCGAGCAGCCCCTGAAAACAGTCCTCACTTAGGCTCCATCTTGAGCTTCCCTGGCGGCTCAGATGGTAAAGAACCCACTTGCAATGCAGGAGACCCAGGATCAATCCCTGGGTCGGGAAAATCCCCTGAAGGAGGGCATGGCAACCCACTCCAGTATTCTTGCCTGGAGAATCCCAAGGACAGAGGAGCCTGGCGAGCTACACGCCATGGGGTTGCAAAGAGTCAGACACGACTGAGCAATTAACACATGCTCACTCTTCAATCATCATAGTATTAGGTACAGTTATTATATAGTCCTTGTGTGCATCATCTCATTTAAGCATCATCCTTGCCTTAGGAGATTATCACTGTTACTATCCTCCCCATTTAGATCAGAAAATGGGACCAAAAGATGGTAAGTTATCTGCCCAGCATCACAAGCTAATGCCTAGTGGAGCTGGGAGTTGTCTCAGGACAGGATGGTGATCCCAGAGCACTAACGTTCAATGCAGCTTTATATTGATTTTCTTCTTGGTCACTGGGCAATCCTGGCTTCCACATTCTCCATGACTTTGCCGAGTGTCAAACTCCAGTTTCAACCCAGTTTGTTAAGGAGCTAAACAGCAACAGATACCGAGGAGATAGCCACAGCATCTTCCATATTAAAATAATCTCAAAACATGAAGGTGAGTCAGACATTAGTGGGGACCTTCATGGCATGAGGTCAGATGCAGATGATCAAAGCCCAATTCCACATTTCAGCAGCTCTGAGCTCCAGGTTACTCAGCTGCAGAGTAAATCAAGTATAGAAATTCCTGCCCCAGCGCCTCCCAAAGTAATTATGAAGTTCCCACAAGATGGAAAGAGCCTACAAGCAGGCTAGGATTTCTCCTTCTTGCTAATTAATACCAGGATGCACCAGAAATTCCTTTTTGGCAGCTCAAGTTCATCTAAAGCAAAGGCTTTCAAGGTCTACGGGGCAAGAGCTGTTGAATGCAAGAGCTACCCTGGGAATCACAAGCAAGTACAGCTGGACTCACCCTGAAGGTTCTGAATGAAGAGACTGAAGTCCCTTCTTGGTGCTCAGACCCCAACACACAAGCAGGTTCTAGATCATAAGGAAAACACGGGGACATCCTGGGGCACTGAGTCACAGAGTATCAGAGGGGGCCTGGACTCTGATAACACACTCCAGCTTCAAATGGAAGAGCTGAGACACAGAAAGGAAGAGCCACAGCACTGCTGGCAGGGCAGGCCCCAAGCCCGGAGCTCTGCAGCCCCACAGCAGGACCAGGGCCACCTGCCCCAGACTGAGACTCTTCCATCTTGCAGTTCTGACAAGTGAGAGTTAGAATTGGGAAACATGGCTGTAATGTTTAAATTCTGCTAAATTGAATGCTCAATTATATTGAAACTATATTAAAATTTTTGCTTAACTTTCTGTTTCTTATTTTCATTTGGGTACGGTATGGTTACTAACAAGCTGTGCCCAGCTTCCCCTTTTCAGACACAGTGCCAGCTGTCTCCCCTCTACATGGAAGCAGCAATACTGTGATTAGCGCTGGGTGCTGAGGCTGAATCCCACATTGCAGATGTGTGCCTGGGTGATAAAGGGCCCCGATGAGGGAGGGTCAGCAGCAGTAATCATTCATGTCTCCTAGAAACACAATTCAAAGCTGATTCTAAGTAAGTGAATAGTGGTGGTGATGGTTTAATCACTAAGTCGTGTCCAACTCTTTGTAACGCCAGGGACTGTAGTCCACCAGGCTCCTCTGTCCATGGGATTTCCCAGGCAAGAATACTGGAGTGGGTTGCCATTTCCTTCTCCAGGGAATCTTCTCCACCCAGGGATCAAAACTGGGTCTCCTGTATTGCAGGTGGTCTCCTGCATTGCAGGCAGATACTTTACCAACTCAGCCACTAAAGAATGTTCCATTGCAAAAAGGCAGTTCCTTCTCGCTGCCAGGAGAGGGCAGAGTTCTGAAACACTAGTAAATGCAGCAACCATTTCATGCAGCGCCTGAGGACCGAGACCCCAAGGGAGCTCCAGAGGACAGGGGCCAGGAATTCATTGCTGGGGCCATCTAGAAGCTATCAGCTCTTGGGACAAGCTGACTCAGTGGTCATTGAGCAATCTGTTCTAAGTCTTGCACCAACTCACCCACCAGTGAAAAAAAATCCTCCTGATCCATATGGATCACATCCCACTGAGAACCAAAGAACAAATCAGAGAGGTCAGACGGCTTCTGTGCTAATGGAGAAAAAAAAGATACACGAGAGAGATAAAGAAATCAAAAAAGAATGAGAGAGACAGAGAGACCAAGAAAGTAATGCAGAGACCAGGAGAAAGCCAGAAGAAAGTCAAGAGAGAGAGAGAAATGGAGACAGAGGTGGAGAAATGCAGACAATAGGCTTGGGAAATATAATGGAGGGAGAGAAGGAAGAAAGGAGGGAGAGAGGGAAGATCCTTCTATGATACTCTTGTCCAGATCCAGCCAAGATCCACCTCAAGTCCACTAAACAGAATCAGTCTCCCTTTCTGTGTACTGAGCTACACTCCCAAACAGAGACCACGGTGGTGTGATTAACTCCTAGTCAAGGTAGATACCTAGGGCCGTGTTGCATTCATAATGGATAAGGTGATCAGGGCACACCCCCTGGAACGGTACTTAGTAGATTAGTTTCTAAGAACCTTCCTGCTGGAAATAAGAGCCAGCCTCAGCCCAGAATATATCGCCACCATCTACAGGGCGCCACTGGGGCACCAGGAGAACAGGATAAGATGGTGGGGTGAGGGTAGGGAAGCGGGTGGGCGGGGCACAACCATGCCCCCACAAGCCTCTCTTACACACGCCAGTAGAAATCTCTCCCTGCCACAGAGGGGAACTGCATTTTGCAATGGAAGGTTCCCCAGGATTCTGCGGCAGATAGAAACTGACGTCATCTGTGTATGTGCCTGGTTTATTTAGACTGCATCAAATTAAATCCAACTCTTCTACAGAAGTGAGGGCAGGAGGCAAAGCATGTGGCCCACCGACCCTGTGCTGTGCACAGCTCTAAATAGATACCAACACGGCTGCAGCCCCGGAACACAGCGAGAAACAGGAGCTGCCTGCCGCACCCAGATGTAATTAGGTTAATGCTGCAAAGTGATGAGAACACAGCGACCCACTTGGCAGGAGGAGCTGGAAAAGCAGTCCTTGCCCCCACCTACGACCCCTCCAGAACCTGCGCTTGCACAGTGAGACTGCAAGCAACACTTACCCTTTTTCCGGGCCTGGGCGATAACTTCCGCTGCGCTCTTGCTCATCACCTTGGTGATGTACAGGGGGCAGTTGGTCTGGTTGGCGATGGTGATGGAACGGTTCACGGCTTCAGCCTCGACCTGCAGAAGAGCATCCCAGTGTGAGAACTGTGTCCACTGGTCTTTCAGTTCCCTGAGCTCATCTCTACCCTCCACCCACAGGGAGGGGCTACAGTGAAGCAGAAACCGATGTGTGCTCAGGGCTCTACCCACAGTGGCACGGAGGGCAAGGGCAGTGACTTGCCCAGCTGACCCTTGTGGATGGTTCTAGGTGTGATAAGCAGCCACCTGGAGTCTGTAAAGGAATGCAGTTTCTCATGAGTCTCAGGCCCTTCCCCCATATCCACAGGGTCAGTAGCTCTGGGGGTGGGACCCAGAAGGGTGGGTCTTACCAACTCTAGGTGATTTTTATGCTTGCTAATGTTTGAGAGCCACCATGCCTGGAAACTGATGGCTCCTAGTTTGGTGCATTCACTCCAAGCATGTGGTCTCTCCAGTCAAGACATCCAATGATGGAATTTTTGTGCTGGGCTTCAGTCCCATGCTCACAAATGAAGCCAACCTCACCCAAGGAACAATGCGATCTCACAGCACTCTGGGAACAGAGGCAGGCAGATCTGTGTAAACCAAAGGCCCCTCTGTATGGGCAAACCCATCATCACCAGCCATAGACTGGTACGCCCTTCCACATGAGATGGGAGGGCTGCTCTAACCAATAACCTGATTCTTTAAACCTGATGCTCAGCGAATGATATTCCAAAGACCTCAAGGGATGGGGCTTCCCTGGTGGCTCAGATGATAAAGAATCCGCCCGCAATGCGGGAGACCTGGGTTTAATCCTCTGGACAAAGGATAGGCTACCCACTCCAATATTCTGGCCTGGAGAATTCCATGGACAGAAGAGCCTTGCAGGCTACAGTCCATGGGATCACAAAGAGTCAGACATGACTGAGCAACTTTCACTTTCACTTGTTCACTTTCAGTGAATGATATTCCAAAGACCCCAAGAGATTACTGCTAAATACCTCATCAGGAAAAACGAGTTCTTAGGTCACTGTATCATACAGAGGAATCAGCAGTGTGTGCTGAGCATGAGCAGCTGAAGGAACAAATGCAATGAGACAGAGGACCTCAGGAAGCTTCTTGCTCCCTCCCAAATTCTGGCAAAAGGCTGACTTCCACTAACTCTTCCAGGCGAGGGGCTGGGTCTTCCTTGAATTTTTTGCTTCCTCCAGGCAGTTCCCAGCAGGTGCTCAAAAATGTTCACTGAGCAAGTAAGTGACTTCATTTCAGGATAATGGTTAAAGCTAGGCTGGTTCCATAAAGAGCTGCCACTTTTCATAAGACAGGACCAGCTCCAGACTGAATCATCTTAGCTAACCAGTCTCTATGGGAGTTCAGCCAAGAACTGAAGTTCTGTAAACTGTACTAACAGGTGATCTAATTTAATATAAGAGGACAGCATCCTTCATACTTGGTCTCTTGGGCCTCAACTATGTGAAGAGAGATGTCTAGAGACCCACAGGCAAACCAAACAGCCCTTGAAAAAGCTCATTAAACATCCAAGTGTTTTTAATTCCTGGCATAGCTGAATGATCGCCCTCCCCTCTCCATGGCTCCAGTTACAACAGAAGGGCCTCTGGTCCCGGCAGCATAAAGGAGGGACGTCTTGCGTCTCTGCAGTCACCTCAAAAAGTACACAAGGGATGTGCAAACAGGACTCCACTAGAATCTGCGTGCTTTCCAAGGGTGCAGGTGACTGCCTGAATTCACGGTCTCTACCCAAGACTCTTCTGAAAGCGAACAGAGGCGCTATTCATAACTGCCCGGGGCAATGGGTGTGGACCAGGACTGCCTGGGGTGAACCAGAACTCACAGTCAGGCTCATTAGGGAATAAATGGAGCAGAAGTGCCAGTTCCAGGGGGCCCTTACCCAAGAGGAGTGGTTTCTGTTAAGACTGGTTTGGTGGGAAAATCTGGGTCCCTAAGCCCTTTCTGGATTATCTTATCTACTGTCAGGTTAGTTCTGACCCCTCCCCTTCCCCAGCTGGGCAGTAAGGTCATGTCGTGGAGAGAAAAGGTAATGTGAACCCCACCTCTCCCAAGTTTCACCCAGAACCATGGAAGGATTCATGCATACCCTTCTGCATGTACATATATGACCCCATGGACTGTACCCACCAGGCTCCTCTGTCCATGGGATTCTTCAGGCAAGAATACTGGAGTGGGTTGCCATTTCCTTCTCCAGGGGATCGTCCCGACCCAGGGATAAAACCTGGGTCTCCTGCATTGCAGGCAGATTTTTTACCAACTGAGCTACAAGGGAAGCCCAGTACACGTGTATGCCTCCACTAGAAAACATAAATTGTCTCATGCACACTGAAATCTGGCTTCAGTATTATGACAACAGTGTTATGTTTAAAAATAAAACTTTGTCTTTGTCTCTTTATAGAGCTGTCAGGGATTTAAGTGGTCACCTGACCCATGCTTTCTGCTTTTAAAGATGAGCCACCCCATGTAAAGACTATACCTCGGTCATCCCATGCCAGTTAGGAGTTTTCCTTCTCCATCAAAAATTCTGTCACCTTCACCTCCGGGACCCCACTCTCCACACAGACAACAGGCTGTGTGTGTGTGTGTGTGTGTGTGTGTGTGTGTGCACGCGCACGCTTTGTTTTGTTTTTACTTTTGGCCACACAGCGTGGCTTGCAAGATCTCAGTTCCCCAACCAGTGACTGAACCTGGGCCACAGCAGTGAAAGCCCAGAATTCTAACCACCAGGCCAACAGGGAACTCCCCCAACACCAGTCTTACATCTCTTACTGGCTCAGAACCCCATCACATGTCGTCCCATCTACTTACTCTGCCTCTCCCCCTTTCACCATCCCCCACCCCCCAGCTCATCCGAAATTCCCCTCACAAAGGACCACTTTCTTATCTATCTCAACATCCCCTACAGGTGAGCACTGCCTCCATCATAATATGCTCTTGGGTACCGTTGATTGACAGGAGGTTTCTATTAATAGATTCCTGCATCCCTATTTGTCTCCCTTTCAATCTTCTCTGCTGAAAACTGGGGGAAACCTACCAGCCATCTCACTCGGTGAGTTGGAAAGAGCAGCAGAAAGAAGAGTATGTTTTGTGTGGTTCAAGTCAAGTTCAAGTTAACCATCAGGACGCTGTCAATGGATCATGAAACCAGGAAGGAATTATGCTATTAACTGTGTTTTTTGCACTGGCAGCATCTCCCTAACTTCATACTAAAGCTCAGTTCCCTCAATATGCAACCATGTTTTATTCTCTTTATTGCTTATGTACAGTATGTGAAAAATAAAAGTGTTAGTCGCTCAGTCGTGTCCGACTCTTTATGACCCCATGGACTATATAGCCCGCCAGGCTCTTCTGTCCATAGAATTCTCCAGGCAAGGATACTGGAGAGAGTAGCCATTCCTTTCTCCAGGGGATCTTCCTGACCCAGTGATCAAAACCATGTCTCCTGAACTGCAGCCCCAGCAATCGAACCTGGGTCTCCTTTACCATCTGAGTCGCTTGGGAGGCCCTACGTTGAATATAACACACTGTTGTTAACAGATCCCTACCAATGAACCGAAAAATCATCCCCAGGAGCCGAAGGAGAAGGTGCCACCTGGCACCTGGAGGCTCACACGGCTGTCCTAAGGATGCAACTGCTTAGGAGAAGCACCGTACACTGTGCCTGGCCTCCAGTCAGTGCTTCTGAACCAGCTCAGGAGCGTGTGCCCCTGGAGAGCAGACAGTCCCCAGAGCAGCCTCTCTGGGACCACAGGACCCCCCTCAAGTAGCCAGGACCTCCCCATACTGGAGTGCTGCTGGGGCTGCCAGCTCCCGAAGAAGGATTCTAGGGGTCCCAACACAGCAGCAGCTGCAAAAGAAATGTCCCATGCCTCAAGGTGGAAAAACAGGTGACGTTTGCGGTCATAATGGCAACCAGGCCCCCTCTTCTCTGATAGCTTTGGCCTGTTTAGTAAACCCAGGGGGGACTCGCTTTCTGATGGGGGTGTGCCGGGGCCTGGGGAGGCAGTGCAGATGGTGGGACAGGGAAGACGGAAAGCAAGCCCCCAGGAAGGCTCTGAAATGGAAACCAGCAGGCAGCTCTCACTAGGAGCCCTGGGCCACAGGAGGAAGACAACATCCTCTTCCCCTGCTCTCCTGGACGGTTGGAACTGGAGGGGAGGGGCTCCCAGCCAGGCTCCCGGATGAAGGTTAAGCGTAAACATTCTAATGAAGCCCAGCCCCAGGCGTCACCACCTGGTTACACAGGCCACTGGCTTCCCACGGAGCTTGGGCTCCCGGCTGTGCGTGTGTGTGTGTGTGAGTGTGTGCACACTGAGCGTGGTCGGGGGGCAGGCAGGAACTGCACTTGCTAGCTCTCTGATGCTGAACTTCACACCCTTGTGATTTCTTTACCCAAGAGACCCAGGTGACAAAGGCATCGCCTCCAGGCAGCACCGCACACAGGCAAGCAGAATGGACGGGTCCCCTGGACACAGCTGTCCTCCCACCTGAAGGAAACGTCCTGAGTTTCAGATGGTAATGAAGGTGTCCCAGTGTGCATGTGTCTATGTAAGTAAATGTGTGTGATTGTGTGTGCCTGTGACTCTGTGTGTGTGTCTGTGTATATGTGTGTATCTGTAATATGTGTGTGTGTGTGTCTGCGACTCTTGTTTCTGTGACTCTGTATGTGTCAATGTCTGTGTGTCTGTGTATGTATATAGATGTAACTGTGAGTGTCTGTGACCCTATGAGTCCCTGTATATACGTCTGTGTGTCTGTGATGCTCTGTGTACGTATGTGTGTGTGTGTGTATCTCTGTATGTGTCTGTGTATGTGTGCACATATGTGGTAAGAATGGCAGAACAAGGAAATTAAGCCCTCAGTGTGTGCAAAACATTCCAAGTGATTTCCATTTTTGCTTTTTTCTGCCTCTTTCCTACAATCTTTCTCCTTTTTCAGCCTCATCCCTCCCCACAAAGCCTGGGGAAAAGCCTGATGAGATAAGGCACTTCTCCTCACCCCAAGCAGCCTGTTGATGGCAACTTCAACACCACATGCTCAGAACCCATTTTCTTTTAGTGGGAGCAGAGCCCCTGGGGGCTCTGGTCCCATCCGTACCCCTCTGACCCAGCATCTTCCACCACTTGTTTCTGGGAGGAAAAATCCTAATTTTAAGTCATCATCCATGTGGCAATTTTATCTGCCTTCTCTGCCTGTCCTTTTTCCCAGGACAGTCTCTTCACTTCCATCAGACTCCCCAGCATCCTCTTTGCTCAGAGCCACCAGGAACTCCAAAGCCTGACCTTGAGCCTTTCCTTAAAGAGCTAGCTCCTGAAAAGTACTGAGGCCACAGATTCTCATTTAGAAAAACAGACTCTTCTGTCACATAAGATGTAAACCCTCCTTCTCACTCACAGCCTTCGCCATCCAAAGCAGTGACTCTCAACCTCTGAGCCAGCAAGAACCCTGCTCTGAATTCTCCTCCCTTGACTGTGAAAGATTCAGTCTACCACACTCTGCTGATTGTGCTATACCCCGTGTAGACTTATCATGGAAACACTTACAATCTCTCTTCTGCCTTCTAGATACTTATAAGAGCTTTTATGGCAGGATGTTGGAGGCCCTGGGTTATGAACCACAAAACCCGTATTGCTGGATGCTAATAAAAGCTGTTTGTGTTTGTCTACCCAAGGAAGGGCTTGGAGAATTAGAGACAGAAAGAGGAGTCTTTAGGTTAAACAAGCCACACTGCTTTACCCCACAGCACATTCTAACACTTCACTTTGCCTGTGTAGACACTTCTCAGCGGTGGACTGGGACATCTCCAGGGACCAAAATCAGCATCCAAGGGAAAAAACCAACATTCTCAACAGGCAGGAAGTGGGCGCTTTGTGGCTCTGGCGGCGCCCGCCCCAGAACACGGATTCATCCCCTCCATTCAGCAGGCACTCACCTCCTCAGGCCGGCTCAGCACATGTCCCTCAGGGCCGGTGATGCCCAGATCCAGGATCCTCTGCTGCTCCTGCAATGTTTAAAGAAAACCAGGCTGTCAACCCAGTCAATCCAAAAGGAAATCAACTCTGAATATTCACTGGAAGGACAGATGCTGAAGCTGAAGCTCCAGTACTCTGGCCACCTGATATGAAGAGTCAACTTCATTAAAAAAGACCCTGATGCTGGGAAAGATTGAAGGCAGGAGGAGAAGAGGATGACAGACGATGAGAAGGTTGGATGTCATCACCAACTCAATGGACAGCAAACTCTGAGAGATGGTGAAGGACAGGGAAGCCTGGCATGCTGCAGTCCATGGGGTCACAAACAGCTGGACACAAACTGGGCAACAACAGGTTGTCAGGGGGAACTGGATCCCACATGAGCCTGATTGCCAAGATCTGGGTAAAAATCACTCCATTGAGACATCAAAATGGAACTGCTGGGATTTCCTGGCGGTTCAGTGGTTACAACTCCACACTTCCAATTCAGGGGGTACGGGTGTGATCCCTGATCAGGGAACTAAGATCCCACATGCCATGCAGCATGACCAAAAATTAAACTAAAGTGGCACTTTTGACCCTCATCCCAAGACCCCACGAACAGAGGGCTTGGTACCCCGTCCCTGGTCCTGCCTGAGTTACGACAGATCAGTTACAGCCTCGCCAACAGTACAGCTATCCCCTAGGATGCTAAAAGCCAAAGTATCCCCAGTCCTGGGCTACGATGTTACATGTCTATATGTGAGTGTCCACCTCCCCGCAGGCAGCCACATCACAAGCGCTGAGAGAAAGGACTCCTCTATGGAAAGGCTGTTCGTCCTGAGAACACATCAAGGGGCGCGTGCATCTCCAACCTTCATGCTGTCGTAAGACTGTTCCCACAGTCCCCCCGGGTCACTCTGCTTGTCCCCCTGGAGGTGAGCTACGGCAGCCAGTCCACTCCCTCGAGCCTGCCTCTCGCCCAGTGGGTCACGTGGTGGTGACACCGCGGAAGCACGCACCTCTGCGATGATGTCGCCGTTTTCCGCGTGGACCTGGGCAATCGCTCCAATATCCCGGATCACGCTCAGGACTTCATAGATCTGAGAGAGGGAGGGCGTGGGATCAGAGACAGGGAACTCAATGTTCCTGGTCACAAGTATCACCACCTCCCTGACGGCCACCAGGACTAGCACAGGACCCCTCGATGCCTCTATGAAGGCCAGCTTTTCTGACGCGCCTGAGGGCAGTGTTTCTGGTCACACGTAGCAGAGAAGGACCTCTTAGTAATTAACAGATAATCAACAGAGGCAGTGTAACCTCCAGGGCTTAGATGAGGAGAAGCCGGTGGGTGATACCGGCTCTGCACCAGGTTTGCTGAGAGGGGTCTGAGAGCCCCTCTCAGTTATACTGTCCCAGGCAGGTGGCTGATTCCAGAACCTGGGAACACCAGTCCTGGGGGGCCAGGGCACGGGCTTCATACCATCCCCTGAAGGGAGTGACATCAGGGACTTCATCCACCAACCATTTCCCGTGAGCATACGCTGGAGGCGGCTATGAAGACAGCAGCAGTCCACGCTGAGTTAATTTTTGTATGTGGTGTCAGGGAGTGCTCCCATTGCATTCTTTTACATGTAGCTGCCCAGTTTTCCCAGCACCACTTATTGAAAAGACTATCTTTTCTCCACTGTATATTCTTGCCTCCTTTGCCATAGATTATCTGATCATAGGTGCATGGGTTTATCTCTGGGCTTTCTATCTTGCTCCATTGATCTATATTTCTGTTTTTGTTCCAGTACCATACTGCCAGGTGTAAAACAGATAGCTAGTGGGAATATAGCAATATAGCAATATAGCACAGGAAGTTCAGTTCAGTGCTCTGTGATGACCTAGAGGGTTGGGATGGAGGTCCAAGAGAGAGGGGATATATGTGTACATACAGCTGATTCATTTGGTTATATAGCAGAAACTAATGCAACATTATAAAGCAACTATATGCCAAAAAAAAAAAGACAACAGCATTGGCCCAAATGTACCAAATGCCAGAAAGAAAAGCCAGCTTTTCTTACCTGGGAATCAGTGAGCTGGAAGCGATCTTTGAAAGCCATGTACACGAGGAAGGAATTCACCCCTAGAGGACAGACAAAACAGAGGTGGAGACATGACTCACAGATAAACCAATAATCTGGATGGGAATAAGGAAGTTATAATATGTATATGTGTGTGGAGAGAGAAACTCAGAAAGAGGAAGAAAGGAAGAGATAAAGACAGAGACCAAAAGATAAAGCAAATATATGTGATAAAATACAAGCAACTGGCAAATCTGGTACTAGGGTGCATAAGGGTTCTTTTTAATATTTTTACGGTTTTCTCTTAATTTAAAACTATACCAACATTTTAAATTGCCAGTATTTGTTCACCCATTTTCACAGCAGCATTGTTCAAAAGAGCCGAAAGGTAAAAGCAAAATAAAGTCCATGGATGAAGGGCTAAACAAAATGTCCATCCATACAATGGAATATTATTCAGCCTTAAAATGAAGGAAATTCTAACACAGGCTACAATGTGGATGAGCCTTGAGGACATTCTGCTAAGTGAAATAAGCCAGTCACAAAAGGACAAACGCTGTAGGATTCCACCTATATGCCAAATTCACAGGGACAACAAGTAGAAGGGGGTTGGGGGAAGGGAAAAGTATGGTTTAACAGAGATAAGAGTTTTAGTTTGGAAAGATGAAAGAAAGGTCTGGAGACGGATGGCGGTGATGGCTGCACAACAATGGGAATGTCCTTAGTGTCACTGAGCTGTACATTTAAAATGACTAAGACAGCAAATTTCACATTATGTTGTATTCTAACATAATTAACATTAACATTAACAAGAAATTTGCTCCTAACTGTTGTGACTTTAACAAGAAAGTGAATTCAAAGATCTATAACAAATGTCTTTTCTCCGGTAAACTGACTGCCTTCTATGCTGATTTTTCAGAAGTGTTTTAAGTAAGACAAGGTCTGTGGGTGCAACAGCAGATGTCACAGCTCTCACCCTAGCATTTTAGAGTTTTTGCTTCCAAAAGCACCAGACCAAACATCCCTGATCAACATCCATCACAAGGGTAAACAACTGTACTGACAACCTGCTAGCCTTGGAGCTTAATTCAAGCCACGGGGGTGCTGGAAGCTGCCTGTGTTCAATGCCTTGGGACACTTTGGCCCTTCTCTCCTGCTAGGCAACAGTTGCTATGGTAACCCTCCAGGCTGATGTGGAGTAAATTCATTATTAGCATTTAATCCATTTGAGTCTCAGGATTTGCCAAAGTGAGAAAGGTCAAGGATTACCTAGTTTCTTTCATGTGGGAACGAATCTTAGGGTATCTAATCCAATATCCTCATGTGAGACTTTTTGTTAAATTGAGACTCATAAAATTTAAGTGATTTGGCCAAGATAACACAGCTCGTTTGTAAAAAAGCAGAGAAATAAGCCCCAGACTACAGATTATCATTCTAAGCTTTTTCCACGTATCTGTAGATATCCACCATATCTATGCCTAGATTCTACTCTCAGCTCATGGTACTTCTGAGCCTAGAAGTTCAGAACCATAAAGCATAGACGTTTCCTGAATGATCTGGATCCAAAGAGGTCAACATGTGACCCCATGTGATCTCCAATCTATAGCCAAGGTCAAGAAGACCCCCAAAGATGATGTTGTCTGATAACCCAAATCCCTAAGGCTCCTGTGGATAAGAGAGACCCAGAGGCACCTGGAGGTGGTTAAGATCCCCCCAATATCCCTGGAATATCCCAATATCCCTGGGAATCTTTCAGAACCCAGTCCTTAGAATCTGGCTCCCCCAAATAGTCCTATGGAACAAAAAAAAGACACCTCATGTGGTTCCAGAGCCTCATCACCCTCAAATCTACCCTGGTTCTCTTGGGTTTGCAAACAGAGGCTGCCAAAGTCCTGTACTCAGGGTCCCAGGCTCTCCTCTAGATCACCCAGAATTCTCCCTGGGAGGTGCACTCTTCTCCTTTAAGAGCAAATCCCTCTCTCATCCTCAACTCCCCAGCCTGGCTGGCACGCACACACGGTGTGCTTACACCAATAAGCTGTGACCGGTTGTCTGACCATGGCCATGCCCAGCCCAAGTTGCAGGCCATGCACTCCCTCCTGGCACACAGGGCAGGTGCAGGAGGCCCCTAGGAGCACTATTCAAGCAGCTCATGGTCTGAGAAGGAAACACCCCCAGGAAGTGTTGGGTGGGCACAACCTACCATGGTCCTTCACCAGGGCCTCCATCTCCTCCTGGACGCCCTTGTGCCATTCAGTGATGTCCACGTGCAGAGAGTAGTCACAGCAGGACTTGCTGTCAGCCCATTCCCGCCACTGGTCAAAGGCAGCCAGCAGGCTCGTCCCAGGCTCAGGAACCACGTGGTCAACTAGAAAGGAACAAAAGTGTCGTCATCACCAATAGGAGCTTCCAGGTGTACAAGCCAGAAGCTGTTTCCCCATTTCGACCCTGAACAAGGGCTCAAAATTAAGATGGAACTCTACCACCAGGTTCTAAGAATCCACTTAACCAGCAGACTACCCAAAAAGGAGAAAGCAGAAACTTGGCATGGCATGACTGCTCCAGTGAAACCACGCATGACCTGCCCAGATCTGATTTCCCGGCGCAAAACCCATGAAAGCACAGACCTCAGGCACATTTCACGGACAATGAGTCCTTTTGGACAATGGCAGTGTCAAATGGAGAGCCGGAGCCACCGAGCCCTTTTCTGTATTGATAGCTATTTCGGGGACGCCCTCCACCAGACGACAGGGAACTTGAAGATGCTGGACCAGAGCCATGCAGACGGGGCCTTTTAAAAGGTCCCCGGCAACCGCTTCTCCGTCTTTCAGCTAAGATCAAATGTAAAGGTTCCCCAGCATATCCACTACCTCATCACCACTCAGATTTCTGCGGCATAATACCACTTTGTAATTCAAGGGCGATCGTTCATGCTAAGAGTTCAAAGCATTTTAAAACTGCAATTATTGTTATATTATTATTGAAATAGGCTGATAGGGACTACAGAGGACTAGTCAGGCTTACGTGGCTTTGTTTCCTGGCTCCACTCCCCACCAGCAAGGTGAGCTACTTCATCTCCACTACCCTAAGTTTCTGGATTGGTTTAAAATAGAGATATGGGCACTTCCCTGGTAGTCCAGTAGTTAAGACTTTGCCTTCCAATGAAGAGGGCACAGGTTTGATCCCTGGTTGGGGAGCTAAGATCCCACATGCCTCGGGGCCAAAAAAATGAAATATAAAACAGAAACAATATTGTAACAAATTCAATAAAGACTTTAAAAAGTGGTCCACATCAAGAAAAATATTTTTTAAAAAAACAGGGATATTACGTACCACACACATTGGTTATGAGGATTCAATGACACAGCATATCTATCAACATTATGTGATTTAGTCACTAAATTATGTCCAATTCTTTCCAACCCCATGAACCGTAACCCACCAGGCTCTTTGCCCATGGGATTTTCCAGGCAAGAATATTGGATTGTGTTGCCATTTCCTTCTCCAGGAGATCTTCTCCACCCAGGGATTGAACCTGGGTCTCCTGCATCACAGGCAGATTCTTTACCAACTGAGCCACCAGGGAAGTCCAACCTTATGTCCCTCCCCAATTTAAATCCTCCAATGGTTTCCCCTTACTCTTCAGATTAAAAAAAAATTTTTAATATTTATTTGTCTATTTATTTGGCTGTACCAGGTTTTAGTACAGCAGCAGGATCTTCACTGAAGCAGGCAGGATCTTTAGTTGAGGCATGTGAACTCTTAGTAGCAGCATGGGGGATCTAGTTCCCTAATCAGAGATCAAACCCAGGTCCCCTGCCCTGGGAGTGCAGAGTCTTACCCACTGGACCTCCCCGATGGCTCAGTGGTAAAGAATCCACCTGCAATGAGGAGTGTGGGTTTGATCCCTGGGTGGGGAAGATCCACTAGAGGGAGAAATGGCAACCCCCTCCAAGTATTCCTCCCTCGAAAATCCCATGGACAGAGCGGCCTGATGTGCTACAGTCCATGGGGTTGCAGAGATTCTGACACAACTGAGCACACCCCAGGGAAGTCCCCAGATAAAAGTTAAAGTTCCCAACAAGATCCCTGCCTACCTCTAGAAATCATCCTGGACCATTTACCCCTTGCACTCTGCTCACCAGCTGCTCAGTGGCTGCCTCTGAGTTGCTATAATATTATCAGCCTGCTCCCCTCTGCCACAGGGCCTTTGCATGGGCTGTGGTCTCTCTTAGGTCTTGAAGAGCTCTCGCCCAATTGCCATGATTATTATTACTCATCTTCTGCCCAAAGACACTCAAATACAAACCAAAGTGACGTGTCCAAGGTCAATTTAAACTTATGCAACCAAGAGGACAAAACCCAAGACTCTTGATGCCTAAAGCAATGAATCATTCTTCTATATATTAGATTTTCTACAGCCAGGTAAGCAGTTCTCAGCTAAGAAAATGCCAGCGCAGGCAACACTAATGAGGTTGAGTTTCTGAACTGGATCAAATCTCACAGACACTGCTGAACTGCAATCAATTGAGCTTGGCTTTATATACCTGGAAAATATGAACATCAAAGCTGAATCTTCTTCTGACAAAATTTACTTTTTATAAGTAGCAGCATATGTAATTAATAGGTAAATATATAGCTGGTATATAACATATAATGTTACCTAATGAAAGCAATGAGGATGTATACTTTTTTTGGCATATAATTGCCTTACAATGTTGTGTTAGTTTTTTCTGCAGGGTACACTTCTAATACAAGTCTGTTCCATCTGCTAACATAGAAACTCTGACAAAGTGATTCCAATTTTTCTTTCTAAATTAGTTCCCCGTGCCCTCAGCAAAAAAAAAAAAAAAGAACTAAAATTTGATTTAGTAGCAATCATAGTTTTGGTAGAATCTTCCCTAGTCACACCCTTTGCTTCATCACTTGCCCTCCTCCAAAGCCTCCAGTAGCTGCTCATCATCTGTAGAGCAAAACTCTAACTCCTCTTTTTGTTTCTGAAAATCAGCCCCCACTTATCTCTCCAACGTAATCTCTGCTACCTACCCACTGCTTACCACCTTCAGGCCACCCTGGCCGGCCATGTTTCATTCTTTGACCTGCCAACTCCCCCACCCTCAGACCTTTGCAGGGGCAGTGCCCTCTCTTTGCAAATCCATTCACCTTGCTCTTTCCTTGGGCATCTCGGCTTTTTTTCCCCTTCTGATTGGGTCAAATGTCAGCACCCCAGGGTCACTTTCCCATTTGCAGCAGTTTCTGCATCAGGTTTCCCTACTTTATGGCCTGCGTAGAGGACTGGAGGGCTACCGTCCATGGGGTCACAAAGAATCAGACACGACTGAGCACACTTTCTCTCTGACTCTAGCCTCCACTCCACCCCACCCCGCCTCCTCCATGGGATGTAAAGTCTCCCAGAGCAGGGTGTGGATGCACTGAAACAGGAAGTGCTCAATATGTGTTTTCAACAAATGAATGAATGCTCCCTTCCAGCTCATACATAACCCTGCAAGATAGGTCAGGCTCAGAAGGGCATGCCCTCCTGGGAACACAACCAGATTTTCCTGTTCAACCCCAAGCGTATGTCAGATCATCGGGCGCAAGGCTCCTCAAACTTCAGAGAAAATTATCTTGAGAGCTAATTAAAACTCAGTTTCCTGGACATCACTCCCAGACTTTCAGAGTCTGTAGCCTGGGCGGGCACCTGAGAATCCACACTTTTAATAAGTTCTCGGGAGCTGAGAATTCTTCCTGGGACTACCCTGAGTATAACTTGCTGTTATTGTTGTTTAGTCGCTCAGTCGTGTCCGACTCTTTGTGACCCCATGGAAGGTAGCCCACCAGGCTCCTCTGTCCGTGGGATTTCCCAGGCAAGAATACTGGAATGGGTTGCCATTTCCTTCTCCAGGGGATCTTTCTGACCCAGGGGTCGAACCCTGTCTCCTTCACTAGCAGGAGGATTCTTTACCACCGAGCTGCCAGGGAAGCTGAGTGCAAACCTTTTCCCACTGACTCCCCTCGCCAAGGTCATTCACTTGTGCCTTTACCATCAGGGTCCTGTTTTCTACACAACAGCTCTATCACGTACCAAAAATATCCGGTTCCCTCCCTCTCCAAAAACAGCTCTTGGAGTTATGAACCCTTGAAAACTCAGGACACAGGCAAAGCTGAGGACTTTGGGGAATAAACACATTTCCTGCCAGAATGAACGACACTCAGAAACGTGTCCACGAAATGACTCCACATGTTTTCCCACAGTTCTCTTTCCACAGAAGCTCTCCTGGGAAGAGCTGCTCCAGAGAACAGGGCAGAGTGTCACAGTCATTTCCGGAGGGAGCAGAGATGCCCCTCCGAGGAGGACAGAGCCTGGAAACGACTTGCATGGAACCCACAGGCCTTTTCCCTGGTGATTGTCCTAAGCCATCTGTCCCTGGGAGGGCCTGGCTTCTGTCTTAGAGGGACATCTCATCAACCCAGTCTGGCAGCAGGCAGAGAAAAGAAGATGGCCTTTGAGGTCAGTGAGCTCCAAGTTCTGATGCTAACTCCCACAGCATCACCCTCCTGCTGTGTATATTCCTTGGAACCACCATCCCTTCACATATGAAACATGGGCGTCAAGCATCCATGCATGCAGGGCTTTGAGTTCAAGAAAGCATGTGAAAGCTTCCCTAGAGGCTCAGTGGCAAAGAATCCACCTGCCAATGCAAGAGACCCAGGTTCGATCGCTGGTCTCGGAAGATCCCCATATTGCGGAGCAACTACGCTCAGTTCACCACAACTATTGAGCCTGGGCTCTAGAGCCCCAGAGCTGCGACACTGAAGCCCAGGTGCCCTAGAGCGTGTGCTCCACAACAAGAAAAGCCACCACAATCAGAAGCCCACACACGGTTACTAGAGAGTATCCCCTGCTCGCTGCAACTAGAGAAAAACCCATGCAGCAATGAAGACCCAGCACAGCTAAAAATAAACAAACAAATAAAATTAATTTTTACAAAAAGAAAGCACATGAAAGCACCTGGCAAAACGTCTGGCACACACTGAGTTTTCATACCCTCAGGAGGAGCATCAGAAACACCGCTGTGGTTTCAGTGGGAGGCCTGGGAATCTGCTTTACAAGGGAGCCAAAACATGCCCCAAGACAGTGGCCTGAATTGAGGTGTTCCAACCAGTGTCTGGAAGCGCTTGCACCTAGAGGACACCAGCAATTTCCCAAGGACTTTTATTATTTCTCTTAAAACTGTCAAAGGATGTTACTTTTTTTAACAGTTTTATTGTGATATAATCCACATACCAGCCAATTTACACATTTATTCCACATACCAGCCAATTTACACATTTAAACTGTACAGTTCAATGGTTTTTAGTCTCGTCAGAGTTCTGCAGCCATCACCACAATCTAATTGTAGAACATCATCCACAAAAAAGAAACCCCATACTCATCAGCAGCCCCTCCCCAACGCCCCCATCTCTGCAACTCCCAGCCCTAAGCGACCACTAATTTGCTTTCTGTCTCTATGGATCTGCCTATTCTGGATATTTCATATAAAAAAAGAATCATACAGCACGTGGTCTTTTGTGTCTGGCTTCCTGCAATTAGCATGGTGTTCTCATGGTTCATCCATTATAGTGTGTATCAGCACTTCATTGCTTTTTACTGCCTTGAGTGGTTTTGGTATCCTATTGTTATATGTTCTGGATATCAGCAAAGTGTTAACGCCATGTAAATACATTGCTGCTCCTGGAAAATTCAAATCTAGGGCCTCTTTGGAGTTTGCAGTATTTAAAAGACCCTATTTAATGTCCATGGGGCTACAAAGAGTTGGACAGGACTTAGCAACTAAACAACAACAATGATGTTTGTGGCTGACTAGATGGCCCAGCAGGTAAAGAATCTACCTGCAGTGCAGGAGACACAGGAGCTACAGGTTCAATCCCTGGGTCAGGAAGATCCCCTGGAGGAAATGGCAACCCACTCCAGTATTCTTGCCTGGAGAATCCCATGGACAGAGGAGCCTGGCGGGCTACAGTTCAAAGGGTCACAAAGAGTCGGACACGACTGAGTGACTAAGCACAGCATCATGATAATTAAAGATTCACATGTAGTTGTTAAGAAATGATACAGAGAGAACCTCAGACCCTCCACCCAGTCTGATACCCCCTCCACAAGGGTAATATCTTGCTAAAGTGCATACAACATCACACCTGGGAAGTAGTCAGCCCTGACATAATCTAAGGCCCCAGATTTTTAAAAAGCCAGCGGTTAGTGTTTCTAATCAGTTCTTCCTATTTAGAACATAGAGAAATGCCAGAAAAGTCACCCCCGCAGTCCTTGTCCTGGAATTGAGGGGGCTGAATAGGAACCATATTCCAAGCCTGCTGGGAGGATAAGCAGATGGAGCAGGAGGAAGATGGGTGTGGGGATTCAGTCCTGCCAGGTCCCACCAAGGCTCTTCCCCTGCCTCTCTGGAGCCTCAAACACAGACCCCTGTAGCGGCAGGTCTAGAATCTCCTGTAGTCAGTACACACACCGCCCATGCTCCCTGGGGCCTTTACCCTATCAAAATTGCCCCTCTCCAGCCCCCCATTCCAGAATCAGCACTGGGCCTCCTTCTCCAGGCCTTGCGCTTAGCTGTGTGCGCATTGGCCTCTCCCGTTTCCATCTGAGATAAATTAATGGACCTGAATTAAAAGCAAACCACCAGGGAGATGACAGCACAACCACCGCTGGCTTATCTCTGGAGTTGCCGGGCCAGCGTCTCCTCAGCCAAAGGCCAGGTGACCTATTCAGCAGAGTGTGGCTTTTGTTGCTGGAGAGATAACAGCCTTTGGGGAGTCCGGGCTGGCAGTTAGGATAACATGGTTTTTGTCCTCAAAAGAGGCAGAAAGGGAAGAGAAAGCACCTGCACCGGGGAATTAGGAGATGCTGGGGAGGAGAGGCGAGGTCAGATGACCGCGTTCCTAGCCTGTTCTGCTATCTCTTCATCACGTGACTGTGGATGAGATGGTCAGCCTCTGGGGACTTGACATTCCTCATCTGTAAAATGGGACTGATACTAGTACCTCACCCACAGGTTTCAGTGAGGTGAAAATGAGTCAATACAGAAACTACTCTGAAGAGTGCCTGCTATACAACCATGCTCAAAAAGACCAGCAGGGAAGACAGAGTTATTAATACAATACTTCATAAGGAAAACTCCCTCGTAAATCCCTTTATGAAATATTAAAATGCCTCTAAACCACATGCTTCCAGGGCTAACTTCTCGCCTTGTGCAAATATACTGCTTCTCCTGCCATGCAAGGAAGCATTTTCCTAAAAGCTAGAACTATCTAGAACAATCGCAGGCATACCAACTGCTCGAACTTTGAGGCACCAGGGTCATCCTCTTATTGCTCTCTTTCCCAAGCTTCCTTTAACATTATCTTGCTTTTAAAACTAAGCGAGTATTCCCCAGTGGCTCAGTGGGTAAAGAATCTGCCTGCAATGCAGGAGACACAGAAGATGAGGGTTTGATCCCTGGGTCGGAAGAATCCCCTGGAGGAGGAAATGGCAACTCACTCCAGCATTCTTGCCTAGGAGATCCCACGGATAGAGGAGCCGGGCAGGTGCATGGGGTCTCAGAGTCGGACATGACTAACCAACTGGGCATACATGTTCATATCAACCATGCTGAGCCATAAGAAACTATTCAGTGTCCAGTGGTCACTGCTAGAATCATTAAGCTAGAGATCTGGTGGGAATAAAGGCCACAGCAGGAGTCAGTAAAATGCATTTATAAAACAAACAAACAGCCTCTTCATTGAGCTGATGAGTAGCCAGCTATGGAGCAAACAAACTCCGCTCCTAAAATACTATTATTTGGGGAAAAAAATACTAAGTTGGCCAAAAGCTTTGTTCCAGTTTTTCCACAGATGTATGGAAAAACTCAAACGAACTTTTGGGCCAACCCAATATACGAAAAGGTACACATAAGAATGACACTCTCCATCCTCAGGTTGCTGCTCACTTCCTGCCCTGCCTTCCCTGCCATGTTCTGGAAAGGAGTGAATGCTGTCAACACCCCATGTTTCCGACCCCCTTCACTCTCGGCCCACTGCACCCTTGCCTCCCCTCTGCCTGAACTGACCCCGGGTTCATCCCAGCACTGCCCATACTGTCTTGGTGTGACTTCCCCAAACACCAATACCCCATCTCCCAGACAGAGCAGTCTCCTGTGTCTTGACTCATCCTTGGCCTCAGACTCCGTACTCACTGGGGGATGAATCTGGGGACCTGTGCCCTATTCAGTCTCAGGCAAATCCCTATGCCAAGCAGCTGGAAGCAGGTGGGACCCCAAGGCTACAGCACCTATCAGGGGTGGACCCTGCTGCCCATAGGCATCTGTGCATCCAGAAGCTGCAGGTGGGCACCTGGAGCTCCCCATACCTGCAGCCCGTAGCCTCTGCCCCCTAGACTTCCCTTCCCGTGGCCTGGACCTGCTGGAAGGAGGTTGCTCATTCCTTCCAGGCTGCTAGAAGGCAACCTGGAGAGCCCAGGAATCAGAACTAGAGACAGAGGATGGGAAAGGAAAGGTGGGGAGCAGGGCAGAGAGAGGACCCAGATTCCAAATCCAGTATTAGTTCTGATTCTAACAATGATCTTGGAAAGGCCTCTTGGCTTTTCAATCCATTTTCACAATTTAGCACAAGGCATAACCAAAGCTCCCCACTTTACAAAAACATATCTACTCCTACCTACAGAAACTTTTAAAAATAGGAATAGGACCATCAAATCATTTTATAAAGTCATGCCAATGTTTGTTTCACAGCAACAATATCACCCTCGCCTTGGTACAGCTCTATAGCAAGTAGTCCACAAAGTGCTATGGTGTGCCTTATCAGGTGATGCTCAAATCAGGCAGACAGGGCAGTTTCACAGTGCTCATCACATCACAGACAAGGAAACTGGAGGCTACGGGACTCGCCTGCAGTTCTGCAGACACTGTCTCAGAGCTCAACTCCCAACCTGCCTTGTTCGACAGCCACAACAAACCACCACCTTCTTGGCATATCTATCAATAACACACACCTCAACTTTTCAAACCTAAACACCCTTCCATCATCGAAAACATACGCAGGTTCACTAAAGCAGGCAGCAAATGAACTTAACCCGGTGGACAGAGGGGATACCAACCTGAGTCACTGGAATTCAATCTGGGACACCAGGTAAGACCTTGTCAACACGTCAGCACCTCGTAAAACCTTTCTCTCTGAGGCTCGGGTATAGTTTGCACACGGCCTCCTTGCATTCATGATCAAAGGCAGAGTTAACGCAATCTTTGTGTGGCAATGAAGGGCCATTTATAATGTGTAAATCCTTGAAGAGGATTTACACACCAAATGATGCACAGAAATCCTCTCTTTGACTCATCAAAAGCAGCCATGGAGAGTCTGAGAGCCCATGTGTAGGCAACATGGGGTCAACTTTCCAGGAAGGGGCCCATCAGAGGCAACTGGTCAGCATGGAGAGGGAAGGAAACCACCTGCTTCACCAGAAAGAGCTTCAAAACCAGCCTCCATGGATTTAAGAGTTTGCTCTCTGCTCACGTGAGGTAGATGTGCATAGTAGCGCCTTCAGGAAAAGCATCATCAAGCCGTGGATGGTGCCAGCAGATCCCGAGCCACCAAGAGGGCTTAAGGGACTTCACAGTTTGTGCACAATGACGGCACTAACTGCCCACAAGTTGTTTCTTGTTTGTTTGTCTTTCACAAATTGTTTATTGACACAAGCAGTCCAGCAGACTCCACTTGAAAGAGACCATTAGTGGCTACAATCGGGCTCAGATCCAGAGACCCTTGGAAATGGTTCTAGCTTTTTACTGATGAGGAATCTGAGTCCCAGGAAGTTTCAAGAGTCACTAGAGACACACAACGAGATGTAGTAATACCAGAACTAATCCCAGGTCTGAATCCAAAATCTGTACTGTTTCCTTTACTTTTCTTATTAACAGGAGAAAATATTACCTATAATCCCACCATCTTAATCATAAATATTCATCTTTTTTCTAGATCATCTTCCAGTTTCTAGATCATCTTCCAGATCTGGCATGTATATATTGTTCCTTTTTTGTTTTTTCCTCTTTCTTTCTTATCTTTTAAATTATGAAATTATGCAACACTTTTACAGGACACTTGGAAAATACAGAACAAAACTACATACAGTTCCACTCTATATTACAATTATTTTTTAAGTAGATGAATTAAGATTTTTTATTGGAGTTTCAATATCAAACTCTCAAAAATTAATAGAATGACTATACGGAAAAGTAGAAGGATACAGTAGACCTAAAAAGCACTATGAACAAATTCAACGTAATTAATATTTATACAATTTTCATGTGTATCTGTTTTACGTGGGTATAATCACAGGGCACATTCACTTATCTGTGGCTTTTTTCTTAATACCACGTTGTCTTAGAGTCTTCACAATTCCATTTTTTATGAGAATTATTCTTTGAAGAATCTATTACGACTTTCTTCACCATTCCCCTGTGTTGAACCGAAAGACTGTTTCCACTTTTCCTCTATTATACATAACGTTCCTATGGACATGTTCATGCAAATAACTCCCCCTTCCTTTTTTTTTTTCAGCCACTCCGCATAGCCTGTGGGATCTTGGTTCCCCTAGAAGGAATAGAACTCAGACACCAGCAGTAAAAGCCCTAAGTTCAACCACTGGACAGCCAGGGAATTCCCATTTTCCCCTTACTTTAAATGGTTTTCTCTGGAGAGGGTTCTAGCATCGAGTGAGCTTACTGGGTGAGTTACAGTTCTTAATACAGATGAACACGTAGCATTCCAGAGCATCATCACTTCATACTGCCTCTAGCCAAGCATCAGGATGTCAACCCAGCCAGCGCTGCTATTTTCACTTTATTTGCCTGCTATTTAAGGGAATAAAAACAAAGCTCTTTTCACTATTCTAAGCCGTCTCTGTTTTAGATCAATGGCCACCTTCCAAGACCCAAGTAGGGGACGAAGCAATACATAAGCAAGCAGATCAACCAGCTGGACAAAGAGGTTACTGACAATTTAACCAGAATATGATGAAATGGTGACAGCCGCCATCTTAGTTCTCCAGTCCCCTCATACCTTCTCTTAGCTTTGTCCATCTGAGTCATAAGCTGATCCCCTCAAGGCCGCCTTGTGAGGCCAACAAGCCAAGGCAGCAGCCCAGGCACCTGGGCCCCAAGTGCACAGAGCACAGCTGTGCTTTCTCTCAGCTCCATGAACGCTTACAGACAGATAAGGCACTGAATAGGAAGTGCCCGCTGCAAAGCAGCATGATGAAACCACGGCCCGGGGGGAGCAGGCAAGGGAAGCCAGAGGTGAGCATTCCAGCCAGACTCGTTAGAAAACAAAGCCTCCAACTCCAGGTCCATGCAGAATTTCTCCAAGAGATGTTGAAATCATTGACTTAACTGTGGAGAGGGCCCTGTTTCCTGTAATTAGACAGGCACGCTGAGTCTCTGTCTGGAGAAAAGCCAACTTTACGGCCCCTCGCATCCATGCATCGGTGGTGGGAGAAACACAGAGTGTGCCTCAGGCTCATGTTTGGATCCTGGAATTCCTCTAAGCCATCTGAAGTCCTGAGGATCCTCACGTACAGGGACTGCACAGGCCTGCGAGCTGGCTGACTCTCAAATGCCCTGATCAGACAACGGGCCTTCAACTCCACCCACCAAATATGCTCGTGTTTGTGAACGTTAGAGTAGGGACTCACCGGTACTCCAGTGGTTGGGAGTCTGCCTGTCAGTGCAGGGGACATGGGTTCGATCCCTGGTTCGGGAAGATCCCACACCACAACTACTGAGCCTGTGCTCGAGAGCCCATGCTCCACAACAAAAAAAGCCAGGTGATGAGAAGCCCACGCACTGCAACTAGAGAAATTCCAACAAAAATTAATTTTACACCCAAAAATTAATTTTATATTAAAAATTAATTTAAAATATTTTTTTTTAAGTTAGAGCAACAGTTGGCAGCCTGAGCTGGCACCCAGCTCTGCCATCCACTAGCTGTACAACTCGGAATCCTTCACCTTCTCTAGGCCTCAGTGTTCCTATCTGTTAAATGGGGGTAACAGCATCCCCTTGCAGGGTTGTTAGGAACTAGTGTTTATAAAGGGCTTATCCCAGTGTCTGGCAGAATAGGTCTTACACAACCATTTGGAAAATAAATTGAAAGTAAAATAGGAATGTCTTGAGCCTATAAGACTGCTTGACCTAATTCCTGGCATGAAGTCAGTCTTTTCCACGTGCTCAATTGAGCTTTGACATAGAATGTGAAGGGGTCGGGGCTTGGGCACTGTGGGGGCACACAACCCTCCAGCGCTGCTGTGGGCTGGGTGGCAGGGCTCAGGGCGGGGGTGCGGGGGGTGGTTACGGGCTCAGGTGGAGGACCCATGAGGGGTAACAATGTAGGAAGGGAGCAGATAAAGACATTATTGAGAAAAGGCCAGAGGCTCCCAGTGCCAGGAGAGAGGCCTAGGACTTTGAGGTATTCATCCAGCCAAACAGTCTTCAGCATAAAACTGAGTAAGACAAAAACAACCAAAACAAATCTGTCCTGTTTACACAGCAAGTAGGCACGGGTCATAAAATAAAAGACAGTGAATGCTAAAGCAGGAAGGCTTATAGAGACCCTCTGTCAACAGGCATAAATATAGACTTTTCACCACCCCGCCACCCACCCCCCCACCCCCCCCACCCCCCTACCCCCCCCTCCGACCAGGGAACCACCCTCCCCACCCTCTTTCTGACCCCAGGACACCATGATGGAAACAATCTTCCTGTCCAGTGAATGTCTTAAGCCTGAAGAAATGCATCTATTTGGATTGTGAAGAATTGGCCAAGCAGAGCAGAGAACACAAACTAATCATCCTGAAGAAAGTCCACGTAATTCCAATCACAAGCAAAGAAACCTGATCTTACCCTGGAAACATCACTGCAGTGTGAATCTCCGGCAGGCTTTCAGAATATTGAGACTGTTTATATTTTCAAACCCTCCCCCGCCCCCGCCCGCACACCAGGGATACGGTAACTCCAGGCTGCGATGGATGACCTGGTTTTCCCCTTTCGCTCTCCAGGCAGGGAGGAGAAGGAGGTGAGTTTCCTAAATGCTGGAAGCACTGGCAGCCCCAGGATCTGCAGATTTCCTGAGCAGACCCTCCCCTTCCATCAGCATCCTTTACCAGACACAAGGCCCCAGCTACCAGGATGACAACCAGAAGGTATGTGTGTGCATGAGTGTGTGTACATTTGCGTATGCATGTGCATGTGTGTGCACACACATGTGTGTGCCTGCTTGTGTATGTGTGTGTGTGCACCTATGCATGTGTGCCTGCCTCTCTGTGTGTGTGTGCACATATGTGTGTGTGCCTACAGGCCTGGGATGGAGGCAGAAGGGTAGAAGGCAAGCTCCCTACTCTACTTCCTGTAGCCTCCAGGCTGCTTTAAGAAAATGGAAGAGATTTCCCAGTTGTTGCTTTTTTTTTACTTTTAATTGGAGGATAATTGCTTTACAATGTTGTGTTGGTTTCTGCCATACATCAAAGTGAATCAGCCATTAAGTATAGGTATGTCCACTTCCTCTTGAACCTACCTCCCACCACCATCCCCCACCCCTCTAGGTCATCACAGAGCATGAGGTTGAGTTCCCTGTGTTATACAGCAGCTTCCCACTAGCTAGCTATTTTACATAGAGCAGTGTATATATTTCAGTGCTTCTCTCTCAATTCATCCCACCCTCTCCATCCTCTGCTGTATCCAAAAGTCTGTTCTCTACATCTGCGTTCTCTATTCTTGCCCTGCAAAGAGACTTCCCAGTTTTCACCACAAAGTCTGCCATAAATAAATTCCAGACTACAAACAAATGATGAAAAGCACGCAGGAAACTAATGAGGGACGGGGACCCTAGGGGCTGGGGGAGAGACAACTGAAAGGGACCCCGTGTGGGGCTGGGTCAGACTCAGCTCTCAGGAGCTCCACCACAAAGAGGGGGTAGCCACTGGCCATGTCGGGCCAAGATGAGGTGGCGGGGGAAACATGTGAGTAATGACACTTCCTCTGTTTGTCTCAGCCTTTGGTTGCCTGGGACTACGCAACCACAGATTCGGGACCGGCCTGCCAAAAATAAGAGATTACAGGGCTGTGCGGAACATCACGAAAAAATAAAAGTCACACCACAAGGCTTTCACGTGCAAAGATTGCATCTGTCTGTTTTCCTTCCTGCTGGATCCTTGTGGGGAAGGGAACCTGACCAGAAACTCAAGGATTTACAGCTTCCTAATGAAACACACAGACCGACATACGTAATGTGAAGAGCTATATGGAAACGCTCCGGCCCAAGGTCACTGTCAATAACAGGAAAGGATAGCAAGCCCCTTCATCAAACAGGGTCACATTTACACTCCTATCAAAGGAGATAATCAAACACACCCTAGGATCTAGTGACAGTCATCTTTCTCTGAAAATACAGGCCACAGTAGAGTGAGGGTCACACCTACTGTAATTCAGGACGTCACATGTGGATACCCACCAAATAACATAAGGACGAGAGCACCTAGTTCAAACAAGAACTGTTGTAAACACAGGGCTGTAATTAGCAACCGAACAATTCCTCCCTTGTACAAAGCTCGTACAAAGAAGGGCACGGCCACCCACTCCAGTGTTCTTGCCCGGAGAATCCCATGGACAGAGGAGCCTAGTGAGCTACAGTCCATGGGGTCGCAGAGGGTCAGACACTACTGAGCGGCTAACACACTTGTACAAAGCTGCTGTGACCGGCTCACTGTGTATAATAAAGAAAACAGTGGCAACCAGGCTGGAGTTCAACCCAGAAACAAAAGCACAGGGGATCCGTTCTCTACTCTGTTTATTCCAACACTGCACAATTCTCTCTGCATCCCCTCCAAATAAAGGCGGCCAGGGAAGGAAGAGTTGGTGATGTCATGTGCTGACTGGGATCTATCTAGAGCCAGCATAATTGACGGGTGTTTTCCTCCTAGGAATCTGGACGGGATTCAAAAACATAGCATAACATCTCTGCAGCCGGAACCACAGCCCTTGTACCATGATGTGCTGCCCGTCTCGGGCTGAGGGCTGGCAATTCAATGGGTCTTTTTTCTTCTTGTTGATTAAGAAGACTGACTAGCAGCCAGTGTATCTGGACAACAAGATCTAAGCTGGATAAGGGACCAAGCTGTTCAGGGAGCTTCCACGATACTTTATAACTGTGTGGATGGTAGAGAGTTTAGGCACTACAGAAACACCCCTGCATGACTATACATAAATTTAAGCATTTCCTCACATTCTATTTTCTTCCTTCCCAAGAATGACAAGGGTAAGAGATAGCAACCAGATGAAAATGATAACTTCAAGGGAATTTGCTTCTTATAAAATTCCTTTAAGTGTGAAAGCGCTTACATGCCAAAAAATTGAAGGAAAAATTTTATTATTCCATCATTCAAAGAAAATCACTATTAATATGCTGATGTATGCCTATGCAATCTTTTTTCCTACCCACTATACATACATATATATTCTTTATGAAAATAGTATAATTTTATGGTTTAAATTACACTTCAATAAAGGTTTTCTCTAAAAAAAAGGTAAAATCAAATTGGACATGTGATCAAGCCCTGGTTTTTTCCATCAATACACTGTGAACATATTCATATTAATAAATATTTTCTATAATGTTTTCTATGACTCCATACCATTTTGTTCTAGAAGTAGTCATAATTTACTTAATCAATCACTTGTTTTGGCCACTTAGGTTGTTTCCAACTTTTTCTCACAATTGGAGTGAACATCCTTACGATTAAATGTCTGCAGATTATCCTGGATCAAAGGGTATGAATATTTTTTCTTCATAAACTTTTTCTTTAATTTATTTTTTAATTGAGCATAACTGTTTTATAACAATGTGAATCAGCTATATACATACAATTATTCCCTCCCTCTTGAGCCTCTTTCCCACCCACCCCCGGCCCTCCCATCTAGGTCATCACAGATCACCAAGCTGAGTTCCCTGTGCTGTACAGCAACTTCTCATTAGCTATTTACTTTATGCATGGTAGTGTATATGTGTCGATGCTACTACAGTTTTAAAGTTCCTGTTAACTAGTGTCTTACTGCCCCCCACAAAGGGCATCCCAATGTAAACACCTATCAGCAGTCTATGAGGCCCATTTCACAGAAACACTGGGGGAAACATCTGAAAATTTAGTAGACAAAAACTTAGCTCATTGCTAAGTTAACCTGTATTTCTTTCATTATTCATACAGATGAATATTTCTGCTTAAGTTTAATAGTAGACTTATTTTTCTTTTGTGAATACCTTGTTCATACCCTTTACCTTCACTATTAAAGCATCTTTCATTACAATGTTATGATTTCATATTTTAAATATCAACTCTATGTCGTATATTGCAAATAAAATTTCCTACTTCTTGTTTTTCTTTTAATCATTTTACTATGACGGTACTCCCGTGTCACCATCTTTTCTGATTTCTACCTTTGATGAAACATCTTCTACGACCCTTTGATTATATTTTTTTCCTGGTTCTCTTTTGACTTTGTTGTTGAAATTTAACTTTAACTCATTTGGAAGATATTTTGGCATATGATTTGAGGTAAGGAGTTTACTTTTCTTTGTTTTTCAAATAGTTGACTATCTCAGCATAATACTGTAACTATGTTATGATTTCACTATGAGTTAGAAGTGTTATTTTTTTCATACATCAAATACTTAAATACAGTTGGCACTTACAGATTTTCTATTTTTTCCTACTGATGTATGTGTCTCTTCTGGAGCTAGTACCATGCCACCTAAATAATTATATTTTTAAAATATCTAGTGGTCTCATCCTTTTCATCATTATGCTTTTTACAAATTTCTCTTAGTTTTTATTATCTATTGATTCTTCCACCAGAACTTCAGAGTCTGTCAGGTGTCCAAAAAAAGAAAAAGAAACAACACTTTTTAAAGTTTTGGTTGGAATCACATTGAATTTATAATTAATCTCTAAATAATCTGCTTCTTCAGAGTATTAGGTCTTTCTATTCATTAACATAGCACTTTTTAAATTGATTAAAGTCTTTTCTTGGGTCCAAAACATACAAATGTATTCTCGTAATTCTTGGTTACTTTATATTTTGTGTTGCTATTGTGAATGGGATTTTTAAATTATATTTTCCAATTGGTTCTTTCTGGCATATGGCAAAGCTATTCATTTTTAATAATATATTTCTATACTCAGTCATTTATTAATAAACCTTTTTCTTAGAGCCAATTATCTTCAGTTAATTCCTTTGAGTATTTAAGGTAAACCACCTAACAAATATCAATCATTTGGTTTTTGCTTTCCAACAGTGTTACTTCTTATTTTTCCTGTCACATTACATTGACTAAGACTTCCAGGACAATGTTAAATAACAGTGATAAATACTGGCATTCTGGCCCCTTACTCATCAGGGTAATATATATATATACCCAGCAAAACTGATATACTTGTAAATTCTAAAGCATTCCACACTATTATTTACCAAACTCCACATGCCTCAATCCACTTACCCATGTCTCTCTTTTAATTGGACACCTACTCCTCATGCCCACCCCACAATCAGACTCCAGGACAGAATCCTGGCCAGCCTTCAGAGCCTTCATCCAAGTCTTGGACCTATCTGGGAAAGCCTTTCCATAACCATCTCTGGCCCATTTTAAAGATTTCTTCTTCTCTGTTGCCCCTGAACCTTCGTCTAAAAATAATCACATTTTGGGAATTCCCCGGAAGTCCAGTGGTTAAGACTCCACACTTTCATTGCTGAGGTCACAGATTCAATCCCTGGTTAGAGAGTTAAGATCCCATAAGCCATGCAGTACAGCCAAAAAAAAAAATTTTTTATTGTAAAAATTAAAATGATCACACTTTATTGTAATCCTTTCTTTGTGGGTATCCCCAGTAAGCAGCAATAGAACAGAATAAAGCCCATATCTGTGGTCCTAATGGATACACCAGGACCTACCAAGTAGCCTTCATAAAGACCATGAATGTGTGAATGACTTGATGGATGAATGAACAGGGTTTCATAGTGGAGGAAACCACAGAGGTTATACAGATTAATACTGAAATGGCACTGGGAAGGACCACATCCTTCCGGGCTATCTCTCCCCACCCACATCAATGCAGCCCCAGCCACCCAGCACCGTCCTCAGTTCACAGGTTTATGAGGTGTTTATCACTATGACATCAGAAGCATCCAGAAAGCGATGATGGACTCATCTGAGATCCAGTGCGTGCACTGAAACCATGTCTCGCACCTGATGACCGCAGCAACAAGCCAAGCAGGACAGGAGCTGGCCAGAGATCCAGAGGACCAGGGTCTGAGTTGTCATTCAGCCTCATATTAGTTGGGTGGATTTGGGCAAGTCACTTAACCTCTCTATTCTGCAGTTTCCTCAGAAGTGGGGGTTATTTCCCACCCTATTGATCAAACCAGTCAATCCTAAAGGAAATCAGTCCTGAATAATCATTGGAAGGACTGATGCTGAAGCTGAAGCTCCAATAATTTGGCCATCTGATGTGAAGAGCTGACTCATTAGAAAAGATCTTGATGCTGGGAAAGATAGAAGGCAGAAGGGGACAACAGAGGATAAGATAGTTGGATGTCATCATCGACTCAATGGACGTAAGTTTGAGCAAACTCCAGGAGATAGTGAAGGACAGGGAAGTCTGGCATGCTGCAGTCCGTGGGATTGCAAAGAGTCAGGCATGAATTAGTGACTGAACAGCAACAATTGATCTTACAGAGGTAGAAAGCAACCCTGAGTAAAGACTGTGAGCAACAGATACAGGATGTGATTAGTTTTATTATGCTGGCCTATGGAAAGGGGAGATGTCCATCTGAGGCAGACACAGACTAGCCTGGGAGATCTCTGGTCCTCAGCAGAGACTGCCCTGGCCTGACAGTCTACAGAAGGTGTTAGAGAGAAGGACACTGGAGCAAAGAGGCTACAAGGCCTCAGCCAAGTTACCTCCTTGGCACAAGACCTCTTACCTGCCCACCCCACCACAAAGCAGAATAAACACTGTGAAATCATTCAGTCGTGTCGGACTCTTTGCAACCCAGGGACTGCAGCCCACCAGGATCCTCTGTCCAAGGGATTTTCCAGGCAAGGATACTGGAGTGGTTTGCTATTTCCTTCTCCAGGGGATCTTCCCGACCCAGTGATCGAACCTGGGTCTTCTGTACTGCAGTGAGATTCTTCACTGACTGAGCTACCAGGAAGTCCAAGCAGAATAAAGGGTACTCATAAAAGACAGCAAAACAGGACCCACTCTGGGACCCATGGTGATGGTGACACAGCAGTGCATCTGGAAGGGCAGAGAGGGGTCTGAAAGGAAAGAAAGCGGCCATTCCAGCCAGCCAAGGACAGTGAACCCCAGAGTGAGGATTTCTGGGACTGTCAGGGGTGAGGACAGAGAGCCCTGTTTTTCTGCATGCATGCTTGCTTAGTTGCTCAGTCATGTTCGACTCTTTGCGACCTCATGAAGTGCAGCCCACCAGGCTCTTCGGTACATGAGATTCTCCAGGCAAGAATACTGGAGTGGGTTGCCATGGGCTCCTCCAGGAGATCTTCCCGACCCAGGTATCCAATCCACGTCTCCTGCTGAGCCATCAGGGAAGCCTGTTTGTCTGAGACATCCCTAATTTCAATTATTCTTTCTTATCTCTAGGAACATCCTTATACTTTTCACATCTGATGTCCCCATGCAGAGTTAGGAAAACATACTCAAAACCAAGTTCTCACATCGTGGGTCAAGAAAAGTGTGACTAAAGGCCCATGAACAAGTGGACTGGCTTTATAATAAAGCTTAGAGTCAAAACCACAATGAAATACCACCTCACACCCCTAGAGATGGCTATAATCCTAAAAATAAAGCAATAGGTGTTGGTGAAGATATGGAGAAATTGGGGTCCTTGAATGCTGTTGGTCAAAATGCAAAATGTCACTTTGGGAAAACAGTTTGACAGTTTCTCAAAAAGTTAAAGACAGAATTACCAAGTGACCCAGCAATTCTGCTCCTGAATATAAACCCAAGGGAAAGGAAAATGTATGTCCACATAAAAACCTGCTTACAAGCGACAGTATTCATTCAGAAAAGGCAAAAAGTGGAAACAGCCTTAAATCCAACTAATCAATGGATAAGCAAAATGTAGTATATTCTATGACATATTATTTGTCCATAAGAAGGAATAAGGTACTAATACATTTGACAACATGCATCAGTCTTGAAGACATCATGCTAAGGGAAAGAAGCCAGATGCAAAAGACCATACATTGTGTGATTCCATTTCTATGAAATGTCCAGAGTAGGCAAATCAGCAGAGAACTTTCTGTTTTAGTTTTTGCCATGGTCTGGGAAATTACAAGTAACTGCTAATTGATATGGAGCTTCTTTGGGGAATAGTAAAAATGTTCTAAGGGGTTCCCTGGTGGCTCAGTAGTAAAGAATCTGCTTGTGACACAGGAGACTCAGGTTCAATCCCTGGGTCAGGGAGATCCTCTGGAGAAGGAAATAGCAACCCGCTCCAGTATTCTTGCCTGGGAAATCCCATTGACAGAGGAGCCCGGTGGGTTACAATCTATGGGGTCACAAAGAGTCAGACATGACTGAGCGACTAAAGAACAACAATAAAGAATGTTTTGAAATTAGACAGGAGTGAAGTTTGCACAATTCTGTAAATACCCTAAAAAAAAATTGTACACTTTAAAAGAGTGAATTTTATGGTAAATAAATTTTATATATTTTTAATTTTTAAAGAGCCAATATAGTGTGTGTAAGCCAATACATTTATTCATACATAAATAAGGACAGAATAAGTGAATGAAGCCTAAACTGATGAGACTTCAGTTACTGAACATCTCCTCTTGATGCAATTCCTAAGAAGAAACAAGAATAGACTGCCTTTTTGCAAATTGCCCTAAAGACAAAGAGAATGAGGAAAAGACAGGGCCAACCCAATCCACGAGAAGGGAAGGTAATCAGGAAAATAACATTTTTTGGCAGAATCATGGATGGAAAAGCTATCAGCTGCTAGAGGACATCTTCAATTGGCAAGGAGACAGCGGAAAGAGAGGATTTATGTCAGAAAGGCAGAAATGTCTCATAGCATGTGACTTCTGGATCCCCTGACTCTATCAGAACAAAAGCCTGTCCGCACAAGCCGAAGGACCCAGAAAATACAGATGAGAGAGAGCCTTCCATCTCCTGGCGTGGATGGCAGGGGGTGGCAGACCTCGCCAAAAAACAGAACTGAATGCTTTCAGGAAGGAAAGAAATTTGGGTGACGGTAAAGAGGTACCTCTGTAATGCCCAAGGAAATGACATGTCAGAGTTACACTGTCCATTTTAATTGAGTCTCAGTGAAAGAAGAGTAAGAGGAGAGGTGTATAATGAAATAAGAAATGACTGCTAAAGCCAATTGCCACCAGGAAGCAAAGTTAGCCCTTCAAACATCTCAGGATCCAGGTGTCATGACAAAGGGTTTCGACTGGACTTTCCTGGTGGCCCAGTGACTAAGACTCTAGGCTTCCATTACAGGGGGCCTAGGTTCAATCCCTGGTCAGGATACTAGATCTTACATGCATCAACAAAGATCCTGCATGTTACAGCAAAGACCCAGTGCAGCCAAATAAATGTTCTTAAAATAAAAAAAGTTTTGACTCTCGGGAGCAAAACTGGGCTGCAGGGACATCCTTGGTGGTCCAATGGTTAAGACTCTGAGTTCTCAACGCAGAGGGCATGGCACGTGTTCGATCCCTGGTCAGGAAACGAGATCACGCACACTGCAATTAAAGATCCCACGTGCATCAAGTCAGATACGGCATAGCCAAAATACAATTAAATTTTAAAAAACTGGATTGCAGGGCCTACTTCCCTCCTATAGAACCTACCCAAGCCGTGTCACACCCGCCATCTCACAAAATCCTTACAGCAACCCTATTAGGCAAGACAGGCTGATCCCGGCCCTTTTGACAACTGACAAAACCAAGACAGAAACGTGGGGCAACTTGCCTGAGCTAATAAGCAGAGGGTCAAGACCCGAATTAAGGTCTCTTGATTCCTGGCTCTGTGAAGACGTGTCATCAAGAAGTTGAGGCCTCAAATTCTTTCCATTAGACCTCATGCTTCTCTTTAGAGGATCTCCATAAGGGAAAAATAATGCAGAGAGCAGCAACCCCAACTCTGAGAAACTGTTTGATCTTCCCTGTTCCTGCTCCTCCTCAAAAAATGCCATGTGCCCGAGGTGTTCCCCAGCCAAACTTGTGAAGGGCTGAGCCTTATGACCCTTGCAAGTGGGGGCCGAGCCAAAGTGATTCAGAGAAATGGGGAGAGATGGGGCCCAGGCAAGGGCGAGGAGACCTTTGAAGCGGCTTGCATGCCGCCATCTGGCTGTGCACAGAGAAGGGTTCCTGGGCTCCAGAAGAGGGATTAAGTTCAGTTGATGAATACACAGCATGAGTCACTCCTCCTGGTTGCTCTCCAAATCCCTCCTGGGACGCAGGGGGACATCTAAGGCATCCATCCTGTGCTTCTGTTGGGAGACCAGAGATGCTCGGCACACCACCATCTCAGTGAGCATCTTCCCCTGCTGGACACAGCCTCCTGCTCAGTGACAGACGGTCATTAGCTGATCACTAGTTCCCCTTCATATCACAGAAAAATGACTTCTACATAAAAGCTGGGTCGAAGGATCTTTCTGTTTCTTGGGGACCGGGCAGCCCAACGCCCCATCACAAACTGCAGGTGCGCACTACATCCAGGATGTTTGTGCAGCATCCTGGGCACAGAGCAGCATTGATGAGCACACTCTTTGTTTGGGGGAGGGGCTAGATTTTTGGTTTGTTTTCATTTGTTGGTTTAGCCATGCAGTGTAGCTTGCAGGATCTTAGTTTACTGCCTAGGAATTGAACCCACACCCTCCACAATGAAAGCACAGAGTACTAACCACTGGGAGCTTCCCAGGTGCCACTAGTGGTAAAGAACCCACCTGCCGATGCCGGAGACATAACAGATGCAGGTTCAATCCCTGAGCTGGGAAGATCCCCTGGAGGAGGGTATGGCAACCCACTCCAGTATTCTTGCCTTGAGAATCCCGTGGACAGAGGAGCCTGACTGGCAGGCTACAGTCCATGGGGTCAAAAAAGAGTCAGACACAACTGAAGTGACATGCACTAACCACTGGACCTCCAGAGAATTCCCGTGAGCACGCTCTTTGACTGTTCAAAAGCAAGCAGTGCTCTTTATTCTGTGGCCCAAGAGTGCCAAGAGCCCAGCCCTAATACGTGCAAGCTCCGTGGCTTTAGGCAAGTCACCTGGCTTCTCTGGACTTCCCATCCTTCATTGATAGCATGAGGATGTATATGTGCATGCTCAGTCGTGTCCGATTCTCTGTGACCCCATGGGCTGTAGCCCACCAGGCTCCTCTGTCCACGGGATTTCCCAGGCAGGAATACTGGAGTGGGTGGCCACTTCCTCCTCCAGGGGATCTTCCTCACCCAGGGATCGAAACGGCGTCTCCTGCATGTCCTGCATGGCATTCGAAATCCTTACCACTGAGCCAGGCGGGAAGCTTCACAGCATGAAGACAAGCCCAGCCATCTCCAGGGTCGATATAAGGGTTAGAAATGCTGTGTACCGTCTACGGCCATACCACCCTGAACGCGCCCGACCTCGTCTGATCTCGGAAGCTAAGCAGGGTTGGGCTTGGTTAGGACTTGGATGGGAGACCCCCTGGGAATACCAGGTGCTGTAGGCTTAATAAAAAAAAAAAAGAAAGAAAGAAATGCTATGTACAGGGTTCGCACTGGGGCACAGACTCCAATAAACAGTATCCCTTTTCTGTTCCTTCCAAATCATCTCACCTTCTACTGTATCTTATGCTAAGGATGGAACTATATAGCTCCCTGCAACCTCCTTGTAGATTGGTGCCTGGGTCCAGAGAGCAGCCAGTGGGTCATTCCCCTTCGGAGGCATTCAGAGGACAAGAGAACTCCATGCAAGCCCCTAGGAGGAAGAGTGACGCATATTGGGGTATGGGTGTACCTGGGCAGTCTGCTTTACACCGTTGTCCTGCATAACAATTGTTGCTGTTCTGTCGCTCAATCATGTCCGACTCTTTGTGATCTCATGGACTGTAGCTCACCAGGCATAACAATTAATAGCAGCCTTTTCACTCTCAAATGCACGTATCTAATTTGGACAATAACTTAAATGTCCATTCTACACACAGGGCTGAAGCCCCCATCTAATTATGTTAAAAGACACTAAAACACATCACCAATTCTGAGCCTGTTGTTGGGATACTCTGTAGGGCTTATATTTAACTCTGAAGCAAAAATTACACTGTCTCCAAAATACAAAGTCCACACCCCTTCACAGGGCTCAGTGAAATGAAGTGAAGTGAAAGTCACTCAGTTATGTCCGACTCTTTGCAACCCCATGGACCATAGCCCACCAGGCTCTCAGTTCACGGGATTTTCCAGGCAAGAATACTGGAGCGGGTTGCCATTCCCTTCTCCAGGGGATATTCCTGACCAAGGGATCGAATCTGGGTCTCCTGCACTGCAGGCATATTCTTTACTGACTGAGCCACCGGGAAGCCACCGGGGAAGCCTCGAGGGAACCGGGCTCAGAGCAACCCCCAAATTATCTGCCAGTCCCTCAGGACATAGTTTTCTAACTAAACTCTTTTTTTGATTTAACTAGGGATCTGTTCTGCCATTTCTTCCTACCTCCATGATTTGTGGAGCTAATGAGCAAAAGCAAAAAATAAATAAACGATAATAATAAAGATTCCCAGCTGAATGAAAGAAGCAGAGTGAATGTCAAAGGAAAAGCGTTGTCTGCCTGGACAGACAACATGGATGGGCCTAGAGATTATTATACTAAGTGGAGTAAGCCAGATAGAGAAAGACAAAGATCATACGATTTCACTTATATGTGGAATCTTTTTTTAAAAAAAGATACAAATGAATTAATCTCTAAAACAGACATAGATCCACAGACATGGAAAACCAATTCGTGGTTACCAAAGGGGAAAGCGTGGGTAGAGATAAATTAGGAGGTTCGGTTAATATATACACACTGCTGCTGCTGCTGCTGCTAAGGCGCTTCAGTCGTGTCCGACTCTGTGCGACCCCATAGATGGCAGCTTACCAGGCTCCCTCGTCCCTGGAATTCTCCAGGCAAGAACACTGGAGTGGGTTGCCATTTCCTTCTCCAATGCATGAAAGTGAAAAGTGAAAGTGAAATCGCTCAGTCGAGTCCGACTCTTAGCGACCCCATGGACTGAAGCCTACCGGGCTTCTCCATCCATGGGATTTTCCAGGCAAGAGTATTGGAGTGGGGTGCCATTGCCTTCTCCGATATACACACTGAGATATATAAAATGGGGCTTTCCCAGTGGCTCAGTGGGTAGAGAATTTGCCTGCCAATGCATTAGACGCAGGAGACAAGGGTTCGATCCCTGGGTTGGGAAGATCCCCTAGGGAAGGAAATGGCAACCCACTCCAGTATTCCTGCCTGGGAAATCCCATGGATAGAGCAGCCTGGTGGGCCACAGTTGGGCACAACTGAATCGACTGAGCATGAAAGCACATATATCAAATAGATAAACCAACAAGGACCTATTGTATACTACAAGGAATGATACTCAATATTTTATAGTGGCCTATAAGGGAAAGAAATCTGAAAAAAGAATGTGTGTGTGTGTGTTTATAGCTGAGTCACTGTGCTGTACGCTTGAAACTAACAGGTTTGTAAATCAAGTATATTTCAATAAAATACATTAAAAAAAACACACATTTTGTGTTTCTTAAATACATTTTAATACATTAAAAAAAAAAATACCAGGCACCATCCGTCAGGGCCCAACACTGTCACCTCTGAGAGGTCTGACACAGTCCTTTCATTTGATCCCACACAAGAAGAATGGGTTCCAGGCCAGTCTGCCAGAGAGGAGCAAGCTCTGAGTCCCACAGGACTCTTATGCCACGCGTCTCTGAGTGTGAGGCCCTCTAAGGCTAAAAGCTCCTTTGCCAAAACAGCCCCTGGAGAAGAATTTGTCACCAGCACTGCCAGAGGACTGACCCGAGGCCATGCACTGGAAGCTCGGCAAGCCTCGAGGCTGTGGGAAGGGTGATGCTTGTGCAAGGGAATGCAGACCTCCTTGCACGAATCCACCACAAAAAACGAGGGGCCCAGGCACTCAACAGCACGATAACAACCCATTATAAAACTGGCCCCATTTGAATTCCTTTTTTGGCTAAAAAGTCAAATCTAGCAAGAGTTATTCACTGGATGAGCCACTTGTTGATGACATTGCTTTGCATCTGTGGGGTCAAATGAATTGTCAAGAAAATTAAGCCCCAAATTCTTTCAGCAATTATTCAGAGGGCAAAAAAAAAGAAGAAAGTGGAAAAAAAATTTTTTGTATAAGAAATCATTTTAAAGGGCTTTTTATAGATGATGGTTTCTCCTGCTGTGTTGGAAATATGAATTCCATTAACATGGAGTGAAGATTAAGCTTGAATTTCTTTCTGATCCCCCCGAGTGGCAGGAAAGGGAAATAACCCATCTGGAATCAGCTGGTACATGACTGAATCCTTGGATCAAGAGAGATGAACAGTAGTAGAGAGACTGTTGTTCAATAGTTAAGTCGTGTCTGACTCTTTTCGACCCCATGGACTGCAGCACACCATGCTCCCCTGTCCTTCACTATCTCCCAGAGTTTGCTCAAACTCATGTCCTTTCAATCAGTGATGCCATCCAACCATCTCCTCCTGCCCCATGTCGTCCCCTTCTCCTCCTGACCTCAATCTTTCCCAGCATCAGGGTCTTTTCCATTGAGTCAGCTCTTCACATCAGGTGGCCAAAGTACTGGAGCTTCAGTTTCAACATCAGTCCTTCCAATGAATACTCAGGATTGACTTCCTTTAGGATTGACTGATTTGATATCCTTGCTGTCCAAGGGACTCTCAAGAGTCTTCTTTAGCACCACAGTTTGAAGCATCAATTCTTTGGCGCTCAGCTTTCTTTATGGTCCAACTCTCACATCCATACATGACTACTAGAAAAACCATAGCTTTGACCTTATGGAGCTTTGTTGGCAAAGTAATGTCTCTGCTTTTTAAAATTCTGTCTAGTTTTGTCATAGCTTTTCCTCTAAGGAGCAAATGTCTTTGAATTTCATGGTTGCAGTCACCCTCTGCAGTGATTTTGGAGCTCAAGAAGATAAAATCTGCCACTGTTTCCACTTTTTCCCCATCTATTTGACATGTGATAGAACTGGATGTCATGATCTTGTTTTTTGAATGTTGTGATGTCAGATTGATTTATATAGATAAGAAACAGCTAGAAATATGAACTAGATGTATAGGAAAAACGACAGATGATGACAGCTTAAATGCCATGCCATCTGTCTCTCAGTCACGTCTGGCTCTTTGCAACCGAATGGACTGTAGCCCACCAGGCTCCTCTGTCCAAGGGATTCTCCAGGCAAGAATACTAGCGTGGGTTGCCATTTCTTCTCCAGAGGATCTTTCCAACCCAGGGACCAAACCCATGTCTCCTGCATTGGCAGGCAGATTTTTTACCACTGAACCACCTGGGAAGCCCCAGTTGGTATTGATATTTAGATAGAGAATAGAGATGCTGGCTAAATCATAGATTAGATAGGTAGAAAGATCCATTGAACATTGATCCACTGATTCACACAAGTGCCAAAAGTGTCACAATAATCATTTACAGCACAGTCTCACTTACTTTGCATATAACCCTAAGAAATAGAAATTTATTATCTCCATCTTATAGACATGGAAATTGCCATCTAAAAATATACTGAGTGAGTGAAAGTCACTCAGTTGTGTCTGCGTCTGGCTCTTTGCAACCCAATGGACTGTAGCCCACCAGGCTCCTCTGTCCACAGAATTCTCCAGGCAAGAATACCGGAGTGGGTAGCTATTCCTTTCTCCAGGAGATCTTCCTGACTCAGAAATCAAACTCAGGTCTCCTGCAATGCACGCAGATTCTTTACCTTCTGAGCCACCAGGGAAGCCATAGAAATACATGAGATCACACTCAAATAGAAAGTACTAGAAAGGGAAAATCAAACTTTGCGCTTCTGATTGCTGGACCTCTCCCTGCCCTGCCTGCCCTGTTCTTTGCAATTTCACCCTCTGGAACATGCTCCAGTTTCTACCAGCTGAGAGAAAGAGAGAGAGGAGCTGAGACAGACCATATGAATGCTTGCCTTAAAAATCTATGATTCCATGTTATTACCAGGCCCCTTTGATTTTTCTCTCACAGGCTCTCCACAGGGAAGGATTCCAGGTCTGACCTATCATTAGAGGGAGATTAGGTCATAAACACTATTGACTCAACCTAAAGACAGTAGGGTTTCCTCGGGAAAACCAGCACAGCAGGTGGTCCACAGGGCTGGGCCTGGCAGTCCATATCCCAGCTACACTCTGCCTTCAGCATCCCCTCTCATCCCACGCTGTACCATCTATCATCTCTCACCCACCCTGACTCCAAGTCACGTGCATGAGTATTAAGTCACTTCAGTCATGTCTGACTCTGTGCGATCCTAGGAACTGCAGACTGCCAGATCCTCTGTCCATGGGATTCTGCAAAGTTCTACCAGCGCCCTACTAGGCACCAGCTAAACAAAACCTTCCAGGACACCAAGGACAGCACCCAAAGGAGGAGACCCTTTTCAGTGACCTGAGCTCAGCCCCATCCCGTTTCCTAAGTTTCTGAAGGGCATCCAGTTACAGGATCCACCCGCTCCAGGTCACACCACTGGAATCCCCCTCCTTTGGCAAAGAGGCCAGGGAACAGCAGAGAACTGAGGGCAGAAGGCACCTCTAGCTTTTAGGAAACCTTGGCAGATCTTCACTACGTTTCAACAGAAATCCAACTGCTGGACTAGGCACCTAGATTTGGCTCTTAAGCCTGGCCACCACTGGAAGCTTTAAAACTACCAACCTACCTACTTAGAGGGCTTTCCTGGTGGCTCAACGGTAAAGAATCCACCTGCAATGCAGGAGACTCAGGTTCGATCCCTGGGTCAGGAAGATCCCCTGGAGAAGGAAATGGCAACCCACAACAGTATTCTTGCCTGGAAAAATCCCTTGGGAGGAGGAGCCTGGTGGGCTGCAGTCCACAGGGTCACACAGAGTTGGACATGACTTAGAGACTAAACCACCACCACCACCTACCTAGCACAGTCAAATCAGAAGTTCTGGTCTCTGGGCTTGGGTAAAACTCCCCAGGGGATTCCAGTGTGCAGCCGAGGTTTGCAACTGGCTCATCGCAGAATTTCCCTTCAGAGAATAGTCAGCCTCAGCCACAGGGACCCCACCCCCGCAGCATCCTCCCTATCATTAGGGGAACATTTAGTCACATTCAAAGAGCGCTGGCTCCCATAGGGGTTAACCAGAAAGAACTCTAATTTCTACTCACTGTCATTCCCCTGGGTCATTACCATGGCAGTTCAGACAGACTAAAAGCAAGGAATTTGAGTAAATGGCTTCACCAACAACAGCAGCCAGTTGAAGGCAGAGCCCTCAAAGCCCCAGGAAAATAATCATTTCCCGAGAAGAAACAGGGAAGTCCTTTCAAACAGGAGAAAGGGGAAAGCCAGGAAAAGGGCCCCCAGTGGAGTGATCAGGGACCAGAGCAATGGATGGCAGAGAGAAAAAGGCAGACCCTTCTGCCTATGACAGTCATTTATCCCTTTAAGACACTGTGTACCATTAATCATTTAAAGAAGGACAGAATGTTCACCTATTATGAAAAGACACTCTGATGAAAAGCACAGCAGTCCAGGGCCAATCTGGGCAGGGAGATGAAACAGCTGCTCTGTCCTAGCTCCTGTCTTCAACAGGAGGTATCTTCAAGAAAACCACTGAAAACGTACCTCATGGTAGTTTTCCTAAGTGACTAAGTGGATATGTCCCGTCTTACTAATCACTTCTGACTTCTCCCCTACAACTCAGCACTGAGGCGGTCCAGGGACCAGTCACAGGCTTTGGAGAGAAGGTAAGCAGGCAGGGTGGGGGGAGTGGTGGAATGCAGGGGGGTGGTTTCCAACTGTGCTTCCCCAAGCCCTACGATTTCCCAGAGGCAGAGGAGGTGCCAAGACGGAGGGGAAGGAAGGAGTGGAAGAGGATCTGGGCTCTCCCATGACCCACCAGTGAGCAACAGCTGCTCTCTTTCATCAGTCTCACTTGCCATGTAGGGGCTCCCATGTCAGATTTCACATTAGAAGAGGAGAACAATGCTAAAGATCCCAAGAGAAGAAGGAGCCAGGGGGTCAAGGCTTTGGTCCAGACTCATGCTGCTGTTTATCAGGCAGCCAGCATGGGCAGCTCCCATGGATGCTGCGGGTCATATAGTAATGGATAGCGCCAGATCCATGCACTCTGGAAATCTCTGCCCAGCTCACTCAGCCAGCACAGGGAACAAGGGTCTCCTTGGACACATATGTGTCAGGCAGGCTCTTCTTATCTAGCCATGCAGAACCCTGAGCCCATGCAATGCTGACTGTCGGAAGCCTGTCCCTCTCATCAAAGTTCAGGAAGACCTTGCTGAAGTCGATCACGGGCATATTCCCAACCACACCCCCTAGTTCTAGCTGTCACTCTGGGCAACAAGACTAACAGGACATTCCCAACCATCAGGATATCCTGCTTCATGGAAAGTTAGAGAATAGGCTCTAGGAGCAACCAGTAATGGGATAGACCTGATCAAATAGGATGGAGATGCCTTCTTAAGAGATGAATGTAACCCTTCTGTGGCCTGGGGTGACTCCTAAAGCTGTAACTGCCAGCTCTCAGTGCCAGAGGCCAGGCAACACACCCTGAATAGGTTAGGGTAAATGCCACAATGTCCATGAAATAGGGTCTAGGGACCCAAACAGAACTGTCTCTGCTTCCAAAAGGGTCTCCATGTATGTGTGCTCAGTTGTATCTAACTCTTTGTGATCCTATGGACTGCAGCCCACCAGGCTCATCTGTCCATGGGATTTTCCAGGCAAGAACACTGTAGTGGCTTGCCATTTCCTTCTCCAGGGGATCTTCCTGACCCAGGGATAGAACCCAGGCCTCCTGCATTGCAGGCAGATTCTTTACCGTCTGAGCCACCAGGGAATGCTTGTATGTTAAAGTGCAATTATTTTGGATACACTATTGTTGTTCAGTCAAACAGCTGTGTCCAACTCTTTGTGACCCGGAAGACTGTAGCCCGCCAGGCTCCTCTGTCCATGGGATTTCCCAGGCAAGAATATCAGAGTGGGTTGCCATTTCCTTCTCCAGGGGATCTTCCCAACCCAGGGATCAAACTCACATTTCCTGCATCTCTTGCACTGGTAGGTGGGTTCTTTACCACTGAGCCACCTGGTAAACTCCCAGCAGGTGCTAACAGACTCTAAATCCCAGTGGGCTCTGAGCTCAACTCATGAATGGTCTCCTTCACGAGAACAGCATCTATGGATGTGTGTGTGCTAGCCCTTCAGGAAGTGGGGGCTACATTCCAGAAGTCTTCATCTTTTTCACTCTCTTCCTCTGCTCTGCTTGGCACCAGGTATTAGGTGGTCAGGCCAAAATATCCCAGGGAGTGCATGGGTTCTTCCAGTTCCAGCCATTCGTGGCCAAGATTTGCACAGTGACACTTGAGCTGGCCCCATTCTGTGGCGTTGGCTTGCAGAAGGCACTCATGTCCATAGGTGAAACGTACACTTTCACCCACTTGGGGCTTGGGGGAATGTGAGGCCGAGCAGACAGAAAAGAACCCACGCCCACAACCCATCAGATAATGTGGCTTTCTAACTGCCAGCCCACAGGCAGATGTTGTGGGGACAACTCAGGTCCTGGACTCAGAGACTTTCCTCTGATGTGGTTGGGTTTTCCTGTAAGCACTTTCTAACCCAAGTCAAATGAAATGATGCAAAGGGAATAATCAAAGTATGGATTACAGACACATTCATATTCCAGTGTATGTGTGTGTTCACACATGGACCCATCAGAGGCAGGGAGCAAACCCAAGCGCCACGTGGATGAAGAAATGACAAGCAGTGGATGTGCCCCAGGGACGCTCCGAGCCACACCTGTCCAGGAAGGCCCTTCACCTTGACGTAGGCCTTTTGCCTCCACCAGCACAGCTCTCTAGGAAGAGCTAGATAAGCCAAGGGGCTTCAGAGATGACTGCTGAGTCCTCCATGGTGCTCAGGGACCACCCTGTGCACTCAGAGAGCAAGCTCCCTCATGAGAGGACCAGCATCCCCACTTCCTTCCAAAAGATGGAAGGAGCACTCCCCATTCATGACCTCAGGCTGATGCTCAGGCTCCAGGTTTTCCCCTCCCTCTTCCCTCCCCCAACCATTCCAACAGTTGATTGGACCGCAGTGGCCAAGGGCAGGCGACAGAAATGAGGGGAGTGCTAAAGAGACAGCTGCTTCGGTGGAAATGAACACAACCAGTGAACATTGTTAACACCAGACGCGTAAACCCTCCTCCCCACCCCCAGGATTCTCGGTCCACTGGCATGACACTCAGATGAAGCAGGAAACCAAGTCCCATGAGCAAATAAGCTCATCCCATCATTCATTCGTTCATTCAGCCACACATCAGTGGAACAAGTGTCTCAGGGGTAAGACTGCTGGGGGTGGGGGGGGCGGGGGATGAAGATGAAAGAGACAGGGCTTCCCTGGTGGTCCAGTGGTTAGGACTCCACTTGCCAATACAGGGAACACAGATTCCATCTCTGGTCCAGGAAGATCCTACATGCCGCAGAACAACTAAGCTGATGTGCCACAACTACTAAGCTTGTGCTCTAGAGCCCGAGAGATGCAACAAGAGAAGCAACCACAATGAGAAGCCTGTGTGCAGCAACAAAGACCCAGAGCAGCCAAAAATAAATTAATTTACTAATTTTTATAAAGACAAAAGAGGCAGAGGAGCCATGATCAAACCGTAACACAGGACAAACGTCCTGAGGACTAAGGCAAGATCCTTAGCCATCTAGAGTCTGCAGATCTGGCATGGACCTCCAAGAGCCCAACTTTCCAACAGCTCCCCAAGCTCACGTGACAATCACCAGATTCAAACACAGATTCACAGGTCCCCTCAGACCCTCCAGGTCAAGAGGCTGGGTAGGGCTCAGGAAGCTGAATGTTTTAAGAGGCACCCCAGTCACATCAGGGAACCCAGTCTGCTGACCACACTTAGAGAAGCCCTGCTCCCACCAAATGGTCAGGTCGGTCCTCCTGCAGTTGGAGCCTCTTTCCTCTGGCTCTGTAGAGAATAGAGATCCAGAGGGTGTCTCTGTGGAGATGGGAGGTTTCTGGGACCTGATGTGAGATGGAACAATAATAACCACCACAGCTGAGTGCTAACTGAGGGCCGGGTTCTATTCTGTCGATCTCTGTGACAACTATACCCATTTTGCAGATGAGGCTTAAAGCAGAGGTCACACAGGTGGCAGGTGGTGGAGGCACAGTTGCAGGTATGCACTCCCATACCTGTAACCTGCCCTGGTGAATTGGGTGAGTGTCCTGCCCTCTGGCCTCAGTCTTCCCCTCTATAAAATGGAGATAACTGTTCTTGCCTGCTTCCTAAAGACTCTGGGGTCTGAACAACTCTGACAGTCACAGAGCCCCCAGGACACCAGCAGCACTTTCAACAAACAGCACCCTTGCCACCTCCATGACCCCTCAGCTGGTCTGGATGCCGCCTACAGGGTGTGTGTCTAGAGCCTTTGCCCACCCATCACCAGACCAAAAGGGCAAAGGACATTCCCTCTGCCCTGCATGGAGGGCCCCTGACAAAGATCTCATTGTACATTTCTCAATAACAGCCTCTGTTTCGTGGCAATAATATTATTGTCTGCCACTGACGTGTCACCTCCATTTCCAAACTGGCACTATTTGGCTGCATTTTGCACTGCAGGCTGGGCCTTACAGACAGAAATGGAGCCTCCAGGTCCCATGACCTGAGAAATGCACAGCAGGTAGCAGGTGAAGACACATCCAGTAACAGGACTTGGAGCCACGCAGAAATATGGGAGAGAGGGTTACGGGGAGCATGGCACCAACTTCCTTCAACGGCTTATTTCTATGTTTTCACTTGAAACTCTTCAAAGTGTCCGAAGTATTTAGTGCTGGCCTCAATATTCATTAAAGAATCTACAATCTCATTGAAAGAGCAGGTCACGGGTACCAACAAAGTCTCACTAAGGTAGCTATTATTCCTCTTTGCAAGGCTCCTCTCTGAAGCATACTCTAGCCACTCACTCACTTGAAGCAATACAGAATGCATAATTGGCAAGCAAAAAAAAAATCTGATTTCCTCATCTGTATTATTACCACGTGCCTCCTAAGGGAAGGGCAGGCAGTGGTAATTCTATACAAGTCAGTAACCATGGGTGCACACTTGCAGGGGCAGTTAATATTTCTCTAAGGATATACAAGCACTGGAGTTTGGAGTGTGACAACTTGGGACCACAATCCCACCACCTCTGCTCACTTTCATTCTTTGAGATTCGCTCATTAAATCTCCCCACTTTTTAACTGCGCCAGCAATTCTGCCTTAAAAGATGCTTGCATTCTGCCCAGCTGAGTGGGGCAGGCAGTCAGATTTTTTCCCCCTCTTTGCTCTGACGCACAATAAGGCCATCTGCTGCTTATTCTGGGCCTTTGGTCCAGGAAGCAAGACTCTGGAGACATCCCACATACCTCCACAGAAGGAACCCACCTGAAAGTCAGGGAAAGATGCTCACAGCTGCTGAGAAAGAAGGCCAAAGGGAAGGTCAGGGTGTCAGCAGGAAGGGATGTGCTCATGAGTGAAGGTGGGTGGGGGACAGAAGGCAGAAAGAGACAAGAGGACTTCCTTGGTGGTCCAGTGATTAAGACTCTGCGCTTCTACTGCAGGGGCACAGGTTCAGCCCTGGTCAGGGAACTAAGAAGCCACATGCCACATAGCATGGCCAAAGAAAGAAAAGGACAAGAAGCAGGAAAGGAACCAAAGAAAGGATCAAGTGAGAGGAGTGAAGAGGCAGAATCAAGAAAGCAGGATGGAGTCTTTCAAGTAAGAGGGAGAAAAAGCAGAGCGTTGACGGACCTGTGGAGCAAAGTGCAAGTGATTAGAGGCAAACTCCGTCTCTGAGCTCAGTGAGTTGCCAAATGTGGGAGCTGGAAAGGACATCCAGGATCCTCTAGTGCAAATCCTTTACCGTGCAGACGAGCAGCCGTAAGAACTGAGGTGATTCACCCAAAGGTCACACAGCAAGTTGGTGTGGCAGGTAAACCAGATCTCCAAAATCCTCGTTGGATATATTTACACCTCCTAAGGCTGTCCTTTGGCCCAATGACAGACATCACTGATCACTCCCTTGAAGTGAAATGAAAGGCACTCAGTCATGTCCGACTCTTTGTGACCCCACAGACTGTAGCCTGCCAGGCTCCTCTGTCCATGGAATTCTCCAGAATACTGGAGTGGGTTGCGATGCCCTCCTCCAAGGGATCTTTGCAACCTGGGTCTTCTGCATTGCAGGCAAATTCTTTACCGTCTGAGCCACTGGGGAACCATTATTTGTGACTTACTAACAATCTGTGACCAAGGCAGGGGCCTACAGGGCCCCGACAGGGACTCCAAACTGAGGAAGATTATAACCTTGACTTGGTCTTCCAGGCTGACACCCGAGGAGTCTGTTTCTCTAAGGTCCAGTGTGGCTCCACGGCCCACCCTGGAGGAGGTGTGGAAATTCCCACTGGTGCCGGTAAGTCCTAACAGACACCACTGACAAAGCAGCAGGCATCCACACTAGGCCAGTGTCCCAAAGTGTGTGTGCACACCACCCGCAACCACAAGAATGGTACCCTCTAGGTTAAGAGGTAACATGTGCAGTAAGAAAGAAGTAAGGCTTAAAAAAAAAAAGCTTTTTCTGGTCAGTGATGACACCCAGAAAACCAGAAAGGACACAAGAAGGTGAATGCTTGATTTAAAAAGTCAAAGAGCTCAGACTAGAAGGGGCTGACAGTGTTCTTGACAGGTGGTAGGGAGGACAAGAGGAAGCTCAGAAACAGACTCTGCAATTACATAATAAAAAGAGCATCAATTCAAAAAGTAACCAGTAAGATAGGTTTTTCTAGAGCATAAAGCACTAAGTTCTTTTCACATTGACCCTCTTTTAAACTGAACTATAAGGTCTTAAGACAGACTGTATATTAGCTTTCACTCCTGGATAAAATCTTAAAAAAAAAAAAAGAAAGAAAGAAAATAATGCCAACTGCAGCAACATGGATGGGCCTAAAGATGACCATACTAAGTGAAGAAAGTCGGATGAAAGAAGATAAACATTATATGATACTGCTTATATGTGGAATCTAAAGACTGATACAAATGAACTTATTTGTAAAATACAAACAGACTTACAGACATAGAAAACAAATTTATGGTTACCAAAGAGGAAAGGAGCAGGGGGAGGGAAAAATTACTAGTTTGACATTCAGAGATACACACTACTATATATATATTAATAAACAGATAAACAAGGACTGACTGTATAACATAGGAAACTATATTTACTATCGTATAACAACTGTAATAGAAAAGAATCTGAAAAAGAATAGACATACACCGATATATAACTGAATCACTTTGCTGTACACCCGAAACTAACACAACTTTGTAAATCAACCACACTTCAAAAACAAATAAAAATTTAAAAACTATGTGTCTAGTGGGTCACTGTACAACTTGCCTACCTTCTCAAAATCAAAATGATATTTGTCAAAAGGACAATAAACAGGCATGCTGGAAACTGACCATTCACAAACAAACACTTCACATTTGTTAGGAAATATACTTTACATTTGGCTGACTGAAAAGCATACATCTTACGAAGCAGTATTCATGGGGCATCAAGGTGTCCATGGCAGAACAATCCTCATATCTCAACAACTGATATCTGCAGATGCTTCTCTGAGCAGGACTGCCCAACTCCATTTATGTCAAACCCCAAGCAGGAAGTAATCCTTCCATTTGATGTTCTTATCAGTAGAATTAAGTTCCTGGTTCAACAATTCATCTGCTGTACCCTGGCCTCATTCCAAAAAGATACACCCTTTGGGAATTCTTTAAAAGTCAAAATCAAATACTTAGGAGCAAAGGCTCAAAACTGATAGCCCTGAAGCTTACTCCAAGGACTGTTGTTTTCAAAGTGATCACAATCAAATCACATTTTCAATCTAAGAAAGACAAAAGCTCCAGAGTAGAGAAAGCAAGAAGCCACTTTTTTTTTTTCATCCTACTGAAATTCTCAAGTTCAACTGAAGAACCTTAGAGCTGGACAGAAAATGAGCCTAAGGCTGGCCTGTCCCCATTACTCCCCTTCCTTGGAAGACCCATCCACTGTTCAGTTTGGCAACCTTAAGAAGGAAAGACTCAACAACACAGACTCATGTTCACATGATAATGATTCTCAGGCACTAAGAATACTCTTTGTAAGCTGTCTTACTGATCATGGTGGTTCCTCCAGCCAGGGCTGCCTTGGTGCCTTGAAAGAAGTCATCAGCAGAGGTCATCCCCTGATCAGGCATCTGGAAGCGGGTATGAACGTCAATCCCTCCAGGGATCACCATTCTGGAATGGGCTTCAATGGTCTTCACCCCTCCTGGCACAATCAGGTTTTCTCCTATTTGCCTAAATAAACAGAGTGGGCAATAATGTTCGTAAATGAAATGTCCTAAATCAAACAGCATCTGATAGACACTTTCACCAAGTCCATAAACATTCCTCCTCTATATTCCAAAGACTTTTCAGATTATTGGTATTGTTATTATTCATAATGTCTGCACCCTACTCCCTACCCACAAGAAGCAATGTAGAGCATACTAGAAAACAAAATTTAAATGAGGCATCAGAGGCCAATTCAAGGTTTAGTTACCAGAAAACCCATATGACCAAATGATAACAAAGCCCCAAGGTATTCACATAAAATACCACCATACTTTATAACACACCCAGTTGAGTTACTTATCCGATAACAATTTTCTCCAGACCTGCTTTCACTTTACATTTATTTTCACCATATCCTTTTCAACAAAGGGAAATGAGGATTAAAAGGGTATGGAGTAAAACAAAACAAAACAAAAATAATAACATTATTATTATAAAAAGTAAACACTATGATTGAAACTACTTAAAAATATGATTAGCAACTCAGATAACAGAGGTAGAAAATTATTCATTCATGATGAATAATGAATATAAATTAAATGCATTGATATGCATTAATTAATATTCATTCATGCGTGACATGAATTCATTTCCCATTTTAAAAAAAAATACCTCTGCTACATCTTTCTGTCCCTTTTCTGAAAAGGCAAAACTAATCACCAAGGAGTTGGTCAAGTTCTAAAACAAATTAGTGATGACTAAAAATAGCACATGGGCTTATTCACTCTTCCGCCAGTCTTACAGACCAGATCATGCTGCTTTCCAGTCGGGGGAAAATGGAACATGAAAGTCATGGTACTTGAGAGCCTGGAGCTGAGACTGTCACAAGCAAACACACATGGAGAAAACATTAAATGTTGCAATGTTAAAACCTCTTTTAGGATCATAAATCAGGGTGTGAGTTTCCAGGCAACAGACCCATTCACTACACTTTTCCACTCCTCTGGACTGGTTTGTTGCTGGCCCTTGATAAATGCTGCTTATTTAAAAGATGTCATTTGCTACAGTATTTGTCTTTAAACAGATGTGCTATTTCTCCAGAGCCCCATGAGCTGTCCCAGTTGGAAGGGCATGAGGATACTGGGATGTTCTCAAAGCACTTAACCCTCTAGGGTCTAAAAATACCCTAATTCAATCACTGTTCTGTTGTTTTCTCCTTTGAAACACAATACACAGTAAACGCAAGGGCAGTCCTCTTTGTGTTCATTGACACTTAAAAGAAGGAAACCTAAAATTGCCTTGAATGAGGCAGTAATTTGTCTCTGTGGCCTAGTAATTAATTGGTACCCTTTGGCCCCAACAACTTGGATTCTTGATTAAGAAAGCAGATGTGCCATCATAATAGATGAGGCTGTATCTCATATCTGTGTCCTTTGACTGTCCTACCCTCCCCACACAACAACTACGTTCTAGGAACACCTTTAATATAGTCAATGGATCATAACCTAAGTATTTGGCAACAAAAAGACGTTGTGTCACATTGGTTAAAAATAGTCAATTACATAACACGTAAGGAAATGGGTGTGCATCTAATTGTAGCTTTGAATTCCCTAAATCTGAGTTTTAAATTCACTAATAACCAGCAATCAAGCTGTGTTTAAACAGATATTAAGTTAGTCTCTCTTTGAAGTCACTAGAGCTGATACTAGGCATCTGAATTGGAGATAATGCTTAGGAACACTGCAAGGTACCCAAATTTGTCAAGTTGATGAGTTACACTTACTTGATCAACCCATCTTCCATGTATATGTCTGCATAGAATGACTGGTCATCATTAACAATTTTACCTCCTTTGATCAGAAGACGATCACTCTGAAACAAAGAAGTAGTAAGGTCATAATGCATTCCTGACCCAAGATAAGACAAATGAGCTAAGAACACTTTCACTGTTCCAAAGGGATGCTCAAAATGAGCCAATTTGGGAAAGACTCACTGACCAAGGTGAACCTGTATGTGGCAACCTATTTATCACTTGATGAGTCAGAACGTACTGGCAAAATTCAAAGCTTATCCTAGAGGAAAAAAATGTCTTTCCATTAGACCCAAAAGCAAAAAAGAATTAAAAAAAAAAAAAAAAGCCCAACAATCTCTTTAAAGAGCTATTTAAAAACATTTCAGATAAAGAAGACAATTACTTTAAATAGCTTTAGGCTAAACTTCATTTTAAAACAAAATACACCTACATGTAGGGGAAGTCAATTCTTGGCGAGGTTTGTGTGGGGGAAAAATTAACCAAAGTCTGTTGTCATGGGATACTCTACACAAACACATTTGGTTCAACCATAGCAAGGTTTCAATTCAGTCTGTTCTTTATCTTTGTGGTAAATCACAGCAACTGTAGGTGGGGAGAAAATACTTCAAAGATGCACCATTTTAACTGTTCAGCTGTTAAGAAAAAGGTAAAGTTTTCAGATAAAGTAGATGAGAAAACAAGTTCTAAAACTCTCACACCATTATTGACTGTACATGTACTTATATTTTAATTGGTGCAAAAAAATATATGACAAGCAGCCCATAAGTCACAAGAATGTAACATAAATGTTACAATATGATTCATCTCTATAGCAAATGCTGTTGATGGAATCTTATGCTTAAATCCTGTGTTCAACGGATACACACCTGTATTATTCCACACAAGGGTTAAATGACTGCCCTTTCAATATGGTTTTAATATGGTCCATTTTAACAATAATTAACTCAAAATGCAATTAAAAATAATATTCTCATCAAGTGCAATTTATGTTTAGCACTTAACAAAAAGAGAAAATTAAAGCAACTCTTAAAAAAAATACATGCTGCTTGAGACATAGGGGAAGACTTTTACACATAAATGCACACACACTTGGGTTTAAAAGTATTTATTGTTTCTCTAACATAATGAAAAACATTAAGATTATTTTAATTGTGTACACTGTGGGGGCTTCGCTCTGCTGTAGACGTTGGAGAGACAGAATAAAGAGGCAACAACAATTCCTGCATTTACATAAAATAAATGTTAAAACCTTTACAAAATCCTGCCCTGTAAACCATGTCACCCCCGCTGCCAATCAAACCTGTGAGGTGGATGGAGCCAGATTAACGTTCCCAGGACACAGATAGAAACTAAGACTCAGAGAGGTCAAACCACTGGGCCAAAGTCACCTGATCCAGTGCATGAACTGTCTACAATGACCTCTCCCACTTCCCCAGTACCCAGCTTTGACAGGATAAACATCCCTGGGGAGGCAAGGAGAAGCCCTGCCCTTCACCACCTGCTCGCTTAGTCACTGCGGTACCTGTCTCAGCCATCATGCGAATCCCGGAGCCAACATCATGTTAAGAAAAAGAGAGAGAGAAACATCACAGCCCAGCTCACTCCTGTGGCTTCTTACATAAGAGGCTGGCCGTGTTGATGGAGGGAGGGAAACCATGCTATAGGTCCCACTATCCTGCAATCAGATTTTGTTAAAGGATAAAGGGGGCGCTCTTTTGGGGGGAAAAATCAGTCTTGTTGATTGTTTGCTTTTTAAATTTTTTTCTCCCCACACTGTCAAACCGAAACTGCCTTTTTCATTCACGAAGACAGCGGATTACTTCAGGCTTGCAGCAAATCTGCTCTCCACCCGCCCCCCACCCCACGCCCCAGATTCCTTTCTCGGGCGCAATGAACATATAATGTGGTGTGCCCGCGCGCTCGGCCCTTTGGGATTTTGGGTCTCTCGCACTCAAGAAAAAGCTAGCAGCCACCGCCTCTGCTCTAGCAGTTCATCCTCTAAAACCCTCAGGAGCACACGCCCCCTCCCCCGTGCGTTTGCTCCCACATCCCTCTCCTGCGGATGGGTGTGCCCTTGTGCATCCAGTGGAAGCCGGGGTGCCGGTGGCTAAGGAGGAAACCACAGAGAAAGCGCGCCCTCAGACCCAGCCCTAAACACATCGTGACTTTTCAAAGATTCTTTCTTTCCGTCACCGCCTCAGCCCTGGGTTCTACCAGTTGCAATCACGTTATCATTATATAACAATGAATTTCCCTCGCGTTCCTCCCTCCGCGGGATATCATTCGGGGATGCGGAGAGCTCGGACTGGCGAGAAGAGAAGATGGGGGCGGGGGAGCAGCGGGAACAAGAACCTGTGTTCATCTCCCAAGCATCGCAGAGTCATCGCTTGGAGCTCCTCCTGATTTACAGACTAAGGACCCCAGGGCCCAGGACTGCGCCCGCATCTCCGGCTGCTGCGATCATTGTCTGGCCGAGGCCGGGCCGGGCCATCTGCTCGGCGCGTCGCGCAGCGCCATTACCTCCCCAAGCCCGGCTCCGTGCTGTCCCCAACGCCCACCCTCCTAGCCCGCTTTGTATAAGCCAACACGGACGCCTCCCTGGCTGCAGAAAGACAAGAAAACGAGCCCAGAGCCCCGAAAGGATCCCAGCCCCAAACCCTGGGGCGAGAAAGCCAATAGGGCCATCAAAAACCGGTCCTGGTCAACAAAAAGCCCATGCCTGTTCTTCCTTACCAACAACCCCCCCCCCCCCCCCCGCCACCTCCTCCTCTGCTCATCACCACGTCCCTGTTTTTCCTTCTCGTTTCCCCAGGATCCCGGTACACCCAGCCCCTTTAAGCATCCCTCCGCTGTCATTACGCCTCCGGGCTGAAACCGCTCCTTTTTCTGAAGAACTGGAGGAAGGCTCCAGAAAGCCCCTTATGGTGGGGGCGGGAAATGGGGGAGAATCCATTTCCCCGTCTCCCCCATCAGGCTCCAGGAGTCCAGCCTCGCAGCACGCAGCCGGGAGAACAATATCCGAGCTTCAACCATGCATATTCAATCTGGGATCCATTTGCTTACACCCCGCAGGCCGGCACCGCAGCATCTCGCTCTGACAATAAAAGGATACAGCGGATCTGGCGCGCTACCTAAAACGACCTTAATGCACTCACGCTCCTATTTTAATGCCTTAGAAACTATGCGGCTTACAATTCCATAGGATTGCGTCTCCCATCACGATCGCCTTCTTCAGTAACAAGGGGGGAAAGAGAGAGAGAAAAAAAAAAGTTGGGTTCCTCTTCCTCCCCCTGCTTTAAAAAAATACATATATTCTTTAGACCATCTGTGCTACAAAAAAAGGTTGCTGGCCGATCGCATATCACCCAAGTACCCAACTCACCGTGATGCGTGGAATATTTTTCTTCCCCTGATAAGACATCTCTCTCCTGGGAAAAAAAAATTAATTTCAAAAGAGCAGCTTTAAAACAAAAATTGCCAGGAAAGACACTTGGTTATTTTTTTGCAGGATTGAAAAATGTGCAGTCGAAGAGCTGGTCTTGCTGATAGCAAATATCAGGAACGTAAGAGATAAATGCAATCCTCTGTCTCTTTTTCTTCCTCTCCTACAGCACTGCCCCAGCTAGGGCGGAAAAAAAGAAAGAGAGAGAGAGAGAGAACAGGAGGGAAGGGGGTGGAAATAAACTACAGCAATAAAAGCCTCGGTTCAAGTCTGCCACCGCGGCGCATGCGCCGCCAGCCACTCCCTTTCCTCTCGGGCCAAAGCCATCCGCTTCGAGAGAGACGAGTCCTGATTGGTCACAATCGTGGGATATGCAAATGAGTGCAGGCGGGGAGGGGAGCGGCGCGAGTGCGCGAATTGCTGCAGTGCAGCCGAGGGCGGCGGTCGGTGCGTGCGCCCGATCGGGGAGCGCGCCTTTCGCGCCCTTTCTTTGGACCAGGGCATCGGCCACCGGGGCTGGCAGGGGCCCCAAATGCAGCATCAGCTATGCAGGGATAGCGGAGGGGTGATCATTACGGACAAGGGGAGTCCAGCCCCTAGACGGTGGGCTTAGATGGGGCCCCGGCGGCATGCACCCGCTCGCGCGCGCCCCGGTGGATGCCCGCCCGCGCGCCAATCCGCGGAGGCCGCCGCTGCAGCCCCGCGTGGGGTGACTGCGCCGAGCCAATGGCTTTGCTGGCGGCGAGCGCGCGACTGCACGGCCGGCCGGCGCCGCGCCGCCCGGGAGGGGCGCCCGAGCCCTCCTCCCGCCGCCCTCGCCTTTCGCGAAGGCTCGCTCGGCCTCCGCCCAGGAGTCGACGGGGGAATTCAGATGGCAGCGAGCGGAGGGAAGGCGAGCAGGGCGGGAAGGCTCCGCGAGGCGCCGCGCCGGCCACGCCCGGCCCTGGAGAGGGGCGGCTGGACGCGGGCCTGTGGGCGGCCGGCGCCCGGCTGGGCTCCCCGGGGGCGGAGAGGCGCGGGCCCGTGGTGAGGCTGCGGAGAAGTGGAGCCGGAGGCCAGGCTTCGGGCATCCTTGGCCTGGCAGCTGGAAAAGAAAGTCTGAAGCCCTCACTGCTCTAAGGGAAGGAAAGCAGCCAGGGAAGACGTAGTTCGCTGCTGGGGATGGAAACCCCGCCCTGAAACATCCTTTTGTGCCTTGGGGTCGCCAGGAACTTGGGGGCAAGGAGGAGCATCAACCGCCTGTTGGGGCCAAAAACGGCTCAGTCTAGGGCCCGGGTCTCTTTAATAGTCACTCTCACCTACACGACTTAGGGGAATGAAGCAGGAGGCAAGGGGTGGGGGGAGGGCTGGGGAGTACACTTCTATGCTGCCTGCAGTTCTGTTGAGAAACTGTTAGGATTAACAGCGCCCAAGGAGCTCAAAGGATGTGCATTGCTATAGACTGGCCGCCCAGTTCACATAATGAAGCCAAAAGCCAGGAGATGAACTGGAGAAGCTGGAGAAATGAAGGAAAGGCAATCTCAGAAAGAAAGGTATCCTGAGTCATGGAGAGAACTACCCAGAATCCGTTTAAAACACGGGGAGTCTTAACTCCCCAGCCAGAGATCCTACCACACAGGGCTTTTAAGGCCTCTCTTCTTGGGCTAGAAATTGAACAGGTTGGGACCCCTTGGCTCTGTCCAAGTCCTCTGATGCTCTTACTTCAGAATCCCTGTAGAAAGAAGAAGCTGAACCACTTGATCACAAGCAGTCTATCAAAGGTTGCCCAGTCAGGTACAATGACTAAAACATCTGGGTTGGCCTTGAACTTCTCTCCTAGAGATCAAACAATAGATAGAATCCCCACATAATCTATGCCTGCCAGCAACCATGGAGAGGGGGGAAAAGTCTATTTAATTGGCTCACACCTGCTCAGCAAAGATTAGCCAGATAAATGCAAAATAATCCTGAGGCTAGGATGGGCTCACGTTTCAAAGTCTCTCTGCATCTGGCCACTTTTTGGGTGGTTATTTGTCTCTCCAGAAGGTGTAAATAAGATGCACCCTGTCACTCCTCTTTCTGTAAATCCTAAGGTCGCAGAAAGAGGCTCTGGGGCACCCAGCAAGCTTCCCAGCTGGTTAATTTACTGCAGTTCCAATTAGCTCTGCATCTTAAAAACTGAAAAAAGGAGCACTTCCCCCTCCAACTCTGCGATGTGCTAAGAGCCAAGTGAGTTGAAGTCAGCAAGTATTGGTTTCAGCCTGAAAGGGTCAAAGTCACAAGTCTGAGAACACAGAATGTACCTTCCTACCCAGAAAACCCACTGTCATTTCCAACCAGGAGTGGGTGAGGGGCAGCAGGAGAATGAGTATCCTATTAAATCATAAGGAAAATACTACTTGACAAACAAGTAAATGTGGGTCAAATTAATTTAAACCAAAATAACCACTATTGACATTGTTTATATTCTTGTTCTATGTTCCTGCTCCCGAATTGCTTGATCGTAAAGGCTTTAACTATACCTTGTTATTTATGAGTTTGCCCTTGAATATTTTGCTCCCAAGAGCTTTTATATCCATCTTATTTATATCAGTCTTATTTCTATATCCACTGATACAAGGTTTCTAAACCTAATGTCAGCAGTAACTGACATTACCGCTCATAAATATCCCGAGATGTGATGTTTAAATTCATTTGTCTGCTCCAAGTAGAGCCTAAGAGTATTTGGCACATAGAAGGTGCCAAATAGATTTAATTGACCAAGGACAAGACTGTCAGCAATCTGCATTTCTTACCATACTTACCACTCAATACAATGCAGAGAAGGAATCGATGTGAGGGAGAATTTTCCACCCACTCTGCATTGATTGACTTGTTAATATACAGTATTTTTACACTGTCTTTGGATGAACACTGAGTGAAAATTGCCTGTAAAGTTACAAATCATTGTCCCTGAACCAAATAGTTGAACCGATTCTCAGGCATGATTTTTCTGAAATTTTTTTAAACTTAAAGCATTATAAGCTGGCCTATTCCACATTCACGATCCCTTCACAGTCCTTGCCTTCCCATTTCCCATAGGCCTCCCCCAGCATCTAGAAAGAGCCAGAAGTGATGTGGTTGTTTAGTTGTCATGTCTGACTCTGTGACCCCATGGACTGTAGTCCACCAAGCTCCTCTGTCCATGGGATGTCCTAGGCAAGAATACTGGAGTGGGTTGCCATTTCCTACTCCAGGCTATCTTCTCAACCCAGGGATCAAAACTCTGTCTCCTGCATCGCCAGGCAGATTCTATACCGCCTTGCCACCAAGGAAGCCTGAGCAGTGATGGACAGTGGGTTAATGAAATGGTTCTGCTGCAGACATCCTGGTGATCTGCAGGAAGGGAGACCCTGCCTCATGATCCGAGAGCAGCAGGAGCGGTATCCTATATCCAGGGATAACCTATATCCAGGTGGTATGTGTGTGCTCAGTCCCTTCAGTCGTGTCCAATTCTTTGCGACCCCAGGGACTATAGCCCACCAGGCTCCTCTGTCCATGGGATTTCCCAGGCAAGAATACTGGAGTGGGTTGCTGTTTCCTCCTCCAAGGGATCTCTCTGATCCAGGGATCGAACCCACATCTCCTTCATCTCTTGCAGTACAGGCAAATTCTTTACCATTGAACCATATCCAAGTGAGCACCAAGTGAAGTTTGAGCTCACAGAGTCTAGGAGCTCTTTCAAGTCTTACTCATCTTTTACCCTAATAAAGAACCTGATGGAGAAAGGGTACAAGAAGGATGGGGTATATGGAGTGATGACATCCAGTGTGTTTGAGATGTTCCGGTCCTACAACCTGCCAGTAACCGGGGGTGGGAAGTGAGTCCCAGTCACTCAAGCACTCCAGCGTGAATGGGCTGCTTTCGGTTCCTCGGCAGCAGTGTCCCCTCCTGGACCAGCCCCACCTCTGCTCTCGGTTTCTTCTTCCCCCTTTGGGGAGCAGGGTAACCATTTCTGCTTCTGTGACCGGCCCCCCCCCCGCCCCCCACCTCTGCGGAAGTGAAACCTTCAGGATGTCACCGAGCAGGGAGAGTCCAAATATAAGTAGTTGGCAAAGAAGAGATTTCAAGTGCTCACTTTACTGCAGTACAGACGCCAAGGGCAGCGGCCTCGATGCAGCCTGCTGCTGAGGTTAAAATGAATACGGTGGTAAGAGGAAGGACTGCAATTCTGCCTTGCCAAAAACTAAGGGCATTGGCTAGGACACTGAGAGGAAAGTGTTGCCTGCTTCTCTGCAGCTGGAATTGGGCCATGATGGGTGTAACCCCACAGGGGCAGTCTGCAGGGGGACAGTTAAGGATCAATGGGTCCCAGCCTGCCCACTGCATTTCCCAGCGGGAGCATCCTTTACCACCGGGGACAGGGTGGGGGCTGACGAGGATCAGAGGGACTGGTCCTCTGAGCCAGATGCTGACTTTGCTGGAACTGGAAGTTGGGGCTGTGAAGGGTCCTGAGGAAGTCCTTACTGTATGCAGAAGAAGCAAGTTTCATCGTCCAAATCCTGCCAACATCAGGACACAGAGGAAATTATGCACTTCACAGAATCTAGTAGCTTGTCTACGTTGGCTTTCTCTTTTTATCTCCAGTTGGCTCACAATCCTCCAAAATGACCCCCCGCTTTATCTGCCTGGCACAGCACCCTCTGTGGGACTACAGATTTTCCCTGGGGTCCCTCAGTCAGAGCCAAGACGGGGTCTCTCTCTGACCATTGTGCCTCAAGCTCGCCATCTGGTGGTGAATGAGGAGAGAGATCTGGTCCCCTTGGTCCTTGTCTAGCGTGATGGATGATGATGACTCAGGACTTGAAAAGGGCCTTGGAGATGCTTATTCCAGCATATCTGAGTCTTAATCACCTAAAGGGATTTTGCCTCTGCGTTTGAACCATCTCGGGCTCCAGCTCAGATCATTTGATTAGAAACTCCAGAGATAAAACCCAGGAATGTTTTTAAACTAGTCTACCTCTGGCCTCTAGACCCAGGGATCCCCAGTCTCTGGGATCTAATGCCTGATGACCTGAGGTGGAGCTGATGTCATAATAATAAAAATAAAATGCACTGTAAATGTAATGCACTTGAATCATCCCAAAACCACCCCCACCTCCACTGTCCACAGAAAAGTTGTCTTCCACAAAACCAATCCCTGTTGCCAAAAAAGGTTGGAGACAGCTGGTCTAGACCACTCCTACCCTCCTTTTACAGGAAAGGAAGCTTGGAGAATATGAACCGAAATGCAATTCCTCCCCAGGACTGCCCCTCCCCAAAGTACATTGATGGTCCTGCTCTTTCTCCAGCAGGAACATCTTATGAAAGAGTCATTAATATCATCATCAGGATCTTTTTATTTGTTTGTTTCCTAGTAAAACACTGTTATGGGTTTACCAGGTAGAACTACTGGTAAAGAACCCACCTGCCAATGCAGGTTAGATGTAAGACATGCCAGTTCAATCCCTGGGTTGGGAAGATCCCCTGGAGAAGGGAATGGCAATCCACTCCAGTATCCTTCCCTGTAGAATTCCATGGACAGAGGAGCCTGGTGGGCTACAGTTTATAGTGTCACAAGAGTCAGACACGACTGGAGCAACTTAGCACTGCAGTCAGCATGGAGGAAAATGACATTCACTGAGCACCTACCAGAGTCTAGATATAAGGACTGGGTGCTTTAAATACATCTTATTCAATCCTACCCCAAATCTTACTTGGTAAGTCTCCATATCCTTATTTTCTGGACAGGAGTGTAAAGCTCAAAGAAACCTCTTGTTCAAGGCCTGGGTTCACATGAGAGCAACAGAAGGATTGTTGCAATTGTTGTTGGATTGTGGGTAATTGGATTTTTGCACACAATCTAGGTCTCTGTGGAGCCCCCGGTGCTAGTTATCTGAATGATTAAAGTATATGTTTAAATGGCAACCCACTCTAGTATTCTTGCCTAGAGAATCCCAGGGATGGGGGAGCCTGGTGGGCTGCTGTCTATGGGGTCGCACAGAGTCGGACACGACTGAAGCGACTTAGCAGCAGCAGCAGCAGTAGCAGCAGCAGCAGGACCCACCATGAAAGAAATGAGCATAGGTGGTCTGCAGTCTCTTTCTTCACCCCTTCCACAGTCTCTGGCTGCCACTCGAGGCATCGAGAACTTCCATCAGTCAATCAGGACCTGTGTGTGTTAGACACTTGCCCTTGTCCCCAAATTAATTCTCCATCTCTTTCTTTCTTCATCACCCAATGAGATTCAGCTTCTCTCAGGGACCCAGCTTTCCTCTCATTGGAAACATGATAGATCAATACCAGAGTTTAAGTGAACAAAGAATCCACACTGCACTGCCCCTGGGCTGAAAGGGGAAGAGCCTGATTGGCTGCTTCCATAAATAAAACGCTGTCACTTCTCCTCTGCAGACTTTCCTGGGTTCTGCCACCCCACCCCCAAGGGCAGCCCCTGGTTTCTGCCTGTTTCCTCCTCTTCTCCCATTCACAGCGGAACTGGCTCCTCCTGACCCTCCAACACTCTCCACAGGAGGCAGAGAACGGACTTGTGGGCACAGCGGGAGAAGGAGAGCGTGGGACGAACAGAGAGTAGCGCTGACATATATACACTACCATGTGTAAGATAGATGGCTCGTGGGAAGCTGCTGTAGAGCCCAGGGAGCTCAGCTCGGTGCTCTGTGAGGACCTAGAGGGGTGGGATGGGGGTGGGGGCAGGAGGGAAGGTCAAGAAGGAGAGGATATATGTATATACATATAGCTGGTTCCCTTCATTATACTGCAGAGACTAACACAACAGTGTAAAGCAATTATCCTCCAATTAAAAAAATTTTTTAAAACTCCCTCTGCAGGAAGCTCCTTCCTGCCCACCCTGTCTGAAGTCAGCCCACAGTCCCCACTCTTCCCTGTCTTAGTATCGTCTCCTCAGCACCAGTGACCACAAAGTTGGAAGTATTTTGTGTATTCGTGTACTTCCCTCTCACCTGCAAACTCTCTAAGGGGCCCTATTCTCCACCCCACCCAGCACAGACCTCACAATATTCCATAACACACAAGTTGAATGAGCAAACCAATGGCACACCCTTCCCAGCATCGACCTTGTGCAGGCGTCCTCGGGCCACCCTGTCCAGCTGAGCCAGCCTGCAGCCTGAGTGACAACCTCTCCTACCCTGATATGAACCCCAGGTTTTTAAAATGCCAGATGGAGAGGGACTCCCCTGGTGGCCCAGTGATTAAGACTGCGTGCTTCCAATGCAGGGGGCACAAGTTTGATTCCTGCTCTGGGAACTAAGATCTCACCCACATGCTTTGGGTTTGTCACAGAAAATAAGAATAATAATATAATATAATAATATACTGTATGATGCAGGGAACTCAAACCCAGTGCTCTGTGACAACCTAGAGGGGTGGGATGGGGTGAGAAATAGGAAGGAGGCTTAAGAGGGAGGGGACATATGTACACCTATGGCTGATTCATGTTGATGTATGGCAAAAACCAATTCAATATTGTAAAGCAATTAACCTCCAATTAAAAATAATTTTTAAAAAAAGATTAGCTACCAAAAAAGAGGGTAAAAAGTAAAGGCAAATATTTTGTTAATTAAAAAAATGATATAATCCTTGCAAAGTGTGTGTTAGTCGCTCAGTTGTGTCAGACTCTTTGCAACTCCATGGACTGTAAGCCTGCCAGGCTCCTCTGTCTGTGGAATTCTCCAGGCAAGAATACTGGATGGGGTTGCCATTCCCTTCTCCAAATCCTTGCAAAACTTATAAGAAATTCAGTTATGCCAGCAGCATTTTAGAATGACTGTTCATTAAGATATAGGTACTATCTTTTCTAATAAAATGCCAGTTGGTGAGAATTCATCTCACTGGGTTGGGTCGTGTGTCTGGGCTCCAGTTATCCACTGCAGAGCAGGCAGAGCCCTTTCCCACGGAGATCTTCCCTCCAAAAGCACTCTGCTGCTCAGGTCTACCTGCAGGCCAGCTGTGGGCACTGCAATCGGCTTCCCTTCCCAAGCCCTCTCATGCTCCCCAATACCCAGAAAATAACAGCAGATCCTCATCAACCTGGGCCCTCCTTGAATCAGAAGCTGTGTCAATATCAAAAAGGACCGAGAAAAACAGAGAACTCTGTGCCCAGAGAGTGTCAGTTTCAGGAGTTTAAGTCCCTTAAAAGAAACCAGCCATGTTCACAGACTGAGATCTACTCACTGATTCAAATACACTCCATGCCTCTTGCCTATTTGCTCAAATAGGTTCCCAAGAGACCTCTTTGGGGTGATTTGTTAGCTTTAGTCTGTGAATTCTTGGATGTAGTCCAGTTGGATATTGTAAAGATTTCAAAAAATGCAGAATTTCCCCTTAATCAGATTTCTCTGCCTTCCCCTCTTCCTCCCTCCTCTCCTCGACCCACCCACTGTTTGTTTTCAAGTGGGACAGAGGTTGGGCTTTCCAGGTGGCACAGTGATAAAGAATCCACCTGCCAATGCAGGAGATGTGAGTTTGATCCCTGGGGTGGGAATATCCCATAGAGGAGGAAATAGCAACCCACTCCAGTATTCTTGCCTGGAGAATTCCATGGACAGAGGAGCCTGGCAGGTTACAGTCCATGGGGTCACGAAGAGTAGGACATGACTGAGCAGCTGAGCACTCACATATGGGCCAGAGGTTATTATCCACCGGGGACCAGCCCAAGAAGATCACAAACTCCGCATACATAGCCCCTCCTTATGCTACAAGGTGCTGTGCGTGGCAAGGCCATCGGGTGCACTTGACCAGCTCCAGAAAAGTGTGCCCCTCTGCTCCAAGCCTGGGCTGGGGTCTCTGTGTCCCCAGAGACCCATCCAAAGACTTATGAGCACAGCTGGCCTCCCTCCAGAAACAGAGTAGGCCCTCACGAGATAGAAGCAGAGAAGAGAGTCAGCAAAGGAGGAACAGCCGACAGGTGCCGTGCTGCAAGCAGACGCCCCAAGGAGGACGTGGGCCTTTAGACAGATGCTATAATCACGGGCAAGGCTGACTTCATGTGGGCGCTGCAGTCCCACTGGGGGCAGAACTGGAGAGCTTGCTCTGGTGTCTACCCAGCTCAGTGGTTCCCCTCTGTTCCTCCAGAATTGAAAAATGGAGTGAGATTGGTAAAATAGCCACTTCAAACTGAGTGAGCTGAGAGAGGAAGAAGGTAATCCTGGAGGGCTGAGAGAAGGTGGTGTCTTTCCTCTCTCCTCCTGTCTCCTCTCCGTCTCAGGCCATGGTGTTCATCTGAGTTGTCACCATCTCTCACAGGCCTAATTCACTGGGACCCTGCTTCTGAGTCTGATTCAGTCCTGAAGTCAGACTACTTTTACAAAAGTTGGCCGTGTCATTTACACTTCTGCTTATCATGTTGGAATTGCTCAGAGTCCCTGTGGGATAAGACCCATAACCCTTAGCATCACATCTACGGCCTGTGACTAGCCCAGCCTCTGCTTCTGCCCTTGCCTTCCTCAGCCCTCTCTGCAGTCCTAGTGCTCACCCCATGCTCCACACTAAACCCTTCACTTCCCTTGCATATAGCCTCAGTGTCTGTACTCACATCTGTGTCTCTCCAAATATACCCATCCCCTTGCTGACCCCTCACACCATCACCCATTCTGGGCATCCATTCCTGAGTAGAACTGACCACTCCTTCTATTATACAGTACAGACGTCTCAAAAAGCACCTGAAAGTTTCCTCTACCTATTTCTTTATACCTTGTCTTCTTCTAGACAATAAGCTTCTTGAGGACAGAGATGACACTGTTTTTTCAGCACCCATCATAGTTTCTTGTAGACAATAAACACACAGCAAGTTCTGAAAGAAGGGATGGGTGGGTAGATGGGTGGATTATGGATGGATGAGCGGACACATGAATGGATGAAAGGATAGGTAGATGGATTGGTGAGTGGATGGGTTGATTGACAGGAGGGTAAGTGATGGATACATGAATGACTAAATAAGCTCCTTGAACAAATGGCCCAGTAATAACATACAGTTACCCTGGAACTTGAGTCTAAAATGATCTTGTACTGCACACAGTTTACAACCAGGCTCTGTCTTAGGTCCCATCTATTTAGTGAAAGCTGCCAGGAGGACCAGCGGGCACTCAAGACAACCATTTTCTCCCAGTAAAGGAGGCTGTGGAACTGTCACTAAGGCTTGGGCAACTTAACCTGTTACCAGTACCACCCTGTATTCATAGATGGATTATGTCCTCTCTGGGAGAGACACTCTCCACATTGCAGAAATCTCTAGAATCAGTGGCTGTATCTCCAGACACTTCTCCTTCATGGGAATGGGATAGGAGAGCTTGAACACCTTGATAGCACTGGCATCCTCCAGTGTGACAAAAATCCTTCTAGGTTGGTATGTGGGAAGTTTAGATAGGCAAAGGCAGGACAATCAAGGTCACTTTGTAAAATGTCCTTTCAATCCAGCATTGGGACATAAATTCCTTATCCTGCCCACTCCCATTCACTTATCTTTCCTCTCATTATGCCATATCAAGTCATTTGGCCATTTTGCCTACAGAATACCAGAGGTGTTCACAATTTGGTGGGTGATCAAGGTTATGATCAGAACCGAAGGAGTCTGAATTCTAAACTCATGACCCCTGGAAAGCCACTGGTTTGAACCTCTCCCTTTCAGCCTCCTCTGGGGTCAAGGCCAGAGCTGAGAGACATAGTGCAAGCCTCATGGAGATCATCTCCTGAGTCATCATTTGCTGGGGAGACCAAATCTGGGCATTCACACAATGACCTCCATATCAGAGTGATGGAGAAGAGCAGTGAGAAAGAGTTCAACAAAGTCACTGTCATTTCTCCTACAAAGATGCAGCGAAATGCCGTCAGGCTGCAAAGTCATAATAAAAATCACAGCATGCAGAGGACTTCCCTGGTCATCCAGTGCTTAAAAATCTACCTTGCAATACAGGAGACACAGGTTTGATCCCTGGTCTGGGAACTAAGATCCCACACACCTCACAGCAACAAAGCCCTGCAGGCCGAAACTTCTGAGCCCAAGCACCACAACTAGAGAGTCTGTGTACCACAAGGAAAGATCTCACATTCCACAACTAAGATGCAACACAGCCAAATAAATAAAATAAATAAATAATATTGTTTTTAAAAACAAAAGAAAACAGAGCATGCAGCAATATCTATATCTCATTGGCCAAAATGCAGCTGGCTTACTTTCACTTTTCACTTTCATGCATTGGAGAAGGAGATGGCAACCCACTCCAGTGATCTTGCCTGGAGAATCCCGGGGATGGGGGAGCCTGGTGGGCTGCCGTCTATGGGGTCGCACAGAGTAGGACACGACTGAAGCGACTTAGCAGCAGCAGCAGCAGCAGGCTAATATTCCTGCACTGGCATGGCAACTCACTCCAGTATTCTTGCCTGGAGAATCCCATGGACAAGGGAGCCTGAAGGGCTATAGTCCATAGTATCGCGAAGAGTCGAACACAACTGAAGTGACACATGCAGGCTAATACTCAGCAGCAATTCCTACTGCAACAACCCAGGAAGTGTCCCCTACTTGCTTGTGAAGGTTGATTTGGTTCTCAGGATGATAGCGAGAAGCAGGACAGCTGGCCATGATCCAACCTGTCTTCTGCATCGCCATGAACAATAGAGAAGTGACTCAGCCTCTCTGTGCTTTCAGAGATTTTACAACTCAGACAGCAACACCTGACCAAATGCTGGATTCTCCCTTCCCCAACCACAACAGGTCCTCCTGATATCTTCCTCCAGGTCTGTCTAAATTACAACCTTGAGTTGCTCTCCTGTGACAACCGCGCCTGCTCATAGCAGTCTGAGCCCAACCAGCTAATACATGGCTGAGAGAGACAGTGCCATTTGTAATATGACAGGCTATGGCTTTCATCAAAGCATGAAGAAGACAGTGGCCCCAGATGATTTCAGGCTGCACTCCAGGTGAGTGGATTACTGGTGGGAGGACCTCTTGAAAAATGGCAGCCCTCCCCTGGAATAGCTGCCTGTATCTACCAACCGGTGCTCCTCAGAATCCTACTCTCAGATCCTATCCCAGGGTTAGGCTTAACTGATGAATCACTGGCCTTTCCACCCTACAGTGTGTTAGTCGTTCAGTCGTGTCTGACTCTGCAACCCCAGGAACTGTAGCCCACCAGGCTCCTCGTCCATGGATTCTCCAGGCAAGAATAATAGAGTCGGTAGTCATTTCCTTCTCCTGGGGATCTTCCCCACCCAGGAGTCGAACCCCCCATCTCTTAAGTCTCCTGCATTGCAGGCGGATTCTTTACCATCTGAGCCACTAAGAAAGCCCATTTTGCACCCTAGAGATGCCCCCACAAATGCCATCCATTTCCACCATTTTGCCTGAAAAGTGACCCAAAAAAGAGCTGAACTCTTTGATGGACGGTACCTGCCCAACTAAACACCAGAGTCAATCTCCACATGAGTCAATCCCCTTCCATATCCATCCTGTTGCAGGAGGACCTAGGACAGACCACAGCCCCTTCCCACTGCAGGAACCAAGAGTTCTGCCTCAAGGTGTTAGCATAAAACTCCTACTCCTCCCAGGGATCGAACCCAGGTCTCCAGCATTGCAGACAGACTATTCACCGTCTGAGTCACCAGGGAAGCCTCCCTACTCCTCACACAGAGGGTGGATGTGATACACTCAGGGTAGAGTGGATAGAAACAGGGCAGAGAGGTGAGATTCTCCATCCACTGTCAAGTCCCCATGACTCACAAAGTTACAGCCCTGAGAAGCCTGAGACAATATGAAACTCTGCCTGAATCGTCCTTCTGACCTCCACCCTGGCTGTATGACAGTAGCTAATAACTCAGCAGCTGTGTCTATGTCTAAGAAAGGGAACCACTTCTGACATGACATCGCCTTTCACGCCGCTTCTATCCTGATGTTGCTGCCATTGTTCAGTTGCTAAGTTGTGCCTGACTCTTTGTGACCCCATGGACTGTAACCCACCAGGCTCGCCTGTCCATGGGATTTCCCAGGCAAGAATATTGGAGTGCGTAGCCATTCCATTTTTGAGGGGATCTTCCTGACCCAGGGATTGAACCCGGGTCTCCCACACTGCAGACAGATTCTTTACCATCTGAGCCACCAGGGAAGCCCCCAAGCCCTTCAAGTTCCCCCAAATGAATCCCCAGACCTTGTGGAGCAAAGACAATATAATCTGGCTCCATTGTATCCAAATTCCTGACCCACAGAATCCATGAGCATAATAATATCATCCCTCATTTTTGCCACTAAATTTGGGGGTCATTTGTTACATAGAAATATCCACCTTGTACAGCTGAAGTTAAAGCAATAGGTAAAGGCCATGTATGGAGAACTTTCTAGGCCATGGAAATACGTTTGGATTTTACTCTGTGTTTACAAAGAAACCATATAGAGGTTTTAATCAGGAGACCAACAAAATCTGATTCATACTTTATCATTCTGGCTGCAGAATGAAAGAATTGAAGGGGAGAGTTGATCATGGCTAATATTGGGGTCGGGGCAGGTAGTACTGAGACAAATGATGTACCATTTACATTGGAGGTAATTTTTTTTTTAAGATTTTTTTGATGTGGACCATTTTTGAAGCCTTTATTGAATTTGTTACAATATTGCTTCTATTTTATGTTTGTTTTTTTTGGCCCTGAGGCATGTGGAATCTTAGTTCCCCACCTCCTGCATTGGAAGGGGATTCTTAACCACTGGACTGACAGGGAAGTCTCTACATTGGTGGAGAAGGAAATAGCAGCCCACTCCAGTATTCTTGCCTGCAGAATTCCATGGACAGAGGAGCCTGGCAGGCTACAGTCCATGCGGTCACAAAAGAGTCAGACATGACTGAGTGACTAACACACACACACACACTGAGCCAGGCATTGTTCTAAGTACTTTACATGTATTAGCTCCAGTTAATCCTCATATTACTTGTATTTGATACTCACAAAACCCCTGTGAGGTAGGTGGAAACAGAAAGAGATTAGGGAACTTTCTCCAGGACACAAAACTAGTAAGTGGTTGAGCCAGGAATTGGGATTATATCAGGTACCATTAAATTAAATAACCATGGACAAGTGCTCTCTCCCCTCCTCTGAAAGGTTCTAGTTCAAATTCAAATTCCTCTTTAGAACTGGAGGCCCCATGAACACTCATCATATAATTAATGGTGTTTTTTTCCCTTTCTGGTGAGAAGTAAGTGGGACCAACAAATTGTGCTGAACACAGTTATACTTAGATGGATCACTCTAAGGTCTACATGTACTTTATATATACAAAAATGAATTCGAAATGAATCAAACACCTAAATATAAGAGATAAAACTATAAAACTCTAAGAAGAAAACATAGGGGTATACCTTTATGCCCTCAGATTAGGACACTGGTTTCTTGAATATGATACCAAAAACTCAAGCAACAAAAGAAAGATAAATCGGACTTCGTCAAAATTTGAAATGTTTGTGCATCAAAGGGCACTATCCAGAAAGTGAAAAGACACTTCACAGAATAAGAGAAAATATTTGCAAATCCTGTAAGTGATAAGTGTTTAGTATCCAGAATATATAAAGAACTCCTAAACTCAACAACAAAAAGACAATCTGGTTTAAAAATGGACAAAGGACTTAAATAGATCTTTCTCCAACAGATCTTCTCCAAGAAGATACACAAATGACCAGTAAGCATAGAGAAAAATGCTCAACATCATTAGTCATTGCTGCTGCTGTTTTTCACTTGCTAAGTCATGTCCAACTCTTTGCAACCCCATGAACTGCAGCATGCCAGGCTTCTCTGTCCATCACTATCTCCCATCATTAGTTGTTAGGGAAATGCAAATCAAAACCACATCCAGTAGGCTAGCTATAATTTAAAATACTAAAAAAAAAAAAAAAAAAAGGTGGAGGGAAGGGGAACTTCCCTGGTGTTCCTTTAAGAATCCATCTTTCGGGACTTCCCTGCTGGTCCTGTGGTTGAGACTCTCAGCTCCCAATGCAGGGGGCCCAGGTTTGATTCCTGGTCAGGGAACTAGATCCCACATGCTCCAACTAAGACCTGGTGCAGCCAAATAAATGAATAAATATTAAAAAAAAAAAAAGAATCCATCTTTCAATGCAGGGGATGTGAGTTTGATCCCTGGTAGGGGAACTAAGATCTCACACGCCCTGAGGCAACTAGCCAAGCTCATGCACAGCCGAAAAAAAAAAGAAACCACTAAAACAAGTGTGCTATTGAGGACGGGTAAAAATTGGAATCCCTCATATACTGCTGATGGGATTGTAAAGTGGGACGGCCGCCGTGGAAAACAGTGGCAGGGCCTTAAAAAGTTAAACATAGAGCTACCATATGAACTAGCAATTCAACTCCTAGACATATATTTAAGAGAACTGAAAACATGTGTCCATATAAAAACTCGCACATGAATATTCATAGCAGCATTTTTCATAATAGCCAAAAAATTAAAACAATCCAAATGCCTGTCAACTGATGAAAAAATAGTATATCCATACAATGAACTGTCATCCAGCCAAAGGAAAAATAAAAGGAATGAAGTAACTAATACATATTACACCTGGATGAACTTTGGAAACATTATGCAAGGTCAGGCTGCGGTACCAAAATGCCACAGACTGAGTGGCTTAAGCAATATTCATTTCTCATAGTTCGGGAGGCCAGAAGTCCAAGATCAGGATGTCAGCATAGCTGGGTTTTGGTGAGAGTTCTCTTCCTGGTTTATAGAGAGCCATCTACTCATTGTATCCTCACATGACAGAGAGAGACAGAGAGAGAGAGGAGGAGGCCTCTTTGTCTTTTTAGAAGGGCACTAATTCTATCATGGGAGTCCCACCCTCGTGACCTAGTGTATTAGTGTTAGTCACTCAGTCGTGTCCAACTCTTTGCAACTCCACAGACTGTAGCCCACCAGGCGCTGCACTGTCCATGGGATTTCCCAGGCAAGAATATTGGAGGGGATTGTCATTTCCTTCTCCAGGGGATCTTCCCCACCCAGGAATCCAACCAGGGTCTCCTGCACTGCAGGTGGATTCTTTACCATCTGAGCCACCAAGGAACCCCCACTCTCATGACCTCATCACTTCTCAAACTCTCCGCCTCCTAATACCAACCCAATGCTGCTGCTGCTAAGTCGCTTCAGTCGTGTCTGAATCTGTGCGACCCCATAGATGGCAGCCCACCAGGCTTCCCCGTCCCTGGGATTCTCCAGGCAAGAACACTGGAGTGGGTTGCCATTTCCTTCTCCAATGCATGAAAGTGAAAAGTGAAAGTGAAGTCGCTCAGTTGTGTCCGACTCTTAGCGACCCCATGGACTGCGGCCCACCAGGCTCCTCCGTCCATTGGATTTTCCAGGCAAGAGTGCTGGAGTGGGGTGCCACTGCCTTCTCCGACCAACCCAAAAGGGGTTAGGAATTCAACACATGAATTTTGAGGGGACACAAACATGCACACAGTCCATAAATCTAACGGAAGGAAGCCAATCACCAAGGGCCATACATTGTATGATTTCCTTTATATAAAAGGTCCAGAGTAGGTAAATCCATAAAAATAAAAAGCAGATTTATGGTTTCCAGGGGCTGGAGGTGGAAGAAATAGAGAATAACTACTTAATGGGTTTCTCTGGGGAGAATGATAGAAAATGTTTTTATTTATTTATTTTATGTTTTTGTTTATTTTTGTAACTTTTGGCAGTGCTAGGTCTTCATTGCTGTGCAGGCTTTTCCCCTAGTTGCAATGAGGGGTAGCTACTCTTCAGTTGCAATGCACGGGCCTCTCATTGCGGTGGGTTCTCTTGTGGAGCACAGGCTCTAGGCCCACACGGGCTTCAGTAGTTGGAGTTCCCAGGCTCTAGAGCACAGGCTCAGTAGTTGTGGCACATGGGCTTAGTTGCTTCACAACATATGGGGTCTTCCCACACCAGGGATCAAACCCATATCTCTTGCATTGGCAAGTGGATTCTTTACCACTGAGCCACCAGGAAAGCCCTAAAAATGTTTTGAAAGTAGACTTTGTGAAAGTTGCACAATTTGTGAATAAACAGAAGCCACTGAACTGTATATTTTAAAGGGGAAAATTTTTATGGTATGTGAACTATATCTCAATTTTAAAACCGCTTTTTACCAAAGCTCGATCCTCTCCTGAAGTCCACTCTGACCTCTTGCCCTTGGAAGATATCCTCCCCTCTTCTTTTACCTAAAACTTGAACCCACCAGAGACAAACTCCATTAAGTGCCTCTCTTCCCCTTCAACTCCATCCCTGGGTTCAAACCAGTCACACCAGTCTCTTCCGTGCTGCAAGGAAAAGCCCTGATCATCCCCCAGGCAACCATATTCACCTTTGTGCTGGAAGCCAACCCCGTCCTCCTTATCAGGGAAACACTCCCAGTCTCTATCAGTCCTGTCCGCCTCCTGGTGCCTTCCTCTCACTAAGATCAGGGTTGCCCATCTTACAAAAAAGCCAATGAATTTACAAACATGCAAGGAGCCCTCCTTGTGCCTGTCCCTCTAGCAAACTTCCTGTCTTTCCCAGGGGCACCAAATTGTGATTCCCCCACCTACCCCCACCACTTCCCAATATCGACAACCTCATAGCACACAGCCGGTGCTACCTGCCCTCCACCAAGACTGCTCCCACAAAGATCCCAGAACCTAATAGACACTAGTGGCCCCTCCCTTTCAGGCTTCATTGTACTTAAAGCGTCTGTCTACAATGGGGGAGACCCAGGTTCGATCCCTGGGTCGGGAAGATCCCCTGAAGAAGGAAATGGCAACCCACTCCAGTACTGTCGCCTGGAAAATCCCATGGATGGAGGAGCCTGGTGGGCTACAGTCCATGGGGTTGCAAAGAGTCGGACACGACTGAGTGACTTCACTTTCACTTTCACTTGGGCTTCCCTGGTAGCTCCAAGGTAGTTGGTAAAGAATCTGCCTGCAATGTAGGAGACCTGGGTTTGATCCCTGGGTCAGGAAGATCCTCTGGAGTAGGAAATGGCAATCCACTCCAGTATTCTTACCTGAAAAATCTCATGGCCAGAGGAGCGGGGCGGGGTACTGTCCATGGGGTTGCAGAGTCAAACAGGACTTAGTGACTAAACCACCATCACTTTAGTTTATTCTGCCTTTGACACTATTGACTACCCTGCAATCTTCTGAAATTTCTTTCCCTTCCTTCCCTATCTTAACTTTTTAAATATTAATTAACGTAATATGGCCATTGCTTAAGCACCTGCTAATACCAGTCATTGTATCTCTACAACCCTTACAGTTAATCAGCTCTGCTATGTCATGGGAATTTGTCTCTGTTTTTCTTATTAGCTCCAGAGCCAGTAGATTTGCTACACTGAGGCCTAGAATTAAATAACTGACTCACCTCCAGCTCTAGATGGCTCCAAAACCAGTGCTTTATCTACCATGCTGCCATTCTTGTCTACAATTTATCTTATTCCTATGGCTATTGATCCTTAAACTCTTTTAGACACTTTGCAAACAGAATTATTGCACCCTTAATAAATTCTTCACCCTCCTGCTAAGTCACTATAGAATGAATAATGGATCAATTCATCAAAGTGGTATAATTGTTCATATATCCAGCCAACATTGGAGCACCTAAATATATTAAGCAAATACTAACAAATCTGAAGGGAAAAATAGACAACAGTAAAGTAACTTCAATACCTCACTTTCAACAATGGATAGATTACCCACTCAAATCAACAAGAAAATGTTCCATTGGAACTACACGTTGGACCAAATAGACCTAACTGACACATACAGAACATAATAAAAGCCTTTCACGACAAAGTCACAACTTACATCATATGCAATACCTCCCAGCACTGAAAGACCTATACATAGCAATTAGGCAAGAAAAAAAAGCATCCAAACTGGAAAGGAAAAAGGAAATTTGTCTCAGTTTGTAGATGATACAACTTTATATATGGGAAATCCTAAAGACTCCACCAAAAAATTATGATAACTTATGAAGGAATTCAGTAAAGTTGCAGGATACAAAATCAACATACAAAAATTATTTGTATTTCTATACACCAACAAAAAGTATCTGAAAAAGATAAACAGTCACATTCATAATAGTGTCAAAAAATAATAAAATACTTAGGAATAAATTTAACCAAGGAGGTTAAAAACCTGTACACTAATAACTATATGACTTTGATTAAAGAAATTGGAGAAGACACAAATGGAATGACACCCATATTCACGGAATGGAAGAATTAATATTGCTAAAATGTCCACACTAAAAAAATTTTTTTATTTATTTTTTTTTAATTTTTTTTTAATTTTTTTATTTTTTTATTTTTTTTTCAAATTCCAAAAAGAAATCTATTTGGGTTTTTTTTTTTTAAACATAATAATAAATACATGCTTTATTCAAATGTCCATACAACACAAAGTCATCTATAGAATCAATACAATACCTATGAAAATTCCAATGGAATTCTCACATAAATAGAAAAAATATCATATGGAATGACACAACCTCCCAAAAAGGTAAGACAACCCTGAGAAAGAACAAAGCTGGAGGCATCACATGTCCTGAGTTCAAACTATATTACAAAGTTTAGTCCTCTAAACAGTATGGTACTGGCATTAAAAACAGACCAGTGGAAAGGAACCTAAAGCCTGAAAATAAATCCTCTCATATGTGATCACCTAATACTTGAAAGGGAGCAAGAATACTCAATAAGGTAAGAATAATTTCTTCAACAAATAGTGCTGGGGAAAACTGGATAATCACATGCAGAATTTTCTAAAATACTAGGCTTACATTATAAATATATGTGTTTTCAGAGATTAACTCTTTTCTCAGGACTTCTACTCTGAAGCCACCATCAGTTAGACCTGCTGTAATCTCTCATGATCATAGTACAAACAGCTATTCTGAAATCTCAAAGTTTTCTTGAGCCTATGTAGAAACATAACTAACACTAAATAAACTTTGTTGCTTGTTTTGCAATCATGTTTAAAAATTTTTTAACTATTTTCTAAATTTTATCTCAGACTGTTATAATTTTTAAAAAACATTTTATTCTAAAATAAAAGAAAATTTATTTATATTACTTTTATTATAATTACAGATGGATTGGTAGCTTTAAAAAAAGATAAGAAGATAATTTCTAACCACATAGCCATATTGTCCACAATTAAAGACCATGAAGAAAATGAAATTGAAATATCAGAAGGATCTTTGAGTCACCTGTTTCATGCAAAGCATGTTATTTATGCTAACTGGTAATGAGTCTATTATTGCTATTTTTAAATGAATTAATCATTATTTTAAAATTCCAAGCTTTAATTTCTCATATGGCAAATATAGAAAGCTATAACCTACAAAAAGAAAGGCTCCTTGGGATCATCAATATATTTTTAAGAATGTAAGGGCATCCTGAGGGCAAAGAGTTTGAGGAGCACTGATTTAGAGGACAAATATAGTGTGGGTCCGGACTTCCCTGGTGGCTCAGATGGTAAAGAATCTGCCTGCAATGCAGGAGACCCAGGTGTGATCTCTGGATTGGGAAGATCCCCTGGAAAAAGGAATGACTACCCACTCCAGTATTCTAGCCTGGAGAATTCTCCTGACAGAGAAGCCTGGAGGGCTACAGTCCATAGTGTCACAAAGAGTCAGACATGTTGAGCAAGCAACACTTAACACTAGAGTATGAGTCAGCGAAGAGGACTGAGAAGGAGGCTGGTGATTAGGAGGAAAACTAGAGGCATACAGCATCACAGAAATCAGAAGAGTGCTTCAAAGAAGACAGTATTAAATAAATGGGCTCAAGGTGGCTCCTATATCCTAGCCCTTATGTTATTTACTTCTTCACAGTACACTGGGACTTTTGGCTCAAAGCCGCCCACACCAAACTCAAATTTTCACACATCCGATTGCTTTAAATATAGCCCCAATAAACATATTTTTAGCCATTTAAAGCCTGCCTGCTAGAGAAGGAAATGGCAACCCACTCCGGTATTCTTGCCTGGAGAATTCCATGGACAGAGGAGCCTGGTGGGTTACAGTCCATGGGATCACAAAGAGTCAGACGTGACTGAGAGACTAAAACTTACAGTGACTTACTTACTTACTACTCACATGCAGCGATATCCATGATAAGGGCTGACATATTTTGGAGGTTCTTAAAAAGTAAACTGTCTGTGTTGTTTTTATTCATAATGGCCAAAAGTTGGAAGTGTCTAAGATGTCCTTTAGTAGCAGAATGGACTGTAGCACGTCTAGACAATGGAGTAATATTATTCAGCTGGAGAACACCCACACACTGGAGTCTTATTACTCAGCACTGAAAAGAATTGTTATGGAATCGTGAAAGGACACGCAGGGAACTTAGATGCATGTTACTGTGAAAGGCTACATACTGTACGATTCCTGCTATATGTCATTCTGGGAAAGGGAAAACTATGGATACAGTAAAAAAGATCAGAGGTCACCAGGGGTTGAGGGGAAGAATGAATAGGCAGAGTATAGAAGAATTTTAGGGTAGTGAAATGATTATGTACCAAACAGTGGTGGATACACTGTTTGTACATTTGTCAAACTCCATAAAATTTCAGCAAGAGTGAACTTTAGTGCAAACTATGGACTTCAAGTGATAATGATACGTCAATGAAAGTTCACAAGTTTTTACAAATGTTCCATTATTGTGGTGAGCCATCAGTAGTGTGGAGAGGTTTTGCCTGTGTAGCTGAAGGAGGTACGTGGATACTCTGTGCTTTCTTCTCAACTTTGCTATGAATCTAAAACTGCTATAAAATATAAAGTCTACTTAAAATATGAATTTTTCAGGAGGATTTGATTGAAAAATTTCAGAAGCTGACCAACTGAATCAGAGTCTGTCTTTACAAATGACAGTTTGTAGAGACCTGGTACTTAAATGCATAAGCACTAGGGATGGTTTTACTTAGGATTTACTATTACTAGATTTGGTTTGGAGTTTGTTCTAAAAATCTAGATGTCATATCACTGCATGTTAAATATATACAGTATTTTTTCCATTTGTATACGATAATGCACTTTAAACAGTACTCTTTTTGTTTCTTAGGTTGACATGTCTTTAATATGAATGGGGCAGGGGAAAACCACTCATTTTTCTTAGGGCTGTATATGTTTATGTCATTGAAATGAAGGACAACACTTAAATCAAGAAAACTGAAAACAGCCAGGCTCACAAGCGGTCTGAAAACAAAAGCAATAAAGTAAAAAACTTTCCTCTTGGTTTAGAATGGGGACCAATAAAATGATAGCTTTTCAGTACCAAATAATAGCCATTATTTATACAAGGATGTTTACACTATTATCTGAGAGAACTAAATACTCAATTTGGATGCTTCCATAGAGTAGGTAGGGGTTGGAGGTTTCCTTTCAATCAAAACATGAAAGTGCTAGCAAATTTTGGGGAGACAGAAAAAAAATTCAGCTGTCACTTGCCTGCTGGTGACTTAAATGGATTGCCTGAGTAATTTCTTATCATTATTTGACTGACAACAGTGTGTTGCATTTTGAACGAAGAGTGAGAAAGATCAGGAGCCTGAGAAAGAGATGGCTTTTAAGCAGCTGTTTTTACTAACTCTAATTTAAAGTAATTGTGCAGACAAAAAAAATAAGATAAATATTTTACAAATAACTTTTAAATTTTTCCTGATAATATCTAATATTTTTAAAAGTCACTACAAGACAAAAACAACTCATTTTGACAAGATAGCACTTGGTTTACATTAGGTTTTTTTTTTTTTTTCCCTGTCTGCTGCCGGTTAAAACATAGAATTATAAATTTAAGCCTAATTTAAAATAATGTACAAAGCTATAAATGAATGTTCTCAACATTAAAGAGAGGTTTCATAAAAAATAAAATAAATAAGTAAAGCCTGCCTGCTTTGCACATCCTGAAAAACTGCACCCAACATCTGCTAGCCATAGATTTTAAAATTCTTGTGTCTATCGTTGTTGCGCATTTGCTAAGTCATATCGCACTCTTTTCGACCCCATGGACTGGACCACACCAGGCTCCCCTGTCCTCCACTATCTCCCAGAGTTTGCTCAAACTCATATCCATTGAGTTGATGATGCTACCTAACCATCTCATCCTGTATAAAAGGCATTAAAGGATGGCTGGCTGCCTTTGACCCAAACACACAGCTGTACTACTGAATAACATCGTCTAGAGTCCTAAGTTCCCACTCCCGCCCTGTAGGACGCCCTTCTCGCCATGGAGGCCCCTTGCCCTCTTTCCCTTTTTGGTGGCAGCCCACACCTCTGTCCTGGCTAGGGTTCCTGCTGGGAGAGACCCACTCTCTAGCAACTTGTCAAAGTGAAGTGAAGTGAATCTTCATTGCAGGCAGATTCTTTTAAGGTCTCCCAGGTGACTCAGCGGTAAAGAACCCACCTGCCAATTCAGAATGCAAGAGATGTGGGTTCGATTTCTGGGTGGGGAAGATCCCCTGGAGGGGGAAATGGCAACCCACTCCAGTATTCTTGCCTGGAAAATCCCACGCACGGAGCAGCCTGGTGGGCTACAGTCCATGAGATGGCAGGGAAGCCCAACCTGTATAAAAAGTGAAGTCGCTCAGTCGTGTCCAACTCTTTGCGACCCCGTGGACTCTAGCCTACAGGCTCCTCTGTCCATGGGATTTTCCAGGCAAGAATACTGGAGTGGGTTACCATTTCCTTCTCCAGGAGATCTTCCCAACCCGGGGATTGAACCTGGGTCTCCCGCATTGTAGGCAGACGCTTTACCATCTGAGCCAGCAGGGAACCTGTATAAACTCCGCCCCAAAAAGCTGATTGTGTGCTACTGCCATCTAGTGGTCACATTTGTGCTTTACCAACTTGTGTGTTAGTCGCTCAGTCTTCCCTGATTCTTTGCAACCCCATGGACTGCAGCCCACCAGGCTCCTCTATCCATGGGATTTTCCAGGCAAGGATAATGGAATGGGTTGCCGTTTCCTTCTCCAGGGGATCCTCCCGACCCAGGGATTGAACCCAGGTCACCTGCACTGCAGGCAGATTCTCTACCGACTGAGTTATGAGGAGCCCTAAACTGTCTTCAAACCCACTACAATGGGCGCCGTCATAAATCACTGGGCTACAGAGTAAAATGACAGGAAAAGGTCCCATTGAATTCACTCCATGGAAAATGCTATCATCTTATGAGTTTCAGTAGATATAGAAGTCATATTGGAGTCGGTTGAAGAGTGAGTTGTGGTATCTCAAATACATAAACAACTCTTAGAAACCAAAAAGAATAAGACACACATTCCCACAGAAAAGTAAGATTATAAACAGGCAGTTTGCAAAAGAAATACTACAGATGACTAGAAACTTTTTGAAAATATGCTCCATCTGCTAGCACTCAGACAAAGTCCAGTGGAAATTATGAGCTAATATGATTTTTAACCTAAGTGACTGAATTTTTTTTTTCTTGGCCATATTGCAGAGCATGTGGGATCTTAGTTCCCTGACCAGGGATCAAACCCATGTTCCTTGCATTGGAAGCATGGAGTCTTAACCACTGAACCACCAGGGAAGTCCCACAATGTTTTATGACTTCATATCAAGTGTTGGTGAGATCATGGGGAAACAAGATTGCTCCCATAGGGCTGATGGGAGTGTGAAAAGGACAATCCTTTTCAAGGGTGATTTGACAGTATCTATAATAATGTCAGATGTGCTTACCTTGGGCCTCAGAAGTTTCACTATTCAGTGTGTACCACACCGAAACGCATAGGCCCCCACAAACAAGCAAGCCTGTACAGGATGCCACCCAAGCATAGTTTATTGTCAAGAAAAACTGGAAACAACAAGAAACATGGCTAAAATATGACATGGTACATTCATACTATGCTTCCCAGGTGGCTCAGTGCTAAAGAATCCACCTGCCAAGCAAGAGACTCCCGTCTGATCCCTGGGTCGGGAAGATCCCCTGGAGGAAGAAATGGCAACCCACTCCAGTATTCTTGCCTGGGAAATCCCACAGACAGGGGATGGGCACGGCAGGTTACAATCCACAGAGTCACAAAGCTTCAGACATAACTTAGTGACTAAACAACAAAAACCCAACAGCAGTCACACTAAAGAACAATGTCATAATTAGGAGCACAGACTGGAGCCAAATGCCTGATTTTATATCCTGATGTCATCACTTCCTGAGCATCTAACCTTAGGCAAAGTCCTCTGTCTTTTTCTGCTTCAGTTTCCTTGTTAAAATGAAGACAATAGTACCTACTCCCCAGGGGCCATTAAAAGTCCTAAACAGGTAACCTCAGTAAAACAATCAGAAATAGAGAATAGGTCATGGTCAGCACACAATAAATATTAGTAATTATTAGTAGTATCAGCAGTTAAAAGAATGTGAGTTTAGAGGAACTAACAAGGGTCTTCCCTGTTGGGCCAGTGGCTAAGACTGTGCTTCCAATGCAAGGGCCCCAGGTTCAATTTCTGGTCAGGAAACTAGATTCCATGTAACACAACTAAAGATCTCGAATGCTGCAACTAAAAAAAAACTGAAAACAGTACAGCCAAATAAATAAATACTATTTTAAAATTTTAAATGTTTAAAATAAAAGAATTAACATAATTCACATACACTAACATAGACCTCTGAAACACACAGAGAGAAAAGGAACAGGTTGCCAATATAGTGATATCACTTATGTAAAATAAACACACACACGCATACAAATACTACTATGCATTTTCTCCAAGGATATATGCGCAGGTAAATACGCAGGGAAGGGGCTGGAAGGATACAAAGGAATCGATAAACCTTGGTTATCTCTGGTCAGGGGAGGGGACCAGGATGGGGAGAATGGTCAAAGTGGGTTTTAGCCTTATTTCTGTGTTTACAAATACATTCCTTTGTGTTGTACAGAAAGTTTGTTTTAAAAACCAGTGACTGGGACAAGTGGGAACAGCAAATATAGATTAGACTTTAGAAAAGTTTGCTAACAAAGGAGTAGAAAAGCCTCAGGATCCGGAGAGGACTGTGGGGTCAGGAGAGGACTTTGTGAGCTTCACTTCTGTTGTTTTACAATGGAGGTGTTAAAGGCTGTTTATGCTGATGGAAATGATCCAGAAGATGACCATGGGAGTGGACAGTTTCCAGAGGTGATGGTATTCAGGGCGTCTGTGAGCAGATGGTCATGGGCAGACTAGGGACTTTCCTTCTGCTGTGAGCTTAAGGGAAGGGAGGACTGTTCCAGTGATGACAGGTGACAAAATAAGTGGGTTCCTCCCTGAAGATCTGCTCCCCGCCCTACTTCCCAGGGAAGAAAGTGGAGTCGTCCACTGGGAGAAGGCAGAAGTAAAGAGTATGTATGGTTTCAGTGGAGAAAAGATGTCGAGCATTTGTCTTTGAAAGGGGTGAATGTCCATTTGCAATTTGTGGCCATCAATTAAATGAAAATAAACTCTTCCCACTTTGACGCTCCAAGTAATTTCACACCTTTGCTGTGGACCTCATCAAATGGTGCTCTATTTATACACACCTTTAGATGGGGAAACAATGGACAGTGACAGACTTTTTATTTTCTTGGGCTCCAAAACCACTGTGGATGGTGATTCAGCCACGAAGTTAAAAGATGCTTGCTCCTTGGAAGAAAAGCAATGACAAACCTAGACAGCGTATTAAAAAGCAGAGACATCACTTTGCCTACAAAGGTCCATATAGTCAAAGCTATAGTTTTTCTGGTAGTCATTTATGGATGTGACAATAAAGAAGGCTGAATGCTGAAGAATTGATGCTTTTGAACTGTGGTGCTAGAGAAGACTCTTGAGAGTCTCTTGGACAGCAAGGAGATCAAACCAATCAATCCTAAAGGAAATAAACTCTGAATATTCATTGGAAGGACTGATGCTGAAGCTGAAGCTCCAATATTTTGGCTACTTGATGCCAAGAGCTGACTCACTGGAAAAGACTCTAATGCTGGGAAAGATTGAAGGCAGGAGGAGAAGGGGATGACAGAGGATGAGACGATTGGATGGCATCACCGCTCAATGGACATGAGTTTGAGTAAACTCTGGGAGATGGTGAAGTGACAGGGAAACCTGGCGTGCTGTGGTCCATGGGGTTGCAAAGAGTTGGACATGACTGAGTGACTGAACAATAAAAATTTATATGCATGTCCATCTCTTACTCATTTTACAATAACAGCTAAGATTGGTGAGCCCCTACACAGGCCAAGCATTTTACATGCAACACTCCATTCAGTCATCCCAATAACTCCAGGAGGTCACTGTTTCAATGTTCAGGTCTAAAAGAATAGGTGATTTGCTCAAAGCCACCATCTGGTATAACCAAAAAGCTTTTCATAACAGGGAAAACTCTCCCAACATTTTGCATACAATACATTCTCCACTGATATTGAAGAAAACCTCAGTAATTGAATGCAAAACACACCTAACATCAATACATCTTCTTACCTAACTAAATGGCCAAAATGAAAGAAAAAAAAAAACAACTGGTGATATTATCAAATATTTAAGGGTTCTAAAAGCAATCCAGAGTCCTATCAGGCCCTAGAAGTTTGTAGCACATCTCTGCATTGCTTTATCTGGCTCCAAACTGGGATAACACCTTGGAGGACTTAATTCCTGAATCCTGCAAGATCATTTCAGAGGCCACACCTAATTAGGATATGACCGGACATGCCACAGATCAGTTAGGGATTATGCTTTTGGTGTACTATTGTTAAGCTAAGATAGTTCCAAGTGAGAGAGCTAAGTCGACTCAATTGTGTCCAACTCTTTGCAACCCTATTGACTGTAGCTCACCAGGCTCCTCTGTCTGTATAATTTTCTGGGCAAGAACACTGGCATGGGTAGCCATCCCTTCTCCAGGGGATCTTCCCAACCTAAGGATTGAACCTGGGTTTCCTGCATTGTAGGCAGATTCTTTACCATCTGAGCTATCAGAGATGCCCTTACAAATACAAAAGCACCTAATAATTATGTACATTTAAGACCAACAGACATGTAAGGAGGAGAAGGGGACAACAGAGGATAAGGTGGTTAGATTGCATCACTGACTCAATGGACATGAGTTTAAGCAAGATCCGGGAGTTGGTGATGGACAGTGAAGCCTGGCGTACTGCAGTCCATGGGGTCGCAAAGAGCGGGACATGACTGAGCAACTAAACCGAATTGACACGTAGGGCCAGAATCTTGTAATAATCTTAGGTCTACTATTACCAGCTAGTATTGTTGTCTATCATGCTTTTTTTAGGCTCTGTATTGCTGGTCCTTGGACATCTGGGGCCTTGTGGACCCTGGAGAGACTGTCCCTCCCAGGGCAAGCTAGTTTCTAGATTTCTAGACTCTCCTGGGAGTGTAACTTTCATATGCAAGCCAGTCAATCCAGAAGCCATAATCCTATCTGCCTTCTTTTTATCTTTTGACATTTTTTGCTATAGCTTTATGTCATACAGGATCTTAGTTCCCTGACCAAGGATCGAACCTGCATCCCCTGCATTGGAAGGAAGCATGCTGTCTTAACCACTAGACTGCTGGGAAGTCCCCCATCTGCATCCTTTTTGAAGCTCTTAAACTCAGGGCTACTCCACCATCCCTTAAGCAAATATCAGACAACTAGAGACAGCTCCTATGTGTCAGGGCTGACTGCTGCTCACACCGAAATCAGATTGATTATATTCTTTGTAGCCAAAGATGGAGAAGCTCTATACAGTCAACAAAAACAAGACCAGGAGCTGACTGTGGCTCAGATCATGAACTCCTTATTACCAAATTCAGACTCAAACTGAAGAAAGTAGGGAAAACCGCTAGACCATTCAGGTATGACCTAAATCAAATCCCTTATGATTATACAGTGGAAGTGAGAAATAGATTTAGGGGCCTAGATCTGATAGATAGAGTGCCTGATGAACTATGGAATGAGGTTCATGACATTGTGCAGGAGACAGGGATCAAGACCATCCCCATGGAAAAGAAATGCAAAAAAGCAAAAAGGCTGTCTGGGGAGGCCTTTACAAATAGCTGTGAAAAGAAGAGAGGCGAAAAGCAAAGGAGAAAAGGAAAGATATAAGCATCTGAATGCAGAGTTCCAAAGAATAGCAAGAAGAGATAAGAAAGCCTTCTTCAGCGATCAATGCAAAGAAATAGAGGAAAACAACAGAATGGGAAAGACTAGAGATCTCTTCAAGAAAATTAGAGACACCAAGGGAACATTTCATGCAAAGATGGGCTTGATAAAGGACAGAAATGGTCTGGACCTAACAGAAGCAGAAGATATTAAGAAGAGGTGGCAAGAATACACAGAAGAACTGTACAAAGAAGATCTTCACGACCCAGATAATCATGATGATGTGATCACTAATCTAGAACCAGACATCTTGGAATGTGAAGTCAAGTGGGCCTTAGAAAGCATCACTACAAACATAGCTAGTGGAGGTGATGGAATTCCAGTTGAGCTGTTTCAAATCCTGAAAGATGATGCTGTGAAAGTGCTGCACTCAATATGCCAGCAAATTTGGAAAACTCAGCAGTGGCCACAGGACTGGAAAAGGTCAGTTTTCATTCCAATCCCAAAGAAAGGTAACACCAAAGAATGCTCAAAGTACCACACAATTGCACTCATCTCACATGCTAGTAAAGTAATGCTCAAAATTCTCCAAGCCAGGCTTCAGCAATATGTGAACCGTGAACTTCCAGATGTTCAAGCTGGTTTTAGAAAAGGCAGAGGAACCAGAGATCAAATTGCCAACATCTGCTGGATCATGGAAAAAGCAAGAGAGTTCCAGAAAAACATCTATTTCTGCTTTATTGACTATGCCAAAGCCTTTGACTGTGTGGATCACAATAAACTGTGGAAAATTCTGAAAGAGATGGGAATACCAGACCACCTAACCTGCCTCTTGAGAAATCTGTATGCAGGTCAGGAAGCAACAGTTAGAACTGGACATGGAACAACAGACTGGTTCCAAATAGGAAAAGGAGTACGTCAAGGCTGTATATTGTCACCCTGCTTATTTAACTTCTATGCAGAGTACATCAAGAGAAACGCTGGACTGGAAAAACACAAGCTGGAATCAAGATTGCTGGGAGAAATATCAATAACCTCAGATATGCAGATGACACCACCCTTATGGCAGAAAGTGAAGAGGAGCTAAAAAGCCTCTTGATGAAAGTGAAAGAGGAAAGCGAAAAAGTTGGCTTAAAGCTCAACATTCAGAACACTAAGATCATGGCATCTGGTCCCATCACTTCATGGGAAATAGATGGGGAAGCAGTGGAAACAGTGTCAGACTTTATTTTGGGGGGCTCCAGAATCACTGCAGATGGTGACTGCAGCCATGAAATTAAAAGATGCTTACTCCTTGGAAGAAAAGTTATGACCAACCTAGATAGCATATTCAAAAGCAGAGACATTACTTTGCTGACTAAGGTCCGTCTAGTCAAGGCTATGGTTTTTCCTGTGGTCATGTATGGATGTGAGAGTTGGACTGTGAAGAAGGCTGAGCGCCGAAGAATTGATGCTTTTGAACTGTGGTGCTGGAGAAGACTCTTGAGAGTCCCTTGGACTGCAAGGAGATCCAACCAGTCCATTCTGAAGATCAACCCTGGGATTTCTTTGGAAGGAATGATGCTAAAGCTGAAGCTCCAGTATACTTTGGCCACCTCATGCGAAGAGTTGACTCATTGGAAAAGACTCTGATGCTGGGAGGGATTGGGGGCAGGAGGAGAAGGGGATGACAGAGGATGAGATGGCTGGATGGCATCACTGACTCGATGGACGTGAATCTGAGTGAACTCCGGGAGTTGGTGATGGACAGGGAGGCCTGGCGTGCTGCGATTCATGGGGTTGCAGAGAGTTGGACACGACTGAGCGACTGAACTGAACTGAACTGAAGTTGCTTCAGTCGTGTCCAACTCTGTGCGACCCCATAGATGGCAGCCCACCAGGCTCCTCCGTCCATGGGATTTTCCAGGCAAGAGTACTGGAGTGGGGTGCCATCTCCTTTTCCGGTCAGAGCTGACTATAATTATCCAAACCAGCCAATCCTGTTAATGATGCCTTGCCTGTTCCTTCCCAGAAACCAGAATAATGGCTCCTATCCACGTCCTCCCCTCACTCTCACTGCCTCCTGACTTGCTCCCGTGCCTCCCCACGTAACCTTGCTTTCATGTTCTGTCTCCACCTTCTAGGAATTTGTGAGTATAAAACCTCACATGTCTTTGCTTCATGACAGTAACTTCCACACCTGTGTGTCTTTCCATACTTGATTGAAACAAATCCCAGGTGCATTTTAAAACAATTGCCCATGCTGGCCTGGGAGAGGTCATGTCTCTTTATCCAATGGAGATAAACACTTCTGGAAAGAGGCTGTGTGGGAAAGGCCAGACAAGCAGAGGTAAGAGATATGCCACCTCTCCAAGGGGAAGGGTGTCAGGGAGGATAGTTAGGGAGTTTGGGATGGACATGTACACATCACTGTATTTAAGATAGATAACCAACAAGGACCTATTGTATAGCACAGGGAACTCTGCTCAATAAACTGTAATAACTTAAATGGGAAAAGTGTTTGCAAAACAATGGATACATGTATATATATATATCTGAATCACCTCACTGTACACCGAAAACTAATACAACCATTGTTAGTACATAAATACTAATATAAATATAAAAATAATATATAAAATAAAAAAATTTTAAGAGATATGCCACCTCAACCAATGCTGGCCTGGTGGCCAATGCCAGGGTGCCTGAGGGGCAGGGTGTTCACAAATCTAGGTCAAAATGAGAAAAACAAGCATAATACATTAATATTTCATAAAACTCAATTATGCACATGTTTAAATTCTAGAGTTTTTTTCCTTTTAATAGTTTTGGTGCTAAAACAATCTTCATTTTGTGAGATGATACTACAGAGTCATGTTGGGGTTATTTGGAGGATTACTTTTGTTTGCTTGTTTATTTTAGCATCCTTATTTTGGCAACATAAAAATTTGGCAACCCTTAAGTTTTTCCCCAAATTTGTTTTTGAAATGTAACTGCACAGTGAAAGCCAAAATCTGCAACTTTGGCACCAGAAATGGGAGTTGGACAAGGATTTGGTGTTTGAATCAATCCACAAACTCTAAGCCTAATAAAGAAGATTCCACTAGTACACGTAGTGAGGGAATGAGGCCAAAGACCGTTCACACCCTCCTCCAGTGAAAACATGGATTCTGAAGGGACTTCACCTAAACTGAAGGTAAATATAAAGGAAAAATATCGAGCTTATGAAAAATTACTATGGGACAAAAAATAAGAGATCGCGCTTCCTGGTGTGGAGAAAGGAGGAGTTCAAGAAATGATTTGGCATCTTCAGTGGAGGACAGAAAGATACCTCTAAAATAGAAACAGAGATAAAACACTACAAAATAGACTCTATCACACCAAGTCCTGATTTTAACAGGATGTTGAGAAACAGAAAATGGTTGCCAAGAGCTGGCCTGGCACTCACAGCAAGGCCTGGGCATTCTCTTGTCGAATGTAAATTTCACAGAGCATCAGTATCAGAGAAAGCCACTCAGTGACCATGGTGGATCAAAAACAAAGACAAGACTCCTCCAGAAAATCACAGGGAACAAAATATGAATATCTCTTCTATGCTGTCTGTTTTATTGGCATACAGTTGTTTGTAGTAGTCTCTTATGATCCTTTGTATTTCTATGCTGTCCATTGTAACTTCTCCTTTTTCATTTCTAATTTTATTGATTTGAGCACTCTCCCTTTTCTGGCTAAAAGTTTATCTGTTTTGCTCATCTCAAAGAACCAGCTTTTAGTTTCATTGATCTTTGCTACTGTTTTCTTCATCATTAATTACCAGAGAAATGCAAATCAATACCACAATGAAGTATCACCTCACACTGGTCAGGAGAGCCATCATCAAAAAGTCTACAAATAAATAATCAATGCTGGAGAGAGTGTGGAGAAAAGGGAACCCTCCTACACTGTTGGTGGGAATGTAAATTGGTACAGCCACTGTGGAGAGCAGTATGAAGTGAAGTGAAGTGAAGTACAATTTGCTCAGTAGTGTCTGACTCTTTGTGACCCCATGAACTATACAGTCCATGGACTTCTCCAGGCCAGAATACTGGAGTGGGTAGCCTATCCCCTTCTCCAGCGGATCTTCCTGTCCCAGGAATCTCCTGCATTGCAGGTGGATTCGTTACTTCTTTATCAGAGAAGCCCAGAGAGCAATAGGAAGGTTCCTTAGAAAACGAAAAATAGAGTTACCATATGACCCAGCAATCCGACTCCTGGGCATATATCTGGAAAAAAACATAATTTGAAAAGATACATGCATCATGATGTTCACTGCAGTACTATTTTCAATAGCCTAGACGTGGAAGCAACCTAAGCGTCCATCAACAGGTAAAGAAGATGTGGTAGCTACATACAGTGGAATATTAGCCATAAAAAAAGAATGAAATACCTATGGCTAATTCTTGTTGATGATGGAAAACCACAAAGTTCTGTAAAACAATTATCCTTCCATTAAAAAATAAAGAAAGAAATAAAAAGAATGAAATGTCATTTGCAACAACATAGATGGACCTAGAGATTATCATAGTTAGTGAAGTAAGTCAGACAGAGAGATAAATACCATCATGCCACGTACATGTGGAATCTAAAACACAATTATACAAATGAACTTACAAAACAAAAATACAGTCACAGACGTGGAAAACAAACTATGGCTACCAGGGAGGAAAGGGGAGGGGAGGGATAAATTGGGAGATTAGGATTGATGTATACACACTACTATATGTAAAATAGATTACTAATAAGGACCTACTGTATAGCACAGGGAACACTTCTCAATACTCTGTAATGGTCTATATAGGATAAGAATCTAAAAAAGACTGGATATGTGCATATGTATAACCAATTCAGTTTGCTCTACACCTGAAACCGACACAACATGGTAAACCAACTGTATTCCAACAAAATTTTTAAATAAATAAATAAGAACATTGTCCAAGTCACAAAATACCAAACAAAATCCCCCCATCCTAAGTAACATGAGTGCCTGCTGCTTCTTTACCAACCACAGCTTTCAGTTCAGTTCAGTCGCTCAGTCATGTCCGGCACGCCAGGCCTCCCTGTCCATCACCAACTCCTGGAGTTCACTCAAACTCATGTCCATTGAGTCAGTGATGCCATCCAGCCATCTCATCCTCTGTCATCCCCTTCTCCTCCTGCTCCAAATCTCTCCCAGCATCAGAGTCTTTTCCAGTGAGTCAACTCTTCGCATGAGGTGGCCAAAGTACTGGAGGTTCAGCTTTAGCATCAGTCCTTCCAATCAACACCCAGGACTAATTTCCTTTAGAATGGTCTGGTTGGATCTCCTTGCAGTCCAAAGGACTCTCAAGAGTCTTCTCCAACACCACAATTCAAAAGCATCAATTCTCCGGCACTCAGCTTTCTTCAGAGTCCTCAGTCTAATCTGCCCTTATACAGATAAGGGGTATTGAGATACCTAGTCAAAGAACTGTCATCACTTTATGACAGCACCCAGTCCAAAGGGAATGCTTACTTCCTTGCGCTCTCCCCAAAACCACCCCACCACAGCCCAAATCTCTCACCTCCTACAGACACCCTACAGCTCCCTATGGTATGTGGTTTTTCTAACTGCAACAAGTAATAAACCCAATTCACTCAACCTCCCATTAAAGTCAGAAATCACACAGGAAACATTAACAAAACCACCTCTGCCCAACATACCTCTTGTTCAAGCAATGTAATCAGACCAGGAAGAGAAATAATAAATAAAGGCATTGGGGGAAAAAGACATAAAAGCAATATTAAATAATTAAACAGTCCCAAGAGAATCAATTGAAAACTATCAGAACCCAGAGTGAGTTCAATAAAGCAATCTATTATGAATTAACATAAAACTCAGGACTTCCCTGGTAGTCCAGTGGTTAAGAATCTGCCTTCCAATGCAGGGGATGTGGGTTCGATCCATGGTCCAGGAAGATCCCACATGCCACAGGGCAACTAAGTCCAAGCACCACAACTACTGAGCCCTCCCTCTGGAGCCCATGTGCCACAACTAGAGAAGCCCCCGTGCTGCAGTGAAGACCCTGTGTGCCACAGCTAAGGCCCGGTGCAGCCAAATGAATAAATGCTCTATGTATTATGAGCTCAAGAGTCACCAGAAAGCAAATCACAATATATAGTGGGGAAATTTCCCACTCACACACAATAGCAACAAAACAACTGGGAATAATGTAAGAAAAAATTTCAGATGAATAGAACGAAATATCTGAAAAATGGAAATACATACTGTGAGCTGAGGTAGAAAGGCTTACTATCTTAAAAATAAATATGATTTATTTATATTCATTATAAATTATAATTCAATATTTAAGTTTACCATAATTCTGGTAAAATCATATCGGGTTTCTATACTGAAACTATCTTTCATGGAAAAAATGAAGAAAAGTAAGGATATTAAAATGTTGCAGGGAATGAAGTCAGTATTTTATAATAACTATAAAATTTTGAATCACTATGTTGTACACCTGAAACTAATATAATATTGTAAATCAACTATACCTCAATTTTTAAAAAGTTATAGTAACTAAAGTGGTTTTGAATCTTATGAAATTAGAAACACAAATCAATGAAACAGAGTAGGAAGGCCAAAAACATGCAGAGATATATGAAAAGTTGAGTATATAAAAAATAAGTGGAGAAATATCATTCAAAAAAATGCCTTTTGGACAACTGACTATTTGGAAAATTAGGTTATACCCTACTTCAAGTTATAGACAAAAATTAATTGCCAGATTTAAATATAAATAAACACAAAACCCAAAATGATTTTAAAAGACATCCAAATTAAAAGCAATCATGAAAGGCAAAACACATGTTAAAAAAGATGAACTGACTTAACTATGTAAAAGTTAAATTTGGATGTCAAAAAATAAAGGCAGTAAAAGAAAACTAGATGCAAACTAGGAAATAATGTGTAATAAGCAATTTTAAAATGTATCGATTTTAATATATAATTTTTTACAAATAAGAGTTTAAAATATGAATATATTAGTAGGAAAATCTGTAAAAAGCAGTATACCGCTTGTCATCTATAAATTTTGGAAATATCTATAGGAGCTATAATGCCCAGTGATATCAGGGATGCTGATAAACAATGTTTCTCATTCACTTTTGGTAGGAGTATAAAAACAGAAAAATAATGTAGGAAATGCTATCTGGGCTCTGATTTTGAGGCAGTTCTCCAATGGAAAGAGTTCTGCGCTAGGGGTTAGGAAGCCAAGCTTATAGTCTTCTCTTTGTCTTCACAAGCTTTCTACTTGCAAGAGCACTTATCTGGGTCTGTCATCAAAATCAGAGCCCAGGCAAGCTGTTTGTATGTCTCAAATGCAAACCTCAAGCCATCTTCAAGACCAGGTGCTTTCCCTTCAAGGCACTATCTGTGTGCAGCTCTTGGCCTCTGCTACCAGCCTTGGCCACAGGATGCAACCAACCCAAGTGCCCATCAACACAGCTGCCAAGGCTTCTGTTGACTCCCTCATTATTTGTTTGTAGTTCATGATTTATATCAAGTGGGAAAATCACATTGTCATCACATTGCTCCAGTCTTAGAAAAGCATGTCATTCATACAGTCAGAGTTGGCCTCTGTCCAGTGATATCTGAAGCCATGTCTTGTGTTTAAGAATATCATCAGTGTAGGACACATTCATAAAAACAGATCAATGGTCTTTTTCGTAAATGGCTTCAGAGTGCATTTGTACAGAGTACAGAAACCAAAAAAACAGAACTACTCAGAACTATTTTTGCAGCAGTTCAATAGTTAATTCTTTGGAGATAAAATGAGAAAATAATAATTAATATAGAAAGCAACTCAATATACCATAATTATTAAGATGTTCTTTAATCACATAGTGAAAGTCAAGGAGCATGGGTTCAATCCCTAGTCAGGGAATAAGATCCTACAAGCCATGCAGCATAGCCAAAAAATAAAAATAAAAAAATAATTTAAATTTTTAAAATTAATTTAATTAAAATTTTTAAAAAATACAGGATCTAGACTGTAAACGTACATTCTAGGGAACAATCAAGTTGACAGATTCATAGGACGTGAAGTTCACCTCTTCCCACAAATACATTCAAAGTTACTTAGTGCTATATAAGTAACAAGGTTTTTGCCATTCCCTTCTCCAGGGTATCTTCCCAACCCAGGGCTAAAACCCAAGTTTGATCCTGCATTGCAGGCATATTCTTTACCCTCTGACCATCAGGGAAGCCCTAAATAGCAAGGGTTTACTGGTGTAGGACTGCAGCAGGACTGGGCAGTAAGAGGTCTTCACCCCTGCTGTGGGACTGTCACATGAGTTCCACAGGGTGAAGAGTTGTCTTTCTGGGCATCCAATTCTCCACCTCTAAAATGAGATGATCAGACAATCATTAGGTCTCTTTCAAGCTTGGACATTCAGTGGTAGTACACATGTGAGTCCATCACCTGACTCTCCTTTCATTCCTAAAGAAGCAGAGAGTGTCACTAAAGAACCCATAAGACCTTGTCTTTACAAAGGGTAGGAAATGCCTCTGCCCTGCCTGACTTCCATGGCCCCCAAGTTGGTGAACCATGTAACATTCAAGAGGTCGTGGCCAGACATCGTCACTGGAGGTTCAAGAACAGCAATCGTCCTCTCCACCTTCAAGCTACAGGGCAAGGAAGATGGAAGAGGCTGTTTAGTTGGTAGGAATTTCCATTGCTCAGGCCTTGGGCCCCAGGCTGGGTGAGTCTACTTCATCCCAACTATTATTCCTACTTCCTCTCACAACGAATTCAGTGTAGACCCACTCACTGAGTAACAAATTTTTCAATCAATAACTTGTGAAAATTGAACTAACTCTAGGAATATCATTCAGCCTTAAAAAAGAAAGAAACCTCATCACAGGTTACCACATGGATGAAACTTGAGGGCAGGATGCTAAGTGAAATCAGCCAATTACAAAAGGACAAAAACTATATGAATCCACTTACATGAAGTACCTGGAGGAGTCAAATTCCTGGAGACAGACAGTAGGAGGGTGGTTGTCAGGGGAATGGGGAATTCAAAGTTTAATGGGCATAGAGTTTCAGCTTTGCAAGATGAAAAAATTCTGGATGATTGCATGACAGTATGAATATATTTAACATGACTTAACTGTACCCTTTAAAATGGTTGAGAAAGTAAATGGTATGTTATTTGTATTACACCACAATGACTTTTTAAAATTTAACTAATTATATGATCATGGCTCAGACAGTAAAGCGTCTGCCTACAATGCGGGTGACCTGGTTTCAATCCCTGGGTGGGGAAGATCCCCTGGAGAAGGAAATGGCAACCCACTCCAGTACTCTTGCCTGGAAAATCCCATGGACAGAGGAGCCTGATAGGCTACAGTCCATGGGGTCACAAAGAGTCGGACATGACTGAGTGACTTCACTTTCACTTTCACTTTGGGAAATCAAGAGTAACCAATAATTATAGATCATAATGATTTCCTTCATCTCCCCAAGTACCCCACCTCCTTCAAACCCAGATGGATCTTAGGGTTTTTGGCACCCTGAACACACGAATGTCCATTTTTGTGTCTCCCCTTTTGAAATGATGTGGCTTCTAAAATATCAAATTAATGCCCTTTTTCTAGGCTCCCAGCCAAATCTCTACCACACAACCCACTAACTAGACATCTATTCTGTTGAACAGGCTAATCTATTATCAAACAAATATCTCTGGGGACAACTTGTGTATCGGTTACATAAGAGATGGATGCCTTCAATCCTTGGGATTTCTTTCCAGCTAAGATTAATACAAGGAAGAGATTTTGAATGGGAGAAGGAGGGGGGCAAAGGAGGAGGGAGTGGTTTCAGAACTCGTTGCTTTTGGAGAAAGATCTAGAAAAAGCACCATCAAGGGATGGTGTTGAAGGCAGCAGAATTACTGGGCACTCAGGGCTGGGAAGATAATTAACACGGGGAGAAGGGATGGGGACACAGAATGGAAGGGAATATCGGAAATCATTATACAGACTTGGAGATTTTGTCGTTCAGCATGCTATTGTTTAGTCCACTCACTGGCACCTTCCCACGGAAGTGGAGAATCACTACCTAACACTCTAGTACTCTAATCTATGTAGGTTGTTTGCTACTGGGAAAAGACCCTGAAAGCCCTGGCTGAACAGTTGGTTCTGGCTAAACTGTGTCTGAGTGGAAAGAAAAGGAATCCTAAGAGGAAAGGAAGAGGCTCGGGAAACCCTGGGCACCGGCAGGGAGAATTATGCTCTGTTTAAGAGGCTCAGACTCCTTCATGGGTGGTGATCTATTTAACCTCACTGCAGCCCAAGGTGAACGTCCCCAAGGACACAAAGGAAAAAGAGAGTAATGAGATAGCCTTCCTCATTCACATTCATTACACCAGCATTTTCCTTTTACCACAATCTACCAACCCAAACCAAGCCACACCCATTGCTTTCTGCTGTCAACCTGCTCACGCCTGCAAACGCAATTGCAAACACTCAACCTCCCCTCATCTCCCACAAACCACATGGCATCTGGGCTAAGGAAGCCTTACTAGAAAAACAGCAGAACCCGCTAGAGCAAAAAGTGGACAAAGTCACTTTGGATCGTACAATAAGGATACATAAAAATACAGGTTCAGAGGAGGATACAGGTTCAGAGGAGCCCCAGGATCCACTCATTCTAGTTCTTTGCTACCTCTCTCTGTTCCAGGGCATGAGATAAGAATGCCCTGGGATGCTGGCAGTTACCTTGCTCATTATCTGAAAACTGAGTAATGGCTACTCAATTCCATCAAAGTGGTGGGTCCAACCATACTTTTGGAAATAAGCATTACTGCTGTATGTGTATGTGTGTGTCCCAACCCCTTTTTCTCTCTTGTATAGATAAGAAATCATCAAACACTGATCCTGGTAAATGCTCTTAGTCATGAATGAAAAAAATTCCCACAGGAACGGCCGTTATGTGATACAGCAACATTGAAAATGAAAATTCAAGGAAGGCTGCTAAAAGATCAAGCCAGAACACCCTGTTACTAGTAACTGAATACCTACAGCAAATGTGGTTTGCAGAGGCTAAAACTGCCTGGGGTATTGGTTAAGAATTTCCTCTTCAAATCACCCCCTCCATGTGCCCTAGGTTTACAATTTAGAATTTCTATGAAATTCAGAGAGTGTTCAAATAAGTAGCTGTGATGATCTAATACCCAAGCTTCTAAATGGGCAGGAAAAGAGATGTGTTATTCAACCCAGCGAAACTTTGCCTTTCAAACTTGAGTTTTAATTCACTGCCATATTTATCAAGATGGCCACTTTCAACCCTCTGATCTGCCATTTTTTTTAATGATCTCTTCCTTATCTCAAGGCATTTTTTCTGCTCCCTTTAGGACACAAGAATCTCCATCACAACTAAGAAGATGAGGTGATTACACAACCATGATACCATATAATCAGGGTCTAGTCCTCACCCAGTGTATTTCACATTCCTCAGCTTTCAGTGTAAGTCGCATTATTAGAAACATGTACTTCAATTGTCTGATCCCCTGGAATAACACAAGTTCTTGGATTAAGCTCTTCTGACTGACCCATAGTGATACAGGGCTGGCAGTTATCCCCTGCCATAAAATCATAAATCAGAGAACCGAGCTGGGCAAGGAAGAATCAGTTAAGTAACTAATTGTCATTAAAAAGTGACAGCAAGAGGTTTCTCTCTCCTAGAACTTGTCCTGTATAAGTCAAAAGCTGCAAAACTCTATGCCATATCAGGAAACAGGAACATGTTCAGACTATTGCCATCAACCTTTAGTTGTTCTCTGATGAGTTCACTGTCAGCCTACAACCTGAGTGCCAGATAAATGCTTATCACTCAGTGGATTTGTCTGGAGCACTCCCAACGACTCTGGAAGATCTTTAAGAAGAACTCACCTTGAACTTTTTATAGCTAATCTCCACCCTACCCACACACAATAGGTTGTTAATAAATAATCGATTGTTGACTGATTTCTCATCTTCACCAATGGGCATGGGAGACAAACAGCAAACAAGAGTTGAAACCTTTCATACTATAATTTATCACTTGAGACATTAAGGCTGAGAGAAAAAAATTGTACAAGTATGAAGGTCACCCTGATAAAGGAAAGCACATGTGGTATGCAAAGACAAAATGCACACTGTACTTATTTCCCAGAGATGACATTTTCTGAAATTCGGTTTACCAAATTGGTCTTCTTTGTTTCCTCATTTAACACAGTATGGGGTGGGGAGCGTCTAATTCATCGATGACAATCTATTCAAAATGTGAGGGCTTTTCTCTTTTCTTTTACCCTTTGACTATAATCCACTTAGTCCCCATCCCCAAAGCCCTCCCAAATAGTGGCGGGGTGTGGGGGAGCGCTCTGAGACGCCCTTGCTCAGATACTTAGCGGAACTCTGTTCTCCACATGGGCTATTTAGGAGAGTCGCGGTCTCCTCGCGTGACTCCACTGCCTCCTGGGTTCTTCTCTCGCTGCGAACAGGAGTCAGGGTGATGAGATAGTCTCCCTTGCGGTCCGGGAAGGCGCTGGCCATGGTCCTGACCTCGAGCTCGGGACTCGAGCGCCGAGGGCGCCCAGGAGCGGCGCTGGGAGAGCGCGCAGGGCGCGGCGGGGAGCGGCCGTCGAGGCCCCCGCCCTTCCCGACCCCGGGGGAGCCCGCCGGCCCCCGCGAAAACCCTCCACTGCATGCTCGGAGCTGCATCAAAAAGGGTGGGGCATCCAGCCACAGCTGCAATCGGAAGCCACCCGGGAGGACTGAAGAAGAATGGAAACCCGGCCAGTCCCCTCCCCCTCCAACCATGCTACCCCCTCCCCAGTCGGGGATAGGCCCATCCTTTACCCCCCATCCTCCACCTCCCAGGCCCAGGGAGGCGCGGGCAGCCTTTGTGGACGCACGGCCGCCCACCACCGAGCCCGAGCACAGAGAGGGGTCGGGCAGGGTGGGGTGTGTGTGCACCTGCAAGAAGCGATATTCGAGGCGGGGCAGGACTGTGGGTTACCCTGGGATCCTCGGTTCTCCGCCGAGCTGGAAGGGGGCGAGGGAGGGGCGATCCCCACGCCCTATTCTCGGTCTCCAACATCGCTCCCCCGCCCCCCCACCACCACCCATACCAACCTGGTCGTTGATGTTCTGCAGAGCTTCCTTGCCCGAGGCCCGCCGAATCTCCACCTTCCTGCTGGATTCAACAGATGGCTCCCCGCCGGCGCGCCGGCCCTGCCGGGAGTAGGGCGTCTGCGGGTCGGGGCCCAAGTGTGCGACGTCCCGCTGCTGGGCCACCACCTGCCCCGAGCCCCGGCCCACCGTCAACGAGTCGAAGTCGATGGTCTTGTTCTCCGAGGACCCCTCCACCGGGCAGAACATGCCACAGAATTTCTGCCGAGGCTTGGGGCTGCCTGAGCCCAGGTTTTTAAAAAAGGCAGGGACCTCTTCGTCCTCTGCCGCCTTCCCGGATTGCTTCCTCTCAGCCATGGCGTGGGGGCTCGGGGAGGGTTCTTGCCGTTCGTCCGTCCGTCTGCCAGTCCCTACGTCTGCCTGTCTCTAGACACAAACCCCCTGCCCCGGCTGCGGCCGCGGCTGCCGCTCTCTGCCTACCGCAAGGTGTACAAAAAGGAAGGAGGGCTGGCGAGCGAGCGACCCACCCCTCACGGTCCCTCCCCCTGACCCCGCTATCTCCCCTCCCTGCCCACGCCCCCCTCCAGCTCCAGCGAGCAGCAAAGTTGGGTCTGGGCGGGTGGCCGCTGCGGCAGCGAGAGCGGAGAGGCTGCCAGTTCCCGGCAGCTGCGGGAGGAGCGAGGCGCGGGCGGGGCGGAGGCGGGGCGCGGCGCGCCGGGGAGGGGAGCGAGGAGCCGGGGAGGCCAGGGAGGGCCTCGCTCCGGAAGTGAAGCTGCCAGACCACCGGCTAATGGATGCGCAGCGGAGGGCCCGCTGACCGCTCTGGGCGCCACGGTGAGTACCCGGCAGGGCACGCGGGGACGAAGATCGTAGGGCGCAGTCCCTGGTCCCCGCGCCCGTCTCCCGGACCTGCCCGGCCCAGGCGCCTCTTCCTCACCGCATTGCGGAGGTGGGCCCACGACGAGTGCCCACCGTGGGGAGGGCTCCCTACCCCTGCCCCGGGTGTGAGCTGATGGGTGGGGAAAGTGGCACACGCTGGCGGGCGCCAGGACACCCATGGTGGAGGGGCGGGGGAGAGAAGGAGGGGCGGCACTGGGGTTGGAGAAGAGATCGCGCAGGCCGCGCGGAAAGGGGGGACCGTAAGAGGCGCGGGGACACTAGAGCTTCGGTCTAACCACCGGCCGTGGTGGAACACTGGGAGCAGAAATTGAAACGAGATTCTCACTTACTGCTCCCACCGTGGTGGTGGTGGGGCGCATCATGGCAGGGAGAGATACAGAGGGGCGTAGCAAATACGAAGTGGGTGGGTGTAGAGACAGGAAATAGATCTACAATCTGTGCAAGTGTAGCAAGGCGAGGAGTTGGCAGGTACAGCCCAGCGCGGCAACTTAAGGGTATAGTGAGAGGAGATGCGGGTGCGCGGTATTGGCCGAGGGCGCCGTGTACCGTCGCGGCGCCGTGTACCGTCGCTGCGCCACTGCGCCAAGAAGGGTCCGGCAGATGGTCTTCCTTTGATATCTTCCGCCCCTCCCTCCTGCCAAAGGGGGAAAGATACACATGGAAGCCCACCCCGCCAAATCTCCAGCCCTACCCAGGGCCACTGGCACCCCGCCTCATTCCACAGCCCCTGTAGCGCACTGCGCCAGAGCTGCGGGGTTTCCTAGGCTGCCAGAAGCCGCGTGCCTGGGCGCTAGTGCGCGCGCGTCCAGGGCAGGATCAGCATGTGGGGCGCGGCTGTGATGGTTGCCTTGAATTGTGTGAGGCCAAGCAGCGGAAAGGTGTATGGGGACGTGGTGTGTATGCACGGGTAGATCAGCCTCAGCCATGGGATTAGTGGGCATCCAGGGGGCATTTTGATGTAACGCCAGTACATCAGGCCAGTAACACGGCCTCCCAGGACCCTTCATTGCTTACTTCTATTCCCTGTGTCTTTTCCACGTCTCAGTCCCTGCCCAGGGTTGATTACAGCCCCGCCCCTCTCTCCACAGTGGCAAAACCCTGCAGAAACGATGCCCATCGTTTGGCAGCTCGAGAAGGAGCTCTGGGCATGCTCAGTGATCAGGGCGGGTTTAGACTGGGAAACTGTTAACCACAGGAGCGTAGTGCCCAGCTGAGCAACCAAAGATTCGGTCCCATTGTCAGCCCTTGCCCTTGGAAGGACTAAATGCGGATACCCAACCCTCCTCCACAATTGCCAGGGAAAGGTGAATGGAGTTAAATTTAGAGGACAACCAATCCCAGCTGGAAGATAAGCCCACCATGATAGGATGAGGAGGAAGGACAGAGGAACATACCTGTGCAGGGGATAAGAGAAGCAGAGGCGGGCGTTTGGACCTGGCACCAGATGTGCTTTGCATTTGAATAAAGTGCCTCCACACGAATTAAATTTCCTACTCCTAGCAAACCCCTGGGATGAGTGCTTCCTTATCACCACTTTCCAGGGTAGGAAACAGAGTTAGATGCTTTGCCCAAGGTGACTATATAGTTAAATGATCCAACAAATCCAGTGGGGTCTTCCACCTGAAAGTCTAGTTCCTTTTCCACTTTATCCTATCTTTATGTGAGATTTTCACATTTTTTCCCCTATCCAAATATTTCCAATCTTGGTCTTATCCTGAAGCGCCCAGGTGGCTCATACCGTAAAGAATCAGCCTGCAATGCAAGAGACCCAGGTTCCATCCCTGGGTGGGGAAGATCCCCTGGAGAAGGAAATGGCAACCCATTCCAGTATTCTTGCCTCAGAAATCCCACGGACAGAGGAGCCTGGTGGGCTATAATCCATGAAGTCACAAAGAGTGGGACATGACCAGTGACTAACACTTTCACTGGCCTTACGGTGTACCAGGGGCGTGTCATTTGCCATCTTTCTATTTGGAAGGCTGCATTGCAGGTTGAGATAGCCTTTGGAGGAAGAAGCCACTCAAAGATAGCCTAACTTGAGTGGGAGAGTTATGTAAGAACTTAAGAGGTGTTTCTTCCTGTGTATGCAATGTCTTTTGACATCTCTTGTTTCCTCTAAATATTATAACCGGGAAGGTCACCCCCATATCTTAGAAGAGGGTCATGAGGCATGAGGGAGGAGTCAATGTACTCAGATCCTGGGGCTGCTGGGCAAGGACTCAATCCAGCATTTTGCCCTCCCTGCCCTCTGGCACACACACCTCCTTTCAGCACCTTCCAGAACTCAGGAAATGTGCCTGCAGCAGGAGCAGCTCCCCTGTTTTAGCTGCAAGTTGGTATCTGTGGCATATGGATCCCATTTGGACTGATGGAGAATTTTAGGGCAAGAATGATCATAGCCACTTAATACTCCATGACAACTCGAGATAGAAGCTCTTCCCTTTTTAAATCAGCCAGTCTCCACCGCTTCTTCACAGATGTGCCTCCTGTCTTTTTCTTTGCTTTTCAAATGACCCATTCAAGTTCAGACACTAGGAAGAAAGCATTGTGTTACTAACTTAACATTTATAGCAAAAGAAAACCCCTAGTTGTGCATTTGCAAAGTGAATTAATTCATAACTTCAAGTTTAATTTATTTGGCTCTGAGTTTTTTGTAGATTGTAAAACCTATATTAAGTTGTATCTATGTTATTATGTTAAAGCATATTATGCAAGTTATATTGCTAAACCCATATTAAGTTGATTTTAAATGTTTGAATGATTCTAATTGGATTTTTAATCAAAGGAATGAAGTAACTCGGTATTGTGAAGGATTTGGGGGTGGGGGGGATTTTTTTTTTGGCTGCATGGCAATGCTTGTGAGCCTGGCAGTGAAAGCACCAAGTCTCAACCGCGGGACCACCAGAAAATTTCCAAGAATTGCTGTATTTTTGAATAAGTGTATTAACAGTCTTCACACTGGGTATTGTCATTGTTGAGTCTATAAGTCATGTCTGACTCTGCTTCCCCATGGACTGTAACCTGCCAGAGTCCTTTGTCCATGGGATTTCCCAGGCAAGAATACTGGAGTGAGTTG